>NC_136939.1:21157913-21175413 GCF_949987615.1 Pollachius pollachius
CACACACGCACATAGATACACACACACACACACACACACACACACGCACATAGATACACACACACGCATACACGCACACACACACACACACACACACACACACACACACACACACACACACACACACACACACACACACACACACACACACACACACACACACAGAGTGATTTATAGCCTAGATTGCAGGTTCTACATGCAAACTGAGACTGCAATGCGCACGAAAAACTTGAATTCAGTGCACGTACAGCTGGCCGATTTGTTGCTTCAACCACAACAAAGTGACCCGTGTCAAAAGTGTCAAAGTTATACCGTTTTAATTTTCCTCTATGACGACTTTGAAATCACTGCAGTGTAGCATTAAACACACACACGAGGCTCTCTCAACACAATACATTCAGAATGGGACATGCACTCTCACGCACACCCTCACACACTCCACTGGCATTTAAAAAAGCAACCACCTTGTGAAGACTTCAGACATGGACAGTAATGCTGCCATCAGCGGGTATACTGAGGGTAGACACCATTAGCCTGATAATCATCCTGCATTTCTATTTTGTTTCACTTCATGATTCTGAAGTCAGAAGTCTCTTCCGTCTTAACACTTTTCAGAGACCGGGCAGGTTGCTTCCACCTAAACCAATCATAAAGCCTCTAACAATTCTGCAAGCCAGGGTGTTCTCTGTTTTTACTTACAGTTTTTTTGGCAGAGTGGGGCCTAAGGCTCGAGATCAGCAGCTGGTCGCTGCTGGATATTGACGGAACATTTTAAAAATATCTTCAAAAGCAGAATCCTTGGACTTTAACGCTACTTCTGAAAGAGAAACTTGCATTTTTCTTCATCTACCATGACAACGCAGACAGTTAAAACAGCGCTCTGGGATTTGGCCAGAATATATAGTGATGATATTGACATCTCTTAGGCTGGTTTCACCGGCTGAGACTCCGGCTCCCCGACCTTTTCGCACGTCTGCCACGCCTCTCTCCATCTACCTCTCTCTATGCTACTTCAGATCTGGGTCTGTTTTTTGTTGAGCACCACTTTGTTAAGAGACAGCAGAAGTTACTATATCTAAATTGAATTGCAAATCTTAGCTGGGGCCACTATGAGAACAGCTAACCGTGGCATTGGTGATCTAGACTACACTGAAGCAAGCTGAGGTTACCTAAACTGTGTTTGTGTGTGTGTGTGTGTATCTGTTTCTGTGTGTGTGTGTGTGCTTCTGTATGTGTGTGCTTCTGTATCTGTATGTGTATGTGTATGTGTTGGTGTGTGTGTGTGTGTGTGTGTGTTTGTGTGTGTGTGTGTGTTTGTGTGTGTGTGTGTGTGTGTTTGTGTGTATGTGTGTGTATGTGTGTGTGTTTGTGTCTGCATCTGTGTGAGAGTGAGTGAGTTAAATAAATGGAGAGACATTGGGGTAGCAAATGGGCCAGGGATACGGTTAAGTATCCATAGCAATCGGGTCATTCTGCATAATTACCCCCCGTAGCTCTTATTAAAACCATCTCAGCCACATGCTTTTAATCAGCCCTCAACCCAAATTTATATAGTTCATTGGGGCCAATGTTCACTTTGCACAAAAAATATGCCAGCTATGCAAATACTCCAGGAACTATTTCAGTGGTTTTCCAAGTTTTAAAGATGCATGGTGGACCAGCCCTGCTTGTCCGCCTCTTGTGCTTTGTATCTTAAGTGCTTGAACATGTCAAAATGTCTCCCTTGTCCCCAACACCCCCTGTCCCCTATCAAGCACCTGGTCATGATCCAGAGTGGGAATTAGAGGGGCCAAGCTGGATCCCACCAATAAAAGACCAAAAAGGGAATAAGACCATTGGGTAGTGAATTTTTATTTTCCTTTATTTATTCTAGATGTAAACTTGTCTGACTATATACGTTTGTGTTTATTGCATAATACTGTTTTAATATGGAGCTGTAAATGCAAATTGATTTGTGGGGAAACAACGTCGCTTTAGTTGTTTGACTCAAAGTTATGGCTGGCATTGAGATGGGTTTGTGGATTCATTTCCAACGCTGATCCTTTGGACTTTTGTCTTTGTTAATATGCTATTGGGAGAGAGGGAATATCAACCAATCCCCTGAGCATAGGGAGCTGACATTTCATCCCAAAGATACTGCACAGAGAACTGATGTCAGATGTGAAGGTGACAGACACATAAACTGTGTCAGAGGTAAAACTGTTGTTGATAAACTTTTATGTGTATATTTCTTATATTTATTTTATTTTCATCCCCCGGGTGTGGACGCCCGTCTCCCGCAGTGGGTAAACTAGGGCCCCCACCAGGTTCCGGTTCTAGAGAGGGCTGAAGGAGTGCTGGGTCGGCCCTATCCGAACCCACCCCACAGCCATCTCCTGGACCCCTTTCTCCGGCGCCTGACGTCTGGCCAGTCAACATGCAAACAGAGACTGCAATGTGCACGGAAAACTTGAATTCGGTGCACACTCCGCTGGGTCCAGGTTGAGCAGTGCTTACACTTACCCCTCCGAAGCCAGGGCGAGGTGGACGACCACCTCTCCGGCACCCCAGCCGTTTTGCCACTCACCAAGCCTGAACTCGGCCAGGTATGTCTCCAGCGGCGTTGCCCCAGAGACCTTTGGCAGCTTTGCCGCTGTCATGGCCACCAGGGAGCGGTTGACGGCAGCGATAGTCTGCACCCTCTCAGGATCCTTTGCGGCACTCTGAACAGCGACGTCGACCCCCGTCGCCACAACATATATATGCACAGTCCATATGTGGCACCAGGCCAGTCCAGGGAATGGCCTTGGGTGGCAGAGGAGCCACCCATGTTATCCTAAACTTTCATTGGCTATCTGCCCAGTCGGAGGCTGGACTTATACAAATAAACCAAACGAGCCAAAAGCCCAGAGAAGAATTAGAAGTTGTGACTCGAGCAGAGCGGTCAAGTAGACGTTGTCAAGAAGTCTCCGGGGATGCGGGCCAGTTACGCTGGTCTTGTCCATCGGCGCCAATAGACCAGGGCTCATTCTTATCTAGCCCGATCCTATTCCAACCCCTAAAAAACAGGTTTTTTAAAGATCTGAGTAGCTAAGAGAGGGTTACAGAAGAAGTAGGTAAATTTCAATCTGGTTGCCGTTTGATGCAATTGCGATTTATGCTTGTTGTCATTTAGTTCTGATTGCCCAGACCTTTCAACAGAGGGGTTAAATGTTAAAATGTACAATGGGTTCCGAAAGAAATCCACCTGTTTATATTTTCGGTTTATATTGGATGGGTATTTTGAGATTTCGCCTAAACCTCTGCTAAAACCTGTATATTTGCTGTATTTCACTTGATTTACATCCAATATTGACCCAGGTACTCTTACAATGTTGTGCTATGGACCTAGGCTACCGACTGATAATGCACAATGTCATCTTCATTCTAAAACTTGACATTTGTTTCAGGCCGAAATAAAATCTTTGTGTTCTAGCTTTATTCACTCTAACAAAGTAGTATCCACATTGATATTTTCACTTGCACACCAATCTCACAGGTGTTATCTTTCTTATATTATAGCCCTTGCAAATGCAGAGATTCATTCTATTTGCTTTGGGTATGTTATTTTCAGAAAATAATACAGAAGTGGGCCTAGTGATGAAGTGGTTAAGGGCAAAAACAAAAAAAGACAAAAACAAAACAACAAAAAGAAGAGATGATAGGTAAGTCAGTGTAGCCTGACGATAAAGGCAACTCTATACACAACACACACATTGTTGTTTGGAATTCTATCAACTCAAGATAACTAGAAATCCCATAGCTGGCTATAATAAAAAGAAAATGAAAGTTACATATAGAGCCATGAAAACACTCAAGTTACTGACTATAGGCTTAATCCTGTGCGCAAGCATGGCTGTGTGTGCGTGCTCGTACTTTATACCACTGCAAAAGTCAGTGTGCTTACCTGAGTGTAAATAGGCCGGACTTGTACCTGTATCTGGCCTGATAATCATGCTGAATATAAATTGCATTTCACTTATAATTCAGCCTGAAGTTTCCTCCATCTGAGCAGCTTCTGAGACTCGGCTAGGGTTAGGGTTAAGGAGTTTTGCTTCCATCTAAACCAAACACCAATTGCACTGACATCCTTCTCATTTAAATGAAGAGTAAATTACAATTAAATTAATTTCCTTGTGTGGTTTAAATGAGTTGGTCTACCTCGTTAGAGCACACGATAATAAAGCTAAACATTATTACCTATTTGGACCACATATTAGTAGTGCCAACCCCAGTTCTGACTGGTTTCTGCTTCTACACATAGTGTTCAAGACAAGACCATATAATGTTTTATGGGTCTGAGATAAAAACAGACCCTATAGATGAGGCTTCTTTACCATTCCGCTCATCGCTGAATAGACTGAAGATTTTCCTTGGTTTGGCAGATGCTTCATTAGCCACCTCCAGAGTGGTCATCCGTTTCCCTTGTATCTCTGAATAAAGCAATCAGTGTTGAACCTTTACCACTCTTCAAATCACACCTGGCCCCGAAATCAAGATACCAGAGGCACCAAGATCACGCTTAATGACAAGACAACTTTGCTGTTATGTAACTTCCCCAGGAATGAGATATGCAGTCTCTAATACATTTTCACAGAGCTCAGAAATGATTGTAATTTCTGTGGAAGAAATGGTGCACTTGCCACCAAATACCGTCTGTGATTACATCTCCACGTCTTTCATAAACATGGCCGAGTCGTAGTAAGCCAGAGTGATGAAGAATGTAGTAATATTAACATTTTAGCATACTCCTGAGCAGCCCTCATTCATGTGTTCATGAATTAATTCATATTTCATGTGCTGTGTTTTGTTCTCCGATGGCATTTAGGTGGAGTAGTTGACTCACCCATCTGTTGTGAGAACACAGTTGTCTGTCACGTCTATCATGGAGTTGGTCACTCTGTAATCTAGTATGGTCTGATCAGGGATTCAGGGAAGTGTCAGTGTGTAGTCCGTGCTGGCCTGTATTGGTCATTTATTGTAATAGGGCCAACCGATTGTGATAACTCCATTGTCATAGCCACTGCCTTGTTTACTGTACATGTTATAGGGCATGGTGGGGTAACCGCCTATTTTGGGTTTCTCAACAAACATTCCTCTAATTGCATCCATCGTGGTCAATTACATTCATGTCTCTATCAGTTATACATCTTGATCATTCATATTGACAGCAGTCAGTGTCAAAAGCCAATGTTTCCTGCAATGCGGTAGGTGAATAAAGTTGTTGCTTTTGACAACATGCCTGGTGTACAGTCGTGTCTGAACGTTTTTTGTTTTGGAGACCAAATTTCTCAGAATGAGTTATTTCTCCTGGTTTTGGATATCTAACCAGGGCACAACCTCAAAAACTTACATCTCCAAAAAAATGGATGATTGCACATCCACTATCATAATCCCCCTTCTCTGCCAACTATTTTACAGTTGAATTAAAGTGAAACTCATTATAACTGAATCCTCTAAATACATGGGATGTTTTGGTAAAAGGAAGGAGCATCCTCAGTGGCTGAGGATGTTCAGTTGCGATATGACAAGGCACATAGAATCACTACGCGTGTGGCACATTTCATATACAACATCAATATAATGCTCACACAATGACAATACCAATAAATGATCATGACTGGGTGGTAGCCATGGGATAACACGCCTTTCTCCTACCTACAACCCTTAGCCCCAAACAAATCTTTTTCAGAGCAGTTTGTTATTTCTGGACTGCTGTAGAAACACAGCAGAGCAACATGGGTTTGTAAAGGTAATGTAAATGTAAATGTAATGAAGTATTGATACTATCTGTTGTACAGTGTAACATAAAGTTGGACTAATAGCCTTTGCACTCAAAAGCTGTGATTTACCGATAACTGAACCATTTTACAATGGTTGTTGTTGAACTTCATCAGCGAAACACTGGCAAACTCATCACCTCCTCCTGGGTACTCCCTCTGAGAATCAACTTCTTAAGGACTAGACAAATTAAAATGATGAACCGAGTCACCCCTTTCCTCAGAGTGATCTTTCACCACGATGTCGTTTATTGGATTGGGCTTATATTGCTTCACACACAAAAACACAAAAAAGCACACGCACCCATGCACACCCACACTTCGACACACACTCATGTGTGGAAAAAGTTTGAAAACTGTAGACTATAAAATGTTTACTTCAGGTTGAATCCAATGTATTAAGACATTAAAAGAGTTGAAATGGTCCTAACTGGCCAACAAAAGTATCATCTATAGTTAGTATCCTGGATGTCCTCTCACAGACTTCCTGGTCAGAAACACCATGGAAGCAAAAGCAGGTCTGTCTGAAGGGAATATCAAAGGCAGTTGAGTTGGCAAGCTATTAAATGGCGTGAAGACTCTCTGGACATTGACGTTACAAGCTGCTTTGCTGGCAAAGTCCATCATATTACTCAGGCCCGACACCTTTCAAAGACAAGAGCTGCTGTCAATGTAGGCTGTTTTATAAAACAACTAAAGCTACTTGTATAGGAAGACATCATGAAGCCATGAATCGTGGTCTAATGTGCAGATTTTTGTTGGGTTTTTAACATTGAACATACTACATTTGAAATATATAATTACTGAATCGAATGTTTTTCCGGACAGTTTTTTCATTGGTAATAGAATATAATAGAATATACGTTATTGTCATGTCCTGCAAGAAAATTTGCAGGTCTCGCTGGTAAAACACATAGGATACATTAGAATCGACACATTCCATTAAACATAGACATATTTCCACCAGATGGGCATAGCACATCACAAACACCCCCTCCCTCTGGCCCTTACACACAAGCATACTCATCAGATACAAGGCAGCCTGCACCAGCTCCAGCTCATTGGTAGCGCTCTTGTCTAGACCTCCCTTTCAGCACAGTGCTCTGGGGAGAAGAGAGCCTACTTTCTCCTTGCTCCTTGCTCATGCTCAGGGCAATTGTGTTGAAAAGCAGCAATTGTACAGTTATCGTAAACTGTACAAAGATCAACACATTAGAAGATAAGATGGCAAAAATCACAACAATAACATCGAACACGCAGAATGAACATGATCAAATTCCATAGCGTGCATGAGGACAGAGCACGCACATTAAGATAGCTCTGGTCACTGGTCGCTGTCATGGTGGGTGATCACAAAGCATTTCAACATAATCTTCTACCATGCGCATCACTTATCCAGGGGTAAGATGTCACCTGGATTTCTACTGCACCATAATTCTCAAGGAGAAATAAGCCCAATTCTACATTATTTTGATTTCATTAAAAAAAAAAACCATTTTGAATGCACCTCATACAATGGTTCAGGCATCATAACATGTATCTGCAAAGATACACATGCAGGTGTGGAGTAACGTTTCTTACTCTAGGACCCTGCTGGTGCACCTTGTCAGAAGGATATAAATAGGGGCGAGGCAGAAATGGCCTTCCATGTAGCCATGTACTGTGGCTGGCAAACTAAGGATAACAGCATCCTCAATTAAATGTTAACGTTTATCCTCCTAAGGTTTCGTAAAGTTTCCTGAAGAACCTTGTGTACAGTTGTTTGTTGGACATGCATGAATATAATTATATGTTTTTTGAATACTTATTGGTCTTTGAATGTAGCTGACCACTATGGCTGCAATAAGAGGACTGTCAAAAATGGAATGTGAGAATGAAGATTCCACAAAAGCAACAAGGTTGATGTTGCTTTTTTGGCAAACACCTATTATGCATAGAAATGCTAAATATAACCCTTTTCACTTTTATTATTATCTATTCTAAACAAGGGGGATTTACCTATGGACCGATGACCACCGCGTCTTTTCGACATATCAATGCCAGAACCAAAGTCCACCGGCCACCATCATGACTACCTGGTGAATGGGTGTGCCAAACGCCACCGGCCACCACCATGACTACCTGGTGTAAGGGTGTGCCAAATGCCACCGGCCACCACCATGACTACCTGGTGTAAGGGTGTGCCAAACGAGCAATGTGGCGGGACTTCCGCACTTCCCTGAATTGGTGACGTCACCAATTCAGGGAAGTAAATGCTGACTGTAAACAAGCTGTATTGGGTCTCCTCTCCCTTGCACTCCCTCCATGTTGTATTGAGTCTCCTCTCCCTTGCCCTCCCTCCATGTTGTATTGGGTCTCCTCTCCCTTGCTCTCCCTCCATGGGTTGTACTGAGTCTCCTCTCCCTTGCCCTACGTCGATGGGTTGTATTCTGGGCTCAGGCATAGAGAAAATGTCATTGCCGGTTTCAGAATAGAGTGATGTGTGTGTGAGCACCTTTGTAGTAATTCTATGGTGACTGATTGCAGTGGTTGTTTTGATCTACACACATCTTCGGTTAAGCTTCAGCGTGCGTGAAGTGTGTAGCTTCCTATAAGGTAATACTGTGGCTGGCTTTCACTGGGCGTTGTGTGTTACTGCTCCACCATCCATATCCCAAGAGTACATGCTAGACATTTATTCTACACATTCATTTTGTACACAGGCCTGTGTGTGTGCCTTCAGGTAATGCCAGTCTAGCACTGGTTGTGTTTTATGTTGATGTATGAAATGGATCATAATGATAATATTACGTTGCGGTCACATTGGGTACAGTAATAAGGGGTTGCAGATTGAAGATTGCAGAAATGATGACACTTAAACAGTCTGTCTAGGGAACATGTGTAAACTTTATGACCATATTATTTAGTTTTAAATATGATTAGAGTTAAACACTACACTGTCTTTCCCTCCTGTACGCAACAGAGAAAGCACTTTAGTTGAAATCTTGGCAGACAAAGTGCAGACTTCTTGAGGTCTGAGAGATGAGCATGAGACTGTTTCCCGGAGGAGCTGTGGCCTTTTCATTCTTGGGGTTAGCTGAGCGTAGCAGTGACCACTGTTTCATTAATGTTTGATTAGCAGTTGGAATGGCCATCTTGAATTCCGTCACACATTTATTTGACATAATGTACTGGCCATAATTTAGCTACCACTTCAGAATGTAGTAGTTGATTAATAAATAATTGGACCCAGTTGAATCCCAGTGTGATATATTACAGCCTGTTCTATAAGCATTTCAATGGACTGTACAAAGAAACGATGGTGGGCGAGCTATTCGTACCTCATTTACTATTTGTTTGATTATATTTATTTTGTCATGATTTCAAACTTGCTCATAATTTTCAGGCACCTCGTCACAACAAAACGTTTGTTGACAATCTATGACATAACAATACAACATAAAGGCATGAAGGATACAGACCATCAGCCTTTCTGTTAGGATATTCCACTATTACGTTTATTAAAAGCAGTCCTACTTTGTACTGAAATATTCACACATAACCAAAACGGGCATCAGTGATAATTTGCCTGGAATATATTCCAAGATTAAACCTGAAATAGGGCGTTGAGGATGAACAATACCATCCATTTGACACCGCACTCTAAGTAAATTTCAACCTTCCATCCACTTTGATTTCATTTCATATACAGCATGGTTAGCAGGGGCTAACACAGATTGATAATCTAAGACATGAATTTCAATTGAGTTTTTCTGCTTTTTGCATGGGAAGAGATGGAAAGAAATGACTCTCTCTGTGGGTTCACAAATTATTTGAGGCAATTCCCAACTGGGTAAAGAAGGCCAGCGGAGACCGTTTGATATAGGAGTGGATACACGGTTCGGAAGAGAGAGAGAGTTGGAGAGAAAGAATGAGGGAGAGAAATAGCAAGGATAAGGAGAGCTATGAGGTAGATAGAGAGAGATTGAAAGGAAGGGCTTGCAAATGGCCCAAATGTTTGAGTGGCCTTCCTTTCTTTAAAACCAATTCAAGATGGAAACTATTTGTAGGTGTTTATCAAGGTTTCATGTTATCATGTTTTTCAAGGCTTTTTTGGCTCAAATGTATTTCAGAATCGTTACTGGAGTACATACCATGAGTATTGTTGAAAGTAGGTCAACTCTAAAAGATTCAGACTCTTGCCTGGACACTCCTGCCTATCTATTAATTTCTATTTAAGTTTTATTTAGACATGGACAGTGCACATTAATAAACATGAAAAATGTCAATGTGCAAGAATTAGCCAAAATGGCTATTTTGCATCTGCAGTCGATGGGCCGATGTTAACAGGCCAGATCTACCAAAAGAAACTACAAACACGAAAACCAAAATAACTATGTACACATCTTTGTACATGTCCAAATATAAAATGACCAATTACACATAAAACATATGCTTAAGGTATAACGAACAAATGGACATAAAACACAAAAAACACATACTAAAAGCATAACAAACAAATGGAAAACAAATTTCACAAAATAAACCAACCAAAATAAAATGAAAGAAAGAAAGCAGGGATGGTATACATATGACAGTCACCAGATACAACCGAGTAGGAGAGTAGTGTGTGTTAATGTGAGCGGTGTGGTTAGTTTTGTTCAATGTTGACGGCTCTGGTTACTGGTTAGCCACTTCTTTAGAATGGATTTGAATGTGCAATATGTTTGCATGTCTCTAATATAAGATGGTATTGTGTTCCACTCATGTGCAGCTATAACTGTTTCTGAAAGAAAAAAATGAAACAATGTTTAATGTTTTTTATTGTTTAATATTCCATGACCGCCCACTTATGTTATCGCTTCTCAAAGCCAGTGAGGTGATAAAAGATGTAATTTTTTCTGTGTTTTAATGTGTCTACTTCCAGATGTGTGTATTGAATGTTTAAAAGCTGCTAACTATTCTCGCTCATGCTGTTGACAGCTGGTGATGCAATCTATAAATAAGCCCTTCTCCTAGGCGGTAATATACAATTAACCGGGGCAGGCGGGGGGTGGCCCTGAGTTACTTCAGAGGGCGGACGCAGACAAAACAGCTGATAGTTCGCAACCCCTGTCTGTCCTTTTTCCTCTCTCGTTACTCTCCCTTTTTCCTTGTCTCCTGCAGGCAGGAAGTGAAATAGTGTGAAAGCAGCAAGAGGAGGCGATAAGGGTTATGATCTTGCCATTCCCGGGGAAAGGTGTTAGTTTGAGGGTTAGCACATTTTCAGGTTGAACTCCAACCCACTTTCTTTTTTTTTTTTCATAACAATCCTCAGGGTAGGCTGTCCTGGCATGGCCTGTCAGTACAGAGTGTATCTCGTAGCGGCGCTCCGGCGTACCCCGTGCTTACCAAGAAACGTGAGGGTTGGTGGTCGGGCCAGTGTAGATTTCAGAAAATTCTAAAAATATTAAAATATGTTCTATGCACGGTTCGTTCCTTGCTCTTCAGCTTGATATACCTGGCGTTCAACCTTATCTTAGCCACGTTAACATAGGGTAGAGGCTCAGCATCTGGCAGTCATCATGCTCACAGTACAAAATCAAGAGCATTGCCGCGCCCTGAACGTACAAATGCTTACAATGCAGGGAAGGGCGGCGCCCTCTATGGCAAAGGACAGTGCATATTTAATTAAAGCCCTTGTTTCTGTGGGGCTTTACAATTTTTAGCCCAATTTGTACTCGCACAGCAAAAATATCGAATCATGTTTTACTTTATAAGAAAGGGGTTGATTGGTACGAGCTGAAAAAGAGTATAGTGATATTGATATCTTGATTAAAATGTAGTGTCTGAGGTGTTTTTAAGATATGAGTTCTCCATGCACACACACTCACACACACACAAACACACACATGCACGCACACACGCACGCACGCACACACACACACACACACACACACACACACACACACTATATTAATGTTATAACCTCTCACACACACACACACACACACACACACACACACACACACGCACACACACAAACACACACACACACACATTATTGATGATATAACCTGGCACCTATGTGTACACAAGTACTGTGATAAAAGGATATGGACACTTAAACTGGATTTAATCTCCCTTTCTTCTTCCTTTTGAAATGTTACCTCCCTTTGGCAGTTTTATTACAAGCAGAACCAATTAAAGAGCTGTAGACGGTTTCTATTATATCACTGAATAAGGACCATAATATTGAATGCCTGGAGAGAAATAAATCACAAACTATTAGAGATCATATTTGTTCTGCTGGTAAGGCTAATCTTTGTATTAAGAAAATAAATTCTCCTTTTAATGATATTGTCCATGAGGTTGAAATTTTGATTGCATGATAGTAAAGGATTTTACACTGTCTCCTCTGTATAATAATAATATAAAACATAATCATATAATAAAATAATAAATCTGGTGATTTCAATGTAAAATCGGAATAATTAATCATAGGGACTACATTTTTTAATTTATGAACCTTCCGAGCTCCTGAGATTACATCCACAGACATAGACACAATGAAAATGAAAATGCAAAACAGTTAACGTTGAACAGCACACAGTTTAGACCCCTTTAGACGTATACATTGACAGAGCCCAGACCCTTTACGTTTTCATCCATGGCCAAGCCAAACTAGTCCTCTGTGTACCCTCTGACAATGGAGACTAGGAGATACAGTAGGCTACAGCCCTCAGCGGTAGCAGAGCTGTCAGGCTGGTGGTCTGCATCCTAAATGTGTCCAGGCAGAGAGCAACACACACATCGATACAGGCAGGGGTAAATCAGTAGTTTACTACAAAAAGACAAGTGGTATTACGCATAGGCAAGGGTGTTAATCCCCAGCTGTGTTTGAGTTTGACAGCACCCCGGGGTACATGCAGCCGCCCGAGTTTGTGTGGCATGAGGCAGCACAGAAACTGATGTAGAAATGGCCATCCAGGCACCAAACAAGTGTCAGCACAGGTATAAAGAGTGTAGTCCTGCACCTTAACATATTCATCCAGACAGCTTGTGTTTTGCTCTTTGATGGAAGAATGTAAGCGTTTGTTCTCTCTGCGTTCTGCAAGTCAAAAAAAAGCAGGATGGTTTTAATATTGCAATCTCCCTCCCTCCCTCTCTCTCTCTCTCTCCCCCCCATCTCTCTCTCTCAATGAATAATTTTCTATTCTGTCCTCCCGTATGGAATGAGGACTTTTTTTATGGAAGGGAAGACAAACAATAAATAAAACGCACCCATTAGGAATAGAGGAGTACCGGCGAATGAGGACAGAAGAGGCTGGCAAACAAAAATCCAGCAGTACTGTGCCAGGGGGATGATGTGGGAGAGACAAACCTGCAGGTTAGAAACAACAATGTGGAAGGTTGAAGGGAGAGTAAGAAGAGAAAGTTACGGCTGGTAACAGCGGTAGCAGCTAAAGTAAAGGAAGGAAGAGGAAGGTCAGGAAGATAGGAGGAATGAAAGAGAAGAATGAAAGAGAGGGAACAGGGAGAGAGAGAGAGAGAGAGAGAGAGAGAGGGAGGGAGGGAGAGAGAGAGAGAGAGAGAGAGAGAGGGAGGGAGAGAGAGAGAGAGAGAGAGAGAGAGAGAGAGAGATGTTTGACCTATCCCAGCTCATTTATGAACATTAAGGGCATCTCTTCCCTGATTCGTTTGGCTAATCCCTCTTGCCTTCCCCATCGCAGAGTGAAACAGGAAAGGTGTGAGCAGAGACGGCGCGGATGCTTTTCTGTCCTTCAGCTCTCCACACACCAGATTCCAAGCGCCGAACGGAAGCTGAACTTTGGTGGGTCTTTGTGTTCAAACCGGAGGCCTATTCAACCCTGTGTGGACTCACTCGACGAGGGCGTCTAAAATGTTCAGCTGAAGGAACACGTGAGGCGGAGTCTGCATAACTACACCCCATGCTGGACTAAAGAGGCTCTGCGGCACGCTACGGCGCGCTACGGCGCGCTACGGCGCGCTACGGCGCGCTACGGCGCGCTACGGCTCCTCCTGCAGAGTGGAAGTGCTCATTGATTCACACGGGAGCGGAATGCAGGCGGAAGCACTTTCCGCCGCCGCTCTGGGCGTGCGCTCCACGCCTAGGCTCTGGTCTGCGGAGGCCTTTCCGCTATTCACAACTCTCAAAGCTCTCCTAAAGCACTTTTAAATTGAGAAATTCAACAAATAAAAGGCTACATAGAAATAGCTCCCGTTTATAGCTCCACTCATTACCTTGGTGTTGTACAGTCCTCTAACACTGATCAGTGTGGTTTGCCATGTCCAAAAGGCAACCTCCCACATTGTTCATTTTGGTTGATTTCTGACAATGTAATTGAGTGAGTAAATCGTTTTTTATACTAGGAACCAAGGGCGTAGGAACCGGGGGGGACGGAGGGGACGTGTCCCCTCCAATATTGGAGACAGGCGCATCTGTCCCACCTAAAAATTATACCGGGGGGTGAAAAATATTTTATTTTATTTTGAAAGTGCAACACAGCGTCTTGTCACCGCTTCTTATTCTAAAAAACTGGATGATTGAGCGTGCAATTAAAGAATTGATTTGACATTCAAAATGTGTTTTCCTTTACATTTACAAATGTATCTTTTTAGTAGAATAAAATATATTTGTGAATTTTTTCAGTGTAGTTAATTTATGACATATTTCTGTTCAAACCATTAACGGATCTGTCAGGTTTCCGATATGTGTCCCCCCTAATGTTAAACTCATAACTACGCCCCTGCTAGGAACATACATGGTATATTACCTGCTAGTATGACATGCTATAGCTACATCTCTGGAACAATCCAGTCAGTAAAAATTAAACAGTAACTAAAGTTACAACATGATGATCGATACCATGCCGGGGATAAATATAACATTACCTGTGGTGGTTTAACAGTCGATGCAGACTAAATTCCTGTGATACCATTCACTCATAATTAGCCAAATACAATTTGATACATGTACTTTGATAACATCTTATGTGTGGGAAAAAGAATCCCAGGTTAAACTTAGAAGATCACTCCAAGCATTCCTTTATAACAGGCAGCAGAGCCCTCGAATTTGAATTAAATCCCGCGATGCATAGCGTGTAACACTGTGTTACAGCTAGTCCACCCGGCGGTAGGCTGCATTGTTTCCCTATCTATCCCTACAAGCTTTAATTCCAAATAAAAATATTCTCTCTGATGAAGAATGGTGATTGATGATTTGGATATGCCGACATTCCAGTAAACAGAAAACACCTGGGGTAAAATATTCCCCACCAAGAAGGTCAAACACACTTTTTTATGTAACTCCATAAATTCAGCTTCAATTCCCATCACATTGGCTCAACAAAGGTAAGAGATTTGTCGCTGTAGCCCCATTGCAACGACCTAAAGGTCTGTGTTAGGGAGGAGGAGTTAGGGTTTCCCCTTTGGACCCCTACCGACGGTTACACGTTCCTGATTCAGGCTTTGAGGGCCCTGCTGAAGAAAGCTTACCAAACCAACACAGGAGAGACAAAACATTTATACACCTGTAAGTAAAGAGCTTTGCTTAGAAACGGAAACAAATAAATAACCCGGCTTCCATTTCCATATGACTCCAGAAGTGTTTCTGTTTTACAATTATATTTGTAATTTTTTCAATTGTCGTCAAACCCTGTTCTAGCCCTTTTAATGGCTATTCAAATGAGAATAATTTTGTTGTCGTCGCTCTCACTATACACGGTTTCCCTGGGGGTTGAGTGAGGTCATGTAATTATGTTAATCAACTGTTGGGTACGGCTTTCTGTGAGCTTGGAGGTTCCACTGCCTTGCTTATAGGTTATGTCAAGGTCAGCTTTGTTTGTGTGTGTGCGTATGTGAGTGTGTGTGTCTGTGTGCACTTTTCCTAGTGCTGTTTACGGAAATTATAATTTGCATTGTCATCAGCCTTTATTTCCCTTCTTTATGTTATGTTTTATTACGTTTATATTTAATCATTTTTAGCATATTAAACTAAAGAAGGAGAGAAGAAAAATAGAATCATGATATCAATAAAAAACAGTAATCATAATTAACATATGTTCGGTCTAAAATCAAAATATGATAAAAAATCTAAATCAACTCGCACTGGTCTGTTTAACGATGGAGGGTAGCTTCTCTGCGGGGTTGCAGCGAGAACACGATGCTGAGCGCTCTCCTGCTGAGATCCCTTCCACAGATGCACCGCGGGATGTTAAGACCACGCCGTGACGTGCCTTAGTAGCGGGCTGAAACGCACTAAAATAAAACATTGAAAACTTCCTCAAAGTCGACAGGAGACGATCATCAGAGGCCCAGCTCATGACCGAGTTTCATAATACCAAAGCCAGACTGACTCAGCTGCTCCTGGGCGCCATGGGGCTCAGGAGGTAGGGTGGGTAGACTGGTAACCGGAGTGTCGAGGTGTCCCTGAGCATGACGCCTCGCCCTGACTGCTCCTGACGAGCTGGGTGTCGCCCTGCGTGGTTGAGTCCGCCGTCGGTGTGTGAATGTGTGAATGAATTGTTGTTAGTCACTTTGGATTTGGTGTCAACAAAATCCCCTAAATGTTAATGCCAGCTTAGCAGTGATGAGGAAAGGTGATGAGTGGCCGATACGTATGGCTGACCCCTGACCATCCCCGGTGTTCCTTGTGTTTCTGTGGTGCTCTTCTCTGCGTTCCCCTCCTACCCTTCACCAGTCTCACCCATCTGACGCCGGCTCTTTAATTACTGCAGCGGTTCAGCGTGCTTGAGATTCTCCGGGAGATTCTTGAGGGCGTCCGTCAACGACCTTGTCATCTTTGGACGCACACTGTGGCGGACAGGACGGGTGATCCTTCCCTCTCTCCTCTTACTCCCCCCACAGACAGCAGCAGCTCCTCTCCCTAGTAACTTCAGTGAGCCAGCAGCTGCCTTTGTTGGCCCTCTCTTTCTCTCTCCCTCTCTCTCTCTCTCTCTCTCTCTCTCTCTCTCTCTTTCTCTCTCCCTCTCTCTCTCTTTCTCTCTCTATATTTCTCTCTCTGTCTCTTTCTCTCTGTCTCTATTTTCCTCTCTCTCTCTCTCTCTCTCCTTCTTTCTCCGTCACCCTCTCTCTCTCCCTCTCTCTCTCTCTCTCTCTCCCTGTCACCCGTTCTCTCTCTCTGTCTCTCTGTCTCTCTCTGTCTCTCTCTCAATTTGTCTTTCCCCTTCTCTGTGCCTCCATCATTCCTGTTGTCTTGTCCCTCTACTTATGTATGGCTTTCAAATTTCCCTGGCAACGCTCTCTCTCCACTTCAACACATCAAAAAAAAATCTTTTTTTTTTCTTGTTTCACTGTGTGGGCATCTCTCTCTCTTTCCCCCTCTCTCTCTCTCTCTCTCTCTCTCTCTCTCTCTCTCTCTCTCTCTCTCTCTCTCTTCCTCTCTTTGTGTATGCAGGCTTTGTGAGGAACATGAGCCCATTAGACCTCCTCTACTCTTTTTCTGCCTCTTCTTTGTTGGTCAAGCCATTCCCGCTCACATTTCTATCTTCATTCCTTACCATTGTTGTCATTGTACAACACAACTCAATGAAGTCTCTGTGTTTTGGAGCCATCAGCAGTGGCAGCCCTAGGAGCAGTATGCAGCCCTCTACAGACGCCTACAGCATGTCTACTGCTGGTGCCTGGGTCAAGTACACAGGCAGAAGTATTAACCTAACATGTCTCTACTCTCTCTCTCTTTCCCTCTCCCGCTCTCTCTC
>NC_136939.1:21180413-21197913 GCF_949987615.1 Pollachius pollachius
ATGAACATTAATTAATTAATTGAATGAATGAATAATGATGGGAAGCAGGATGGAGAACAAATTGAGTGAACCATACTTTGATTGAACACAGTAGCTGTAGCATGAACGTCTCTCACAGTTGAACTTTCCCCCCTCCCTTCTCACTAAATCTATGCCAGGTATATTCCATTAGTGTAATCACTCCATGCCAGAGGTGAAGGCTACGGCCTGATGGTTACACATGTTGCTACACACGACGGTTAAAAAAAATCACAGGGCATCGCTATCTCAGGATGTTCCCTCAAGGCAGCTACACCATGAATAAAGTACCATAACGTTGCCTCTCTTTTTTGCTTTTCTGGTGACGTTTCTCATTTGCTTTCTACGCCAGTGTTGCCTCCCCTAGGATATCCAGCGTTCTCCCTCTCCCTGGCTTTTTCTCTCTGAGTCTGTCTGTTTCTCTGTGTTTTATTGATATTTATGGAGTGGCCCCTGTACGATTTGCAGAAGCAGTGACAGCTGCTTCAGGGGAAGCAGTATTCGGATTGTTTGTATTTTTCACCTCGCGCCAAGCATATCTAATAATGTAGTGATGAGTTGTTGTTGTGTTTTAACTCCTCCACCCCACCCCCCCGCATAGCTTTCCATGATTTGTCAAACATCTGATGAGGATATTGCATTGTGAGTGGGTGGAGAAGTCTGTGTAATGATGAAGAGGTAGTGAACCCAAAATCATTTTGGTTTTGTTTTAAATTTGGTAACATGTCTTCTATGGTCGTCAACAGTAATCTTTTGGATTTTGTCACTGTTATTAAAATAAGATATTCGTTGACAGAAAACAGGAGTCAAATCTATCTTTATTGTCTCTGCAAACCAGTTTTTGAACATTCCACTCGGAAAAATTTGTTAGAGTAGAAAATCAACATTAATTTTAACATTAAATAACTAGGCTGGATACCTATTGCAGAGATATATCATTCCATTATTCCCTGGGTTGGTTCACACCACCAGAGTTGTCAGAGTTTGATGAAGAGAATAATCTGGTATACCTGTTGTACTGTGTGTTCTGTGTGGGTTCATTAAACAGTAAGTAATGGAGCAATATCTGTTAACATGCTTAGTTTGTATTAAGAACCGTAAGACAATAAGTCCACATGATTCTCTTTACCCGTATTGTTGGATGTTAGTAGCCTTTTGTGTATGCACAGATCACAGATGAATAGTTGCTAGTATTATGTTCAATGTCTTTATAATTTCTTTATATTAAAGGGTAATGCAATTGGGATATAGTAATTTGGGTAATGTGATCTTGTTAAATGTTTTACCATTGCCACCTAAAACTAGCCTGATGAATGTTCCACATTTATCAACCATACACGTGGTGTTATTCCAGTACTTTCCTAATGCATTGCGTAACAAGTCCTTTACTGCTAAATAAAGGACTGTCCCTTTTTTACAATGAAATTACGGTTGATTCATGATTCATACCTTTTTCTGATAGGTAGGTAGATAGATAGATAGATGGATAGATAGATAGATAGATGGATGGATGGATGGATGGATGGATGGATGGATAGATAGATAGATAGATAGATAGATAGATAGATAGATAGATAGATAGATAGATAGATAGATAGATAGATAGATAGATAGATAGATAGATAGATAGATAGATAGATAAATAGATATATGATATGATATGATATAGTAGCAGGCTTGTGGCTGTGGGGTTTCCACACCACTAAGTTGAATAGCGAGTGCTATTCAAAGTGGGGTGAGGGTAAGCAGACGATCCAGGTCACAACAGGTAATCCAACGCTATTCAGCCACTCTCTCTTTCGTCGGCGGTACGGTAGTCCCCCAAGATGACTCAGTTGCTGCCTGTAGTTGCTCGCTGCCCATGTGGGAGCCTGCTCTACCTTTTAACCCCAAGCAGTGCATACTTAAAGATCCTTATATAAGTCCATATAAGGCTTGGGGTGGAGCCAGCGGGCAGAAAGATATCTCCCTTCATCTTCTATGATACTCACCCCACCCTGCCGTCTGCCACAATATTTATATATGTATAATCTGTTACGAGTTAATGTGATATAGTCCTTCTTTTTTTTACATGTCATTTTAGCTATTTTGTCTATATTTCAGTTCTTTCCTAGAACCACACCTCCCAAGAAAGAAAGAAACAGCTTATAATTTTTTCAAGGTAATCAAATGTTTGATTTAAAATAAGAAGCTTGATTCCAATAGGAACACATTTGTTTTAAAATATGTTGTTTCTTTAAATAAAGGTTCCAAAGTCTGGGCTACCAGATCTTGGTTAGAATGTACTGAACGTACTGTGCACAGACCTTAGAAAAGGTAAGCTTTCACCTTGAGGAGCTGTAATAAGCAAGTCGAACACAAATCAAAACTCAATTGCTGGGGCAGGGAGAATACTTTCAACATTTTAACGACTTCAAATTGTCAACATTTGGTCAGCTTGAAACACAAGTGAGAGAGATCTTAGCTGAGAAATTAGGTTAATTAATTAATTAGGTATGATCTTACTGTACCGCTCCACAGTAAGTACAAAAGATTACACAACTATAGAATAATTACAACTGAATGTTGCGGACTGAACTACATGGCGTGGGTCGCTCACACATTAAAGGAGACATATTATGGTGTTTTCCCAACAACTAAACATAGTATTTGAGTTCCAGAATGCATGTTGTTGAAGCTGTTTGCTGGAAATAGCCTTTAGGAAAAAAAAAATTGCCTCCCGCTATTCCCCTGTTTCAGTCCCTTCAGAATGCACTGTTTCTGGTGTCTGTAGCTTTAATGCAAATGAGCTGCTGCCCATTGGCCAATGAGCTGTCAGACTGAACCACAGCATGGAGGAGAAGGGATTGTTGCTGTTTGCTGACTCCTGGAGCTCTATATCTATATAATCTAATCTAATAAAATAATAATTAGTTTAGCTGCTGTTAGATTAGCTGTCCGGCTGCTCAGCTCCGGGAGTACAATCCCTTTCTCCTCCATGTCTCCTCCTCCGGGGGGAGCTCGGCGGCAGAGATTGTACACCCGGAGCTGAGCTGCCCCCGAGTTCCCCCCCGCTGGAGCAGCTTGTCCGCTGATCCACAAAATCTTAGCCATGCTCTGATTGGAGGGGAGTGGGGAAGTGGGAGGTAATATTCAACTGTGCCCCCTTCCTACATAGGAGGGGGCGCCAAAACCGACTCGCTTGTTTGGTAACTGTAGGCGGGGTACTTTCAGAAATGCAACTCTCACTCTAAAAATCATGTACAGACTTTTTTCAAAGTTTGTATGCGTGTGGGAGCACCAGAGACCCAAAACAACACCCCAAATCCCAGGAAAAGTTTTGTTTTCATAATATGCCCCCTTTAAGGCCCTGATAGACTTCCACAAAATGGAAATCCAAGTGTTCGTATTTGCGGTCAAGTGTTGCTGAATATGGTGATTCAGACAGTGTGCAATATAGTCTCTGCCATTTTCGGCGGAGACTACAACAACAAGCTATTTTTTATGTGAATATTCCAATTTGGATTTAGTTTTATGCATGTTGGCCTTTTCGCCTCATATTTGTTGGATGACACAAACGACAGCTAGAATCATATTGTTTTGATGGGGCGAAGCAATCTTAGCACATATGTTGCAGGGCTGTATATTGCCGCTTGCTTGAAAAGGCACTCGTACATTTTGGGCGTGGAAAGTACCAAAACATTATTTCCCGTCCGTCCCAACATGGCCGTGTGCCTTGGGCTTCATGTATTGAGGAATAAGACGAAATTAACTGAACTAGAGCACATTGCGTTTTGGCTGTCTGTAATGTACCTGCTGGAAACGCAAGTACCTTATGTTATTTATGTTAAACATTGTACATTTACATTGAAATGTTTAGCAGATGGTCATTGCTCATTTGCGTTGGTTGTCATTTCCTGTGAATTACAAATTCTGTTCTTTGTGGTATGCTTCTGTGATCCCCCCTTCCTCTTATATATATATATATATATATATATATATATATATATATATATATATATATATATATATTAAAGCAGATTGAATATTGAATATATATTTACATATCAGTAGGACTGATGAAAGAAAATGTCTCATTGAATAAAAAAAGAAAATCTTCCCTTTCTCCGTGGCCATGGATCTTAAGAGTGCCAGGGTTGGGTGCATGCAAATCTGTAGCCTTTCTCCCATTGGTTCTACTAATGTGTGTGTGTGTGGATGTGTGTGTGCAGTATGAAGTCAGTTTAAAGCTATCTTATCCGAAAGAGATCCATGAATTCTTGGACAGAGGAAATAGGAGTCTATTTATGGTGTGCCTCTGAAGAGTGAGCCACTCTGTGTGAGGGTAGGGTGTTAATCTCCAACAATGGTTGAAAAGAGCCGAATTTGCGGGGCAGAACGATGGGCGGTTTCGCAGAGAATACGGCTTCGAAAATATAGCTGGCGGAGCTGGTCGAGCTGTTGTCATCGCAGTGGTCCAGGGGGTGGGGGGGATTTGATGTGATGGAAACCATGGGACCTTATTAGGATTTCCCCTTGTGTAGAAGATGAAGCCCTGTCAAAGTAAATGCCCATCAAATCACTTCGCCCCCCCGTCCTGAGCCTCTAATCTGTGAATACCAAGGGCTGTGATTGGTTGACATTTTTGTCCGGATGCAACTCTTCCCCCCGGTGTCGCTCTCACAGATACGACGCATAGGACAATTAAAGTGGATATATGACAGCGCCCGGTCTCAGTACTTGAGTAAGAGCCATGATTTGTCGTTGTGTGGCGTCGGATGTGGGGATTCTGAATGACTTGTTTGAATCAAATGCCCCCCCCCCCCCTCCATCTTAATGGAATCATTTTAATTGGCTTAAAGTTTGTAGCATATACAGTAAATGGGAGCCATGTTCCTTTTTATACACAGAAATAAAACTGCTCGGGATGCCAGAGGATCGGGGAACATGGCTTTGATCTGCACATGGAGATAGGAAGTAGGGAGGCAATTGGCCATTTTCATTTCATTACCCTTTAGCTTTCTCTGAGATGTCAGAAAAGCTAAGACTCTCTAAGATACACCCACTCATCCTCAGACTGGTCCTATTTTCCCTTAACTTATATTTAATGATTAGAGTTTCTATGAGGTTGGCCGAAATACAAACAACTGTTGGCCTGTTTGTACTGAGGCCTGCACAACATACTTATTGCATCCATTTGCAGAATTAATGAGGCAATGTTCTCGATAGCAGTAGGACACAAGCTTGCACTCTTGGCTTGCACTCTGATTGACTAACATTTTTCAAGTTGCCTTTTATGTTTTAGTTACACTTTTATTACACTGTGGGTTAGGATGTGTGTGAGCGTGTGCAACAGGTGAATGAATTATTATACCAAAACATTAATCAGAGCTAATAACTGCTCCAATGCATTAAAAAATAAAGGAATTAAAGGAAAAATAATTGATCTTCATGTTCCCATGGTGATAGAGCTTAGCTGTAACATCGTCATTCTCCGGACACGCAACCAGAGAGAGGAGTATCACACATTTGTGCAGGGGTTGCGTCTGGATGCTCTCCTATTTGAGAAGTATTTTCGGAGTCCCCGAAAAAAATTCCCCGCTGCCGGTCGGCTTTTACATATCCACACGCTTTCCCCGTTGGTTCACAAATGGATGACGGATCCGTTGCTGCCCGAAAAGTTAAACATTTTTCAACTTCTTGACGGAGCCGATGGATCCCACACAACAGATGGATCCACAATGCATTGCGGCTCCTCCCCATTCAAAGTCAATGGGATCCGTCAATGGACGGATGCAGTGTGCAAGGGGTGGAAGAACCTTACGGGAGGGTAATGATTGTTCCAGGCATTAGTCAAACCCTCAGGTGTTACCAGGGAAACAAAGTTGTGGCTTTTGAAAAACTTTATATTTTGATTGTAAAACGCATAAAAATAGAAATGAATGGTCTTAATTTATTTTCTTTTGCAAGTGACCATGGTATAAGCGGGATAATGCCCTTCGAGGTGTCCATTATCAGGAATTAATGGACTTCGCGGAGGCAACCGGTTCGTCGTCCATTAATTCCTGATAATGGACACCTCGTCGGGCATTATCCCTTACAAATTACACGGCTCTTCTCAATGCCGTGGAACACTCCGTTCACTTTCATGGGCCCTTCACAACTTCCGGCTGTGAATTATATTTGATAATTCACCATCGCTAAGTATAATTGACTGCTGCCAAGGAAGGTGGACTTTTTGCCGTCTTTCGTATAACTCCGCAAGTAGTCCGGTAACTTATCAACCCAAGCGTACTCGGTTGCTAAGCGGCGGACTATTTCTCTGCAGACCAACACAAGGATTGCTGGAAACAAATAAATTGTAAAAAGACACACCGTGTGAAGTTATTTTTTCGTTTGGCAAGTAGCCGTGTAATAAGCGGGATTATGTATAAAACGTTGCCGGTCATTATCGAAAATATTCCCCTTCAGGGCGAAGCAAGACACCTCCGCTTCGCGTCGTTGTCTGGTTCACCTGTCGGGGTTTATTTTCAATAATTTCAATAATGACCGGCATTCTATACATTATCCCTTACTCTCCATAGTCCCTGGAAGGCAAAATCCACAAGTAAATAAGTTAGTAGTAAGAACAGTCGCAAAACCAGCCACATTTTTTAAAGACGTTTTAATGTTTAATGTTTTTTTTAATGTTTTATCTTGGTCTCTGGGGGGTAAGGTTATGGGGTGAAATAAAGATAAGGGCTGTAAAGCCCTTTGATACACTAACTGTGATTGGAGCTGAAGAAATAAAATGTAGTTGACTTGACTTGCAGTTGCACCGTATTACATAGAGAATAATTAATACATTTCTTTCTCTTTCCCTCAGTTTACCAACACATATCATTGTGATGTGTCTTTTTATGGGTTACATTCAGATGCATCATAAACTTCAATCTTTAGTTAAATTGGATCATAGAAAATGCATAATTATACACTCACACGCTCTTTAGCACTTACTTGGCACCTGGGTTGGATAAATTGGATGCGTTTAATCGCACATCCATTTATCTGACACATTTTAAAATCTGAGGATCATAGCAGCTGGCTGCGAAAATCAAAATAGTTCAATTGGTTCTGCTTGGAGGATGAATAGTGGTTCTCTATCGTATCGAGACCATCTCTCCACTCCGTTACATATTCCATATGTACGGGGTATAACCCCCATGTCTGCTAAGGACCGTGGATAGGCTTTAAGACACACCGGCTCGCCCGGTCACACCTACACCTGAACTTATAAAACACCTGTGTAGACAATCAGTGATTGTTTGATCTCCACTGTGAAAGGTACCGTGTGGGGTTGTGAATTAGATGACCGTGTGTGGGTTACACCATTGGTATCCGCTTACCTGTGTAAGTTTTGGGAGTCTAGCCTAACCTGGATAAGGTTGGATTGCGTAGCCTAACCCGAATAAGGTTCAAAGAAAGATCCTTTTTGGCTTGGTAGTGACACCGACGTATTGTACACGCAAACCACGACTCAAACATTTCTGTGGAGTCACAGAAGTCCTACCAAGGCCGGTGTCCCACTCCTTATCGGTGAGTCGCTGCGGTCCAGAGGGCTGCTGTTGACCTCCGTAAGAGGTCAACAGCAGTCCGCTCCCTGGCTGAAAGCAAAGCTGTGGGAATCTTGACAGTGTATTGTACGGGAAACCCAGGACTCACGCAGTGGGTGTGCTTTGGCGAGCTGAAGGCAGGTGAACATTGTTCCAGCTTGCCACCAATCCCGGATAGCCCAGCGCTTTGCTCGGAACTGGGTCGGCAGCAATTCCTTGAAACATAAACTGATTAAGAAAATAAATAAAGCTATTATTTAATTTTATTATTTAATAAATAAATAATAATAAAAAAAGAATAATAATAATAAATAAATAAAAAACGGGTTTCTGTGAAACGCTGATTTTTACACCCCTTGAGTGAGCTATAGCAGAGCTGGGTGGCAAAGTTTACTCCTCCCAGTAGTATGGAGGGCACTTCGGGCCATCCCTGTGTTGGTTGTAACATTGCCATGCCCCTCGAGGATGGCCACGATAAATATGTGTTATGTTTAGGCCACCAGCATGCAACATTGGCCAGGGATACGCCCCAGTCGTGCCTGAACTGTTTCATCATGCTGATGCATACAAGGGAAGCCCGCTGCCGTTTATTCACATCAAAATGGGAAGGGTTACCTATCTTGGAAGGGCCAGCAAGAAAGATGGGGAGAGTTCCGAGGGGGCCAGGGGAGTGCTCAAGGGCTCCGTTACCCTCCCTCAGTGTTCCTAGGGCCACAGTTTCTCTCGGCGTGAGTCCCTCTCCTCCTCCCACTATATTCTCTGACAGGGAGTATGATGGTTCTGAGGAGGAGGACTTGGATGTGGAGACAGTATTCTCTTTGTAGAGTGGGGAGTTCCCCAGTGAACAGCCTCCCTCAGCCAACCCTTCCGGGCGAGAGCTGGCTCACCTGTTTGGGGAGATTGTTGGCAGGGCAACTAAGGCCCTGAACATCGTTCTACCCGAAAAGCCGACAGCTGCTGCCAGGCTGAAGCAGAGGAAAGTCTCAGGTCAGAGATCCCTCTCCTACCAGACTTCAAGGACTTCTAATGTCGCCAGTTTACTTCACCATCATCCTACCATAGATGGTAAAGGCAGACTAAAGTGTTCTCCAACACGGCCGCCCAAGAGCAGGTCTGCTATGGGGCACTTCCACCTGTGGACCAAGACCTGGCGCCACTCTTTCGCTCCCAAGGTTCTTTGTTTGGGGGTCCCGCCTGTCTGAACAAAGACAGTAAGGCGATGGAGAGTCTGTTGGGTAAGCTGCACAGGTCCATGGCGATGCAAGCCCGTCTGGCTAATACTGCGGCCATCATGACTCTCTACACCCACCACCTCTCTGGTCTCATGCAGAACCAGCTGGTGGATGCCTCTTTGGCAGGGGAGTTCCAGTCAGCAACAATGTACTTGGCTTCGGTGTCCAAGGAGCAGGCAGTGGCATCAGGCCGCTCGTTGGCTCAGCTCTGGGTGGTGAGACGACATCTGTGACTGTCCCAGTCAAAGCTACAGCCAGCAGATAGGGACTGTCTCCTCAGGGTGCCAGTGGAGCCCACAGCCATGTTTGGGCCACAGGCCTCCTCCCTGCTGCAACAGGCACGGGATCGCCGTCGCTGTGCAGAGTCCCTCGGCAGTCGGGGAAAGCGGGCAAGACGCTCAGGAGCACCTGCACCTTGGGCAGCGTCTCAGTCAGTAGCTCAGGCCAGGGGCCCGGGAGACCTCAGACACCGGCTCCAAGCGCCCCGGGGGCATGGTGATTTCCCAAGAGGTGGTCGGAGGGGGCCATCTGCTAGCAGACGGGGGCCCTCCAGACGCCCGCATCATTCCTGACGGTTTGCGGGCCAGCCAGCCCCGCCTCTCATCACAGCACAGGAGGGCACTGGCGGCGGACCCATGGGTGGTCTCTACCATGACCCAGGGGTACCGCCTGCAGTTCTGGCGCAGGCCCAGGGTAGTGAGATCTTCGATCTTTACCACATTGGCCAATCAACTACAAGCCCAGACTCTGCGAATGGAGCTGTCAACCCTCATAGAGAAGGGGGCGATCGGGGAGGTCGAGCGCTCCAACCGCCAAGCGGAGTTCTTCTCTCGATATTTCCTCATCCCCAAGAAGGATGGGGTCTTTGCCCTGTCTTAGACCTCAGGGGGCTCAACAAGTACCTCCGCCCCCTAAGATGCAGGTTCTTGACGGTTCTTGACAGTTCTTGACGGTTCTTGACGGTTCTTGATGGTTCCGCGATTCGGCAGACCATCAAGGCAGGGGATTGGTTCGAGACCATGGATCTGAAAGCTGCCTATTTTCAGATTCCGATCTGGCCAGGGCATTGGCGTTTCCTGAGAATTGCTTTCGAGGGTCGGAACTTCAAGTTTCAGGTCCTCCCGTTCGTAATATCTCTTGCCCCTCAGACCTTTGCCAGGTACATGGACGCAGTCCTCGCACCCTTGAGGCATCAGGGGCTCAGTATACTAAACTATTTGGACACGTGGCCCTGCAATTGAATCACATTCAGTGTCTGGGGTTGTGCCTCAATACCAAGAAGAGCAAGTCTCTTCACCCTCAGGGCTCAGAGGGACTGGAGGGTTTGCCTTAGACTCATGGGCCTTATGGCAGCAATGGTACAGATAGTCCCTCTGGCCCTTCTTCACATGCACCCTGTTCAGAGGTGTCTCCTGAGTGTAGGCCACAGAACCCCGCCCGTGCCAAGGTGACGGTTTCCCAAAGGCTCTACAGAGCCCTACGCTGGTGGAGGGACCCAGCCAACCTCAGGATGGGGCAGACCATGGGGTCAGTGATTCAACGCCAGATCGTATTTACAGACACATCCCTAGCAAGCTGGGGAGCTGTACACAAAGGTCAGGGTATCAACGGACCCTGTAGGGGCTGCTGGGGGTCTCAGCATATCAACTTGTTGGAGCTGGGGGCGGTTTGGCTAGCCCTAAAGCACTTGCTGCCGCGGCTCAAGGGTCAGCATGTCATAGTCAGAACCGACAGCACAGTGACAGCTGCGTCCATCAACAGGCAGGGGGGTTTGGGCTCCCCAACCCTCTGCAAGCTGGCAACAGCTCTGTGACTATGGGCTCATCCACAGTTCAGTTCACTCAGGGCCGTTGATGTGCTAGGGCCCCTAAACGTGGCGGCGGACATGTTGTCCAGAGAGGGACCGAGTCCAGGAGAGTGGACACTCCACCCCCAGGTGGTCGAGGGAATCTGGTCCTGATTTGGCAGGGCGCAGGTCGACCTGTTTGCGACCAGAGAATCTTCTCATTGCCCACGTTTCTTCTCCCTGAGGAACGACGATCCTCCTCTGGGATGGGATGCACTGGCGCACCCTTGGCTGCAGACCCTGTTCTACGCCTTCCCCCCATTCACCCACCTGCAAGACCTTTTGCACAGGGTACAAATGGAGCAGGTTAGGCTAATCCTGGTTGCACCGTTTTGGCCTCACATGTCTTGGTTCTCGACGATTCCTACCCTACTAGAGTGTCAGCCATGGATGCTTCCTCTCAGGTGGGACCTCCTGTCTCAAGCAGGAGGGAAATTGTTCCACTCCTTCCCAGCAGGGCTGAGGCTGGTAGCCTGGCCCCTGAGAGGGACTGGCACCTGCCCCTAGGGTTACCAGAGGCGGTAGTGTGGATGATGCAGGAGGCCTGAGCTCCATTAACTAGGGCAGCCTACACTTATCGATGGTGAGTCTTCACAGGGTGGTGCCAGGCACAACAGACAGACCCCTTCTTGGCCTCACTACTACTGGCAGCTATCAAGGCAGTCCGTATCGGAGAGTTTGCCATTAGTGAGGATGGCTGCTCAATGATCTCCCGATAAATAAGGGGGGCACGAAGGCTTACAGCGCCCTGTAGGGGTCCTCGGGTACCACCCTGGGACTTGGATCTGGTCCTTGAGGCTCTGCGGTATCCACCTATTGAGCCCCTCGGTAATGTGGACCTAAAGTGACTCTCTCTACAAACAGCTTTCCACTTGGCCATCACTTCGGGTAGGAGGATAAGCAAGCTCCATGCGCTGTCCGTCCACAGGGTCTGCTGTACTATTTCTCCAGAAGGGTCGAAGTGGTTCTTCGCCCCCAACCCAGCCTTCTTGCCCAAGGTCCTGTCTGACTTTCATCTGTCCCAGAGCATAGAGCTGCAGTCCCTACCTGTCTCAGCAGCGGACCAGCTAGCACTCTGCCCGGTAAGGGCCCTGTCGGAGTATATACGGCGCACTAAGCTTCTAAGAAAGTCAGACCAGCTTTTTGGGTGTTTTCACACTAGTTGCTTGGGTAGACCACTGTTGAAGTGTCGACTTTCTCACTGGGTTGTGGACACCATCCAGCAAGGTTACACCCTTTCGGGCGCTCCTGCCCCCTCCAGAAGTCGAGCACACTCAACCCGCAGCGTGTCGACTTCTTTGGCTTTGTGGCGGGGAGCCTCTCTCGCCACCATATGCGCAGCAGCCACTTGGTCCTCCCACTCCACGTTCACCCGGCACCCTCCTTCGCGGAGCAGGTACTTGGTGTGGCTCAGACTCAGAGGTTACTCTGAGCCCTCAATTGGTCAACCTTGCGTCTTGCGGGCTGACCTGGGCTGCTTATCTGCACAGATTGGCCCTTGCGCCTGGTGGGGCTATACCTGTGGTCTGGTGTTGGGTCTTGCGTCTGGCAGACCCACAGGAGCAGCCTTCTGCCTTTCGGGCTTGGCCTTTGCGACTTGCGGGGCATTGTCCCGATTGGCATGTAAATAGTGTACATTTGTAAATAGTTCTTTGGGTTCACATGGTGTTGGGTATACCTGGTAACCCTGGTTCTCTGAATGAGGAGACCATCTCTCCAATCCAGAGGCCGCCAGACAAGTTCCGATCACACCATCACTGATTGCACGTCTACACAGGTGTTTTATAAGTTTGGGTGTAGGCGTGACCGGGCGTGCCGGTGTGTCTTAAAGCCTATCCACGGTCCTTAGCAGACATGGGGGTTATACCCCGTGCATATGGAATATTTAACAGAGTGAAGAGATGGTCTCTTCACTCAGAGAACCAGGGTTACCACGTAACCCGAATGGTATGGTGTACTTAGAAATTTGTATTGTGGAAGATTTTGAAACAGTTAAATCTCTTGCATTTTTTGCATGCTGAATATTTATGAATTTATTTATTTTTGTTAACTGGTTGTGGAAAGTTATGATGGGCTGGAATTCAAGAAGATAACTGTTATCAAATGTATCTCATATGGAATGGAAAAAGAGATAGAGATCCCATCCCCTGATGTGCGTGCAGGGAGCATAATGTGGGTTCGCTGCTGACGACAGGAGATGCGAGCGGCTCAGCTGATTGAGGCGCTGGAGAACGCGTAACGCTACAGAATACATCATTTCGCCACTGCTGTTATCCCCCAGATGGAGGCTGGCAGCCAACACAGACCCCCCTCCCCCCGTACGCTGATGTTCCCCTCCTCCTTCCCTCTCTTCCTTTCCTCCCTCACTCCCCCCCCCCCCGTGCCCTACCTCCCTCAAAACATACTTATTCACTTCTGCATCTTCTTTATTTCATCTCTCCCTCTCCCTGTTTCTTTATCATCATTTTCCTCCCACACAAGTTGTTTTGCTCCCATCTTGATTTAACCCCCCCACCGGCCCGTCCAAACAATTTTCCCTCGGCCTGAAAACAAGCCTTCATCAAGAACGTCGAAGGACCTCTGGGCTCGTTTCCTTTGGCCTTGAGGTCCCTTGTCCCCTCTTTTGTTTCTTTTCACCCCCGAACCTCCTCCCCACCCCACCCCTAATAACAACCCCCTCCCTCTTAAACACACACACGCACGCACGCACGCACGCACGCACGCACGCACGCACGCACGCACGCACACACACACACACACACACACACACACACACACACCACAACTTATATATACACATTTCTGCTCTTAGTGCTCTCTTTATATAGCATTGCTCATACATCTGATACCACACACACTTGGCACGCTCACACACACACGCTCATACACACACATACACACACACACACACACACACACACACACACACACACACACACACACACACACACACACACACACACACACACACACACACACACACAAACACTCCCCAACACCTGATCTAGGGGAGATGATAGCTGGTCCCTGATGCTATTTTCAGAGTGTCTTCTCTCTCATCTGGTTCTGGGAGGGCTGGCAGCCGAGGGACATCAAACAGGAATGTCTTCCTGCTTGCACACAAACACAGTCTTCATGATTTTGCCTTTGAAATCCACACAATTATCCCCATTTTCCCATATGAAAGATGAAAATGTCAGACTGAAAACCCCCCAGATATGTATATATATATATATATATATATACATATATATATATATATATATACATATCTATGTATATATATATCTATGTATATATATATATATATATATCTATGTATATATATATATATATATATATTTTCTTTGCCTGTTTGGCAAGATATATTTTCCTTTTGAAGGGTAACCTTTAGAGATAAGCTCACCGTATGAAGAAGTCGTGTGTAGTTACAGTTTCAGCAGTTTAGGAAGTGCAGAGTATTGCCCCTCAAGGTCACTAGTCTGACTGACTGACTGACAGATCTATTTGGCTTGACATCCAACCATCATCAATATATTGTGCCCTCCACACTTTGCAAAATTCTGGATTCCTTTTTGTAAACCTCTCAAAATTGAAATCCAATTAATCTATCAATTGCTAATCTCAGATCAGATAATACAGTCACTAGGTATTTGTTAAAGTATTATGATTACCTGCAGATTGACAGATTTTGCCGAAAAAAAAGAGCTGCAGTTGATACTGATTTAAAGTTGGACATTGTTACTGAACACACAGGGTTTTAGTGAACCACAACACAAAGATCATTGTATAGAATGTCTTGTTTATTGGATGAACTCTTACATTTTCAATGGTACTATATGCTTTGTAGCTAAAGAACTTTCTGCTAAGAGGTCCTGAAGCCAAAGATAAGAGTAAGTCCTGGAATATCATCTGTCAACACCTGGAATACAGGGTCACTCTCACCACAGAAATCTTTAACTTTTTAGTTTTTCTACAACCGGATCTTTAATTCAGAATAAATGTTTTTACAATCTGGTCATTCCTTTCAGGTATGTTTTGGAAAATATCCTGTGGCTGTGTGTTGTATCTTTAAAATGTGTGCAAATTCTTTGGTAAAGTCTGTTTTTCAGTCGGAAATTCACATTTCTCACATGGGTCGTAATAATAAAATAATTGCATTATTGGTCTCCTCATAGGATGGAGTATCAGATATATTTGGTGATGTTCATTGTCAGTTGGAACGGCTGGAATAGTTTACAGATCGTTTTGTACAATATTTCCCTGGTGAGTGTCAGACTGCAGTACAGGAGTTGGGTCTCATTGGCAGTTGACTGGCTTGTACTCTATACAACTGTGAACCCTACGGACGGTACTAACACTTTTGTGCTCATCTTTTTTTGTGCATTTCTTTTATCTGTTAAATATTTTCTTTTTCTGACAATATTTTCTTCTTCACGAAAACAGACGAGGTACATCTGTAATAACTTTTTGTATACCAACATGCTCACGATGTTTCCAAACTTTTTTTCATTTTTTGTTTCTTTTTTTAAAATATTTTTTAGCTTTTGGTATCATACATCATACAACATACACCAAACAGAATCCCCCATTTTAGTGTTGAACAAAATGTGCTAGAATGTTTATAATGTGTCCAGAAGCAGATAAGGGGGTCATTAAGGGGATATTAATATAGGGGTTCCTGCATTCATATAGAAAGACTTCATTCTTAGGCGCAACTACAACAGAAAATAAATATACAAACCAAAAAATTACAAATACAGCTTCAACTTGGACATAAGTGTAAATCTGCTTCATGTCTTTACAAATTCTCTATTCACGATGGCGTCCCACATGTTGACTTTCAAACAACCACATTATATTCGTACAATATAATCAATGCCATATATATCCACTCCAAATAAAATACCATAAAATACAATAATTTTTTTATTAAATTAGTTTTGAGTTGGTTTTTACGACAGCTTTTTTCACATCTGTCCAGTACTACAGTATGAAATTCTTCTAATTTCATCCCATCTGTGGTGAGGATATGCATGTGAGGTGGCATTTAGTTACACGTCAAGTTGTCATTTGAATCCCTTCTCGTGATTTATACATTGTGCAAAAAGTGCTGCAGAAAGCTCCAGAAGGCCACCATGTGACTTGTTATTAATAGAACGCACTCATCACCTCAGTAGTGATGGGTCGTTCGTGACCGAATCAGTTCGAATGAACGAATCTTTAACACAACTGAACCGAACTGATTCTTCTCTCTCGTTCGTCTCGTTCGTTCTCAGACTCGACTCCTCCCAGACCCACTAGTCGCCTGACTCGCTGTTCGTTCACTGACTGTGAGTGGTGAAGGGGGAAGAGGCTTAGTCAGCGAGCGTATGATAATACGATTCAATATCAGTGAAATGATAAATGCATGCTCTCTTTGTACTTTCTGTGTCATGCCAGATTAACCAAATATTTGAATGTCTTTTCAATCTGTCTCATTCTTTCATGGTTCGTTCTCCACCCGGGACCTCCACCATCATTGCTAAATCAAATATATTATCTTACTGATTTGTTAAACATCCAATAATCAACTACACCCCCCCAATTCCGCTGCGTTTGGTTAAAGTTGTAATATTGATTGATGACCGACTTCCACGATCGTTTGAGAATGAGAACGAGGGAGGAGTTGAGCCTGACTGACTCAGCTGAGAACTGTGCATTCCATGATTAGATTCAGTGCTACCGGAAACTCGACTGAACGAACAAACAAACAAACGATTCTGAACGACTCTTCTTGGCGAACTGACCGACCCAAACTGAATCAAGAAAATAATCATTGAATCCATCACCAGACCTCAGAGCCGTCCAAAATTTCAAGATGAAATTATATTAAAAAATTAAATTAAATAAAAAACGTCAATTCAAAATCCATCTATCCCCTTTTTATTGGCATTGGTGCTCAGTGCAGAAAAAATAACGAAAAACCAAACTAAGGATCTTGGGTAGTATAGCGATTAATGACGCAAACAATCTAGGGGGTTAAGGGATTTGTCAGTTGCTCTCTGGTTCACCGTTTCTGCTGAAGTAAAACTCACAAAAGAGCGGGCAGAAAAGTGCTGACATGTTGACAAACTTTACTGAGATTCTCCGCCATTGTGACAGTCAGCAACTTTAATTTCACAGCTAATGAGGAGTAGTTTGGCAGATGTGTAGCTACTTCCATATACCTAATGGTACACATGTGTTGGACAGATGCTTAATTAAATAATTCTTCTGCATACCAAATCGTTACGTCATTGCGGTATGCGTAATGGTTAATGAAGATGTATAGTTCAGTTAAGGTTCAACTTTAATCTAGATAGCATTCATTTTTATTTACGTATAGTAAATGGCTGCTCTTTAAATTTAGTACAGCATTTATCGCGCACATTAGTTCTCCAGTCCTTTCAGTCCCATAATTCATCTGTGCCATTTATATAATCATCAGAGAATACAGTACCCTTTTCCTTCTTTTTATCATTGTCTATGTGAATGAAATTCCCCTAGTCCTGATCAGCTTCCAATGATACCAATGGCAATATCTGTCAGTCACTCCACTGCATCAGCAAGGGACAGACAAGCATTCCTGTGTTCTTACTTTTTTTTTTTACATACATTTAGCAGAATATAATGCACTGTCCGGGTAATGTATTATTCATGGATTTATTTACACATGATTTGCTGTGTGCATTGATATTTTTAAGCTCTTTAGCTGATGAGGCAAAAACAGAGTGACAATGTAATAATTATCTCCGCAATGTAGAAAAATAAATTAAAGTATGTTGTATTTACAAGTGAAAGATAGTGTTTTG
>NC_136939.1:21202913-21225413 GCF_949987615.1 Pollachius pollachius
AGAAGAATCGAAAAATAGAATGATCACATTTATTTTTATTAATAAAACTATTTTTATATAACTATTTTTTTTTTGGTCCGTTTCTCCTTTGCATGTTACAAAAGAGCTGTGCATGCATGAACAAGGAAACTGCATACAAACAAGCCCACTAACACACACACACACACACATGCATGCATGCTAAGACACACCAACCCCCACACACACACACATAAGCACGCACACACGCACACACACACACACACAAACCGAGAGCACTGCTATAATCCTCATGGATATAAACAGGAATCCAATTCAATAATGCCATCACTAATTAATTACATTCTTCCTCAGGAGTATATCTAACTTTGAAACTTGGGACACAGAAATCAATTATCCCTTTACATATTAGTATATGTAGCTTCTCTTCACCCCGACCTTTTTATTATTGAGTGTGTCAACCCACGTGCACTGTCAGAGTTGAGCATAAGTTTCAGTGGGTGTCAAGATGCATGACAACACAAAGACATGCACGCACGCCATCACAAGCATACGCACGCTTCTCGACAGTAGTGACAGAATTGGAACTATGTGAATGCTGCAACCCCCACCCACCATCTTGTCTTCCTCTTGGTGCTGCAGAAGTAGCGTACCAAATGTCTGTTGATAACCCGAATGGAATAAAAACAAATAAATACCACGAAGAAGTGAAACCGTTGTTGATAATAGAACACGCACTGATCACCGTTGAGGTTTGCAATAATAAGTAAGGACGCATGCTACCACCATATTATGCTTTTGCTATGATTATCTCTGGAATGTGGCTTAGATTCTATCGTATCCTGGTTTCCTTTCCGTGGTTAAGTACCAGTTTCATATTTTTTAAGGTTATTTTTGTTAATGTATCTTATGTTTCTACACTCAATTGAAATTAATATGGTGTGTCATTTTGTTAAAGCCCGGATAATCACCCCCGAGACCAGTGCCATCAAATCCCCAAGAAAGCCACAATGACATGTCATTTCACTAGTGGTGCCCACAGACAACCATTGCTCTAGGGGGAAGAGAGTAAAAGGCACAATAATGCCAAGTACCAATGGCACACACGCACACACACACAGCACACATCATTTCTCATGTTACATTCACAGTGACACACCCATTCCCTAGCACACACTCTAGCATTGCGTAGGCAGACAGTAAAATACAATACAACATGGTGTTTTATATCAGGACCAATGGCGTCCCCTTTTGTTTCCTCGATCAGCAACGCTTTAGGAATAAATAAGTGCCCGTCAGGCTGGGGAAAAGGCCAGGTGATCGATGAGGTGCGTGCTCATAATTTCTGTTGAAAAAATGACCCCGAGCTGCTCTTCACTTGGGAGTCTACCACTTCATAATCCGCCTTCCAAAACAAGATAAACTGCACAAGTCTAAGACGAGCCACAGTGAAGAATGGCACGAATTAGACAATGGTGTGCGTGGGTGTGGCTTTGTTTCGCTTCTTTGTGAGTTTCAACGCAGTCCTTAAAAGGGGACACTCTCTTTGGTGTATGTTTCAGCAAACCCTGGATTAGGTTGTGCTTCAACTTGACGTTGTGTGTTCCATGGTTGAGTTTAACCTCATGTATGGCCAAATGTCCCATGTTAAATTGAAACACTTTCTAACAAACCGGGTTGCTATATGCTGGTGTGGGGGTGTTTCCATTTCCTAATGGCACATTAGTCTCAGTTGAAGCTGCTGGAGGTTAGTCATCGTATCCAGCACTATTTGGCCGCCGTGCAGGACCTGACAGATACGCGCTAAACCACTTAGCGCTGTTCCTTAGCTATTAGCCTCCCTGATAGTAACATCCAGCCAGCAGGAACTCTATTAATCGTCTCCGCTGAAATACAATTACCTTCAAGGTGACACACTTCTGAAGATAATTGTTTGGTAAACGGATTAGTCAAGGAATAATAATTTACATGTGATAGAAAAAGCAGTTACACCTATGGTTTTTTAAAGTCTGATTCTAGTGTATAGGCCTATAATCGACCACTGGTTGTTGTGTATCTATACCAATTAGTCATAGCGTATCACTAACGCTAACCATTTGTTCTAGTGTAGCGCTAACCACTATCTAGTATTAGTTACCACTGTTACTACCATCTTATCATTAGCTGATGGTTGTAGCTTAATGCTAACCCCTGGTTCCATCTTTAAGGCTTCAAATAATACCTTTATCTTGATTGACATTTTCTTTTCTCCCCTGCTCACACCTGCACAGTGATAATGATATGCCTTGCATGCAGTCTCAACAGGACCAAGCAACACACCACGTCCAAGGAACCATTATAGCCAACCCTGTTAGCTGGCAAGTCAACTATCTTTAAAGCACCTGTTTCAACATCTTAAGCTGTGAGAGAGTGAAATTATTTATTTTCTACCAAAAGACAAGAAGTCTTGGTGAGAATAGATGTCAACCTCACAATGTGAAATCAGCTGACATTATTTCCAGCACCGTCTTTCATTCAATAGGAAAAACAAAACAGGTCCACACCAGGGGCCAGATGAATAAATGGAGCTGCACAAAGACATTCAGTGTGACATGGAGAGCCTGTGAGTGAAAGGCAGCGAGAGATGGTGCATGTAAAAATACATCACGATAAGGCACTTCGGAGTAGACAGACAATGGGAATAACAGACAGGTCGCTGATATGCCTGTCCAAACGTTGCCGTGTGATGCCCAGGGTTTGGCATGGCACTATCCGCCTCACTCTGCATTACATTCATTACATCATTCACCATTCATTCACATTGCCCACATTCCTCAATTTCCATGTTATAAATGCACAAACACTCTTCAAGATTCTGAATGAGCAATCCGGCTAATTATGGTTTGGTCAATTATTGGAGTTCACAGGGTGTGGATTCTAAGTTCGCTCACGAGTGCACAATCTTGGGACAATTGGTAGAAACAGAAAAACCCATAGTGCTGTGCTATGCACTGTTTGAACATCTCGAAAAATCTCAGCGCAAACAGTTTTCCAACTTTCTCACCCAGCATCCATTGGGGCAGAATATACTTGTCTTAACTTGGTGTACTGTTTGAGAGTGCATTTGTGTGTCTGTCGGTCTGTGCATGAGTCAATGATTGATTGTGTGTGTGTGTGTGTGTTTGTCTGTGTGTGTGTGTGTGTGTGTCTGTGTGTCTGTGTGTGTGTGTGTGTGTGTGTGTGGGTGTGGGTGTGGGTGTGTGCGTGTGCGTGTGCGTGTGCGTGTGCGTGTGTGTGTGTGTGTGTGTGTGTGTGTGTGTTTGCATGTGTTCTTGCATCTACATCTAAAGGGTCAGTCTTGTGTGTGTAGATGACATTGGCCTGGGCTGGGCTTATCTGTAGGCCCCTGGGTAGGAGACTGGCAATGGTTTCAGCTGGGGCCCGTCTCTGTCTCATCAGAGGTGTCAGACTATCAGTCCTGCCCCTGGCTGACCGCCCCTCATCCCTGTCCTATGCATGTGTTTGTGTGTGTATGTGTGTGTGTATGTGTGTATGTGTGTGTGTATTTGTGTGTGTGTGTGTGTGTTTGTTCACATCTTCCTTCCTATTGCAACTCATTCCAGGTGGAGGTGGGCGAGGTGGTGATGATGTCTAATGTCACACAACATTAGACTGGCATGCATTGCCACACACACACACACGCACGCACGCACACACACACACAAACACACACACACACACACACACACACACACACAGACACAGACACATATGCTATATGCAATCTTTCACTTCTACTTTCATTCCCTTTCTTATCCCCTTATCACCTCACCCTCATCCCTCCGTCCTTCCCAAAACGATCTCATTCTTTTTACTTGTATCTCTTTTTTGCTTTCCCTTTTCGTTGCGGCTCCTGTCTCTGTGTCTCCCCTCCTGATCCCAGCCACCCACCCAACCGTCCGCCTCCGGGCGCCCACCTGGGGGAGGGCGAGCTGCACGGACGATTGCCCGTCGATAGATTTCTGTCACCGCGCCTCTCTGCCCTGGGAGCCTTTCAATGGAGATAAATGATTTGGGTATGAGAGGGGAGGGTGGGAAGAAGGGAAAGAACATAAACCTCTCTTCTGCTGTCTCCTGCTCCCTTGTCTTTCTCTCCTTCTCCCTCTTTGTGTGTGTCTCTTGCTTTAAAGTCTTCAACACCTTCCCCCGGACAACGCACAACCTCAACCACACACACCTTCTGCGTTCTTTTGGGGACAGTTTTCTTTCCCTTTGATTTGCTCCACACTCCTCCCTCACCCTCTCTCTCCTTCTCTCTCTCTTTCGTTATCTATACCTCTATCAAACTCTCATGCTCTCTCACTCTCAAAATAATTTGGATTGCCGTGAGGCCTTTCCGATGTCTTCCCGTTGTCATTGTGCTTCGGGAAGATTTGTAAACCAGGACTCCCTCTAAAGAACCATAATGACTTTAACACAATCAATTGGCATTTGTCTTCTTTATTGTTTATCAATAAATAATGTTATCTTAAATATGTATTAACCATGACATTAGGAAGCACTGTTTGGAAAAAAAGCCTCCTCATCAATCTGTGTGATGCCTCATCGTTGCTTTAAACCACGATATAAAAACTGTTGTGCTGTGATTAAGGTCCTCAATAGCACTGTGGCTTTCCTAGCTGGTAACGAGGGCTCAGACTATCAAACCTCCCTTCCAAATTGACGTCACGTTTTTTAAACAAATGCAACACAATCAATTATGAGCACAGAGGGTAGACATGGGTGCCGTTTCTCGTTGAAAATCAGATAAATGTTACTGCAAATGTGATCAATTGCATAGTTAGCCGTATAGATATCTGCAGTGTTACTCATGGACGCTGCTAATGGCCCGCTCCATGTGTTTTACTTGATAAATGCCAGCCATCAGTCATCTGGTTGATTATGTGTTCCAGAAAGTGAGTCACACAAACGCATGCGCACACACATTCTCTGGCTCTGTCTTATTGCTCTGTGATCAACTACCAGAACAACCAACAGCGCTCACAAGAAGGCAAAAGAAACAAGCAAATCTACTCTAATCAACACCGATGCAGGCGTTCTCAGGATTGGTTCAGCAAGTGTTGACCAGAACCTTTCAGCTGACCCTTCTTGTCCGGGCCGAGGTTATGAACCCCCTCCAGATCCCGTAGCACTCAGCAGAGCACTCCACTAGCATAACCACCAGATAACAGCATAAGAAGACATCAGAGCACAAAGCTCTCAGTCCACAGAATCAGGCCAGTGGCAGGATGGCTCCACACTTGAAAGAATTTCCACATACTGGCACACATATAATAATACAATACCAGTAGATTTGTCATATAAGATTACCCCTCCGATTGAATATTGCCTCCCTGTATAGCTGGATTTTTGTGGCGATAGGGAGGGATAGAGTGAGAGTGAGAGAAGAGAGAGATAGGGGGAGTTTGAGTTTTTCTTCCACTTCCCACCAATCTATGGTTCCATAGAGACCTGCTACGGGAAGAGGAAGGAAATAGAAACTGAAAAATTGTTTCCACAATATGCCAGTTAAGGCAGCCATTGTTAAAAAATAATTTGCCTTGCTCCACTGTTGAACTGCTGGAGGATGGGAGCATTCAGAACAGAACCACATCATTAAAAATGTAGTTGTCAAGCTGAGTAGAAAAGTAATAATAATAATACTTTTTCAGCAAGGCCAAAACTACTATTGAGGACTCAGAAGAGGTCATGCCATCCATCGTGTTTCTCCAAATTGTATCCTGGATGAACAGTTCCAATCAAAAGGAAGGAGTATATGAGTGTCTAACCCCCAGCTCACAAGGTCAAAGCCCTATTGACCTCAACATCATTATGTTTTTTGAATGGCCTTTCCAGGCCACATGCTTTGAACTATAGCAGACGACAAATTAATACGCAAGGTTGAAAATGTTCTTGTAGGCGTCTGCTCTGAGGTAGTAGAGGTGATTGAAGCCTAAGCGTTTCATATGTTAAGCAGTGTGAAGCCTCCACCATCAAACAGCCCTCTGCCACCCAAAGCCACCCTCTCTCCCTTTCCCTCTCCCTCTCTCTCTCTCTCTCTCTCTCTCTCTCTCTCTCCCTCTTCCTCGCTCTCTCTCTCTCTCCCTCTCTCCCTCTTCCTCTCTCTCTCCCTCTCTCTCTCCCTCTTCCTCTCTCTCTCTGTCTCTCCCTCTCCCTCTCCCTCTTCCTCTCTCTCTCTCTCTCTCTCTCTCTCCCTCTCCCTCTCCCTTTCCCTCTTCCTATCTCTCTCTCTCTCTCCCTCTTCCCCTCTCTCTCTCTCTCTCTCTCCCCCTCCCTCTTCCTCTCTCTCTCTCTCCCTCTCTCTCTCTGTCTCTCTTCCTTCTCCTCGTCTCTATTCCCACTTGCCTTGTTGTAATGCCATGTTGCAGCGCAATTAGGATGATGTTCTTTTATGTCCTCACTCTCTATGCGTTTGTTTGGAGGTGTTTCATCTACCTGTCAGTCCGTCTCAAAAACTGAAAACTGTTTATTCTACCATTATTTTATTATACATTGCTGAACACAAATATCTCTTGAATCTTTGCCAAGTTTGAATGCCCAGCAAAGACAGAAGAAAGTTCTGGACTGTTGTTACACATGAAAAGAAGGCACACCAATTACCACTGACACTAGCCATAGCGGTACTTGGTCTTCACTGGGCTAGATGGGCTCCTAATGGACACCATAACAGTGCCTAAATAAGCACAGTGTGGTAGCAAGCTTCCAGGAAGAGTTATCCGTCCTGTAGTACTTTGTCGATCTGTGTGATAATTATTGGGTATTATTCGAAAGAGAGCAGAATGAAAAAGCCTGTTTCTACCCTGCTTACCCTTAACTTTTCTTTCATGACATGCATCTCAAATTAAAACAAAGGTTTTCCCTTTGTAAGCGTCTGCTAAACAGCTAATAATTTTTTCTTTACACTTGCATTTGACCAATCCCAGGTCATCTGCAGCATGGCTCCTTTCCACAGGCCTTTAGGTTTGGTTGGTACCTCGGCTGTGGTGGTTCTAGGCTGTTAAGGGGCTGGGGCTGGGGTCAATAATTCTTTCTTTCTGAGTTCCCCTAAGACCTGGTAAAGCACCATTTAATGTCTAACTTATTAAATCAAACTTACTACCACAGGCATATGGTGCACAATTAAGCAAAGAACATTGCATTTTTTTTCTCGGATTTTCTGAAATAAACAACAAATGTTTGAAAATACTCTCTCAGACAGGCATCTAAAACTTGATTGGGAACCTTGGGCATATTGATATCTCATCTGGTTTGTATTTTCTATTGCTATAAGGATTGTAACTATTATAGAAAATATGATTAATTCCTAATTGCAAAGAGCTTTGATTAGGCATTATAAGTGTATTTATCATCATCTGCAGAAAAATATTCACAAATAATTATTTAGAACTCAACATTTCGGGATGCCACAGGGGAGCCATGTTTCTTATTCCCCCCCCCCCCCCCCCAGACTGGCCAGAGCAGGAGCTCAGATCTTCCTTACGGTACGGTTCGGTTGGCAGCAAAGTAAAGCAAAAACAAAGCTGAAATCCCGGGCCGGGCTGTGGAGGAGATGCAGAATAATTCGCACGGATGGGAGACTTGTGAGCTGCCAGCTTCCAACTCCACAGAGCCATGGAGCTGAAGGGCTTTCTGGTGACACCTGCTTTGCACTGATGAGTAATCAAGCCAGCTCACTTCATGATCGGAAAAATGTATTCCGTGCTGACTGCACTGCGGCCCAGGCCCTCGGTCTGCAGACATGACATTGCTCTTAACCAGACTGCATCATTCTCATCATCCTCATCATCATCATCATCATCGTCATCATCGTCATCATCGTCATCTTCGTCATCATCAACATCGTCATCATCGTCATCATCGTCATCATCATCCTCATCATATCATCTTATCAGCCCAACATTCCACCTGTCTTTCAGTTCGAAAAAGAAATATGCCATGGTATCCATCTGGTTTTTCAAGTGACTTGTTGCGGAAGTTTAAACATTTTTTTCCTAATTTCTTTGAAAGCAACATTTTTATCTTTCATTCATCCCCTATTCTGCTGACTTTATTATTGGACAACACGGCTGTCGTGCATTTCCCGATCGCTTATTCAGCAACACCATATTCACAAATACATTTTCAAATGGTCCACCCGGTTGCAGCACATCATTCACATCCCCTATGCGTTATGAGGAAGCAGTAAAGTATCTGTGTGGTTTGAATCTATTTCCAGCTCCCTTTGGCTATGATTAGATTGGGTTGCAGCTTTTTAACAAGTCATCAGAGGTTGTCCTCCAGTTCTGGGCTTCTCCCCCCGAGGGTTTACTCTGTGATCAATAGTCGTGGAAACAAAGGTGTCTTCTCCCTCTCCTTCCTGTGCAGTAGTCAACTCTAGATTTGCAAGGGCAGTCAAACACACACACACACACACACACACACACACACACACACACACACACACACACACACACACAAACACTGTGAAAGGGCACGGACAGTGATGGCTTGCCGCACACTGTATCTCTGTGTCTTTCACATAACAAACATTGCAGAACATTGCCATTTGGTTATGACAAGGCGGGTCCCTCTCGCATTCCTACCGTCAAATACTTGGTTTTCCGGTTACTTTACGCACTGCGTTCGGATGGGTGCCTTTCAAAATATCCATTCATTCATCCACTGTCTACTTATACATTCACTTTGAATCCACCCGTGAATCCATGCATCCATCCGTTTATAAATCCCACCTGGGACCTATGCAAATATATTTGATGGGCTGCCGGCCATATATTTACCATGTTCTTCACAATGTTCTTCATGACATCAAGAACATTGTCTCTTGAACTAGCCACATTCGTCGCTGGCTCCTCCAACGTGTCCAGCGGAAACGTCAAACTATAGGCACAAAGAACCGAGCAACATGGCCATAATCTGCTAACAACATGCCTGCTATGGGTGGCTCCAATGGGCCATTGTTTCCCTGCTATCTCTCCCATCCCTCTGTCACCTCCTCTCGTACCTTTGACTCCCTATACCTCATCAGCTCTGGAGGAGACATTTCCACAGATGTGATTCGGATTACACACCCAATCTTTAATTGGCTGTTCTAGTCGGCCAGTTGATATGAATCGGGAACAGAGTTTAATCTGATTATTGTCCCCTACATTGTCAGTCTAGTGGGGTTTTGAATGTCAGATTGAACTGATGTACCCAATAGTACATTTTCATTTATTGTCCTCCTTCATTGTCATTTGATGGAATATTTGATCCTCTAACTCTGGTTTTTGTTGGATCACTGATTGGCGACTGTCGACTCTTAGGGCAGAGTTTCAATGTAGCCTAATTTTTGCATTGCAGCACTAGCGCAGGTCACTTGCAAAGAGTACTCACACAGGACCTGTTGCGGGTGACGGATCGCCTTGAAAGGTCAACTTATCAATTCCTGTGCTACTCATGTTTAGTAAATTACCAAGCCATTATAGTAGCCATAGTAGGTTGAGCTTTTTGGTAACTTGTGCCTTTGTTCAAGCATTGAAATTGATGCTTTAATAACAGCAAATGTTGGTGGGAACAGACTGTGTGAAAGATATTGCACCGCTGGGGCATCCACAACCAGTACCACTAGTTACTGCAACAACATAAACGCACGCATGACAAAGACCTGCTGTCTTCCTCAGCAGATGAAGAATCAAGATAGTTTAGCTTACAGACAAACAGCTGTGCCATCAACTGTACTGTTTTTATCATACCCTGTTTTTCATATTCAACTGAAGTTGCCACCTGTCTTGGAAACTTCACAGGCCGTATCACTCTGACAACTTTTCTCCATCTCGCAGCCATACAGACGTTTGGGCCGGTCGCAAACCAGAGGAGTGATGGAACGTCACGACACAATAAATAAAAACACACACCGGAAGATTTGATTTTAGGTGTTGTTCTGTCTTTATTATAATGGGTGGCGACGGACTGTGCTAAGTGGACCACCATCTTTCTTTAGCACAGTTGGGAATTCTACTGCGTTGATGTCGGACTGGGATTCCTTGCGGGCCGTTGTGAGCACCCTCATGCCCTCCCTCTCTCTCCCTCCTTCTCTCTCTCTCTCTCTCTCTCTCTCTCTCTCTCTCTCTCTCACTCTCTTTCTCTTTCTCTCTCTCCATCCCCTCCATAACTCACTGGCCTCAGCACCACCCCCCATCTCCTCCAAATCTATGTTTCACTTCCCTGCCTCTCTATCTCTCCAATTCTACCCTTAACAGTAAGATAATGGATAGGCCTGAGTGACTTCTACCTGACTGCATCTCAGCCCCCCACCCCGCTCCATCCTTATCTCCCCATCCTCCCATAGCCGTATCTCTCTCTCTCTGTCTCTCTGGTTGATGTGTGTTTATTTCCCTGTTTCGGGGCGCCACACTGGAACAAACGGAGAGGGATGTGTGTCGGGGTGGAAGGTGAGGCAGCCTATCAGTCTCTATCTATCCTGCCCTCCCCTCAGAGGTGCTGGGAGTGTCGACGGTGCATTAACTGTGTCCGTCCTCGTTGTCAGCGTAGCCATGGTGATTGATGAAACACAGCGATAAGGGGGGCGTGCCCTGAGGAAGCACATAATGACATCTGTCTGCTGTCCCCAGTCACCTCGGCACAAATCCTTCCCCATTTCGTCCCTAGATCAACGTCGACACACCTACTTTTCAAAAAGACTGCTATGACAACCTCTTATGGACTTTGGGATGTGGCCAAAAAATTAGCATATAAATGCTCAATGTTTTTCAGAAAAGTAAGCCACACAGAATAGCTTCATGCTAATCTGATTTAATGAATAATTCTTAGTTAATGCAAAGAGGATCATGGAGGAAGTGCTACGGCACCGATCTGCTGCATGGTGGAGTTACATCATGGCTCCTATTTGAGGGCAAACTGTATAGTTCACATTACTCCTCCTTTGACAGCAACCCCTTCTGCTAAGTTAGGTCAATGCACACTCCACATGTCCTATGTCTTTGATGCAGCAAGAGTTACCAAATGCACCTTCCTTACTGGGACAGCGTGAGTGGTTGTAGAGGCTGAGCTGTCTGGCTTAGCAGCCAACCCCCTATCTTAACATGTTCTGTGCGAAGCAGTTCTTCTCAGTGGACTGAATCCTTCGAATCAGTTTGTTCAAAAGATTTGTTCAAAAGTTTCGTTCAGCGTATACGCCATGGTAGCAAACTGTGAAAAAAGGGAAAGTCTCAGTGCAGCTCGCTCACCAGTGAACCGACACACCGCGGAACGGTCTCAGTTCAGCTCGCTCACCAGTGAACCGACACACCGTGGAACGGTCTCAGTTCAGCTCGCTCACCAGTGAACCGACACACCGCGGAACGGTCTCAGTTCAGCTCGCTCACCAGTGAACCGACACACCGTGGAACGGTCTCAGTTCAGCTCGCTCACCAGTGAACCGACACACCGCGGAACGGTCTCAGTTCAGCTCGCTCACCAGTGAACCGACACACCGTGGAACGGTCTCAGTTCAGCTCGCTCACCAGTGAACCGACACACCGCGGAACGGTCTCAGTTCAGCTCGCTCACCAGTGAACTGAAACACGGTGGAACGGCCTCAGTGCAGCTCGCACACCAGTGAACTGCAAACCTTCGTCAATCAAGGATAAGCCAGAGAGCAGAGAATTTAGTTGGATGATGATACTGTATGTAATCTGAAAGCTGAAACAAAGTGCTAACCTATTTTGTACAGCACAGATATTCTTCTCGACACTTAATTATTGAATAAATATTTGGTACTACTTCATACGTCGAGACACGAACACATGGGAGGAAGGGAGAGGGTTGGGCTGCAGCCACTCAGGGACTGTCTTACATTCATGGCTCACTCACACACACACACACACACACACACACACACACACACACACACACACACATACACACACACACACACACGCACGCACGCACGCACACACACGCACACACTCACTATGTCAGTGTGATGGTGTGGGTGACTGATGGCTGGTTTAAGCTGACTCCCCTGGCCGAGTCTTTTTTGGGGCTCTGGGGCTGGGTGAGTTTGCACACCTGTTGCACATTGACTACTCAATGTGCAACAGGTTAAACCAGCAGGATGGCACACACACATGCTAAAGTAAAGACACTTGAATATAGCTAATAATTGCAATTCATCGTTTGGATCAACTTAATATTTCTTTCTATCCCATGGGAAATATTGCTAGTCCAGTAATCGGTCCTTGGTAAACACTGATAGAGGAGCCATACCCTGGAGGATTCATGCGGATGCCAACACTTCAGCATTCCCCCATGGTCCATGGCAGAGGCCCTTATCACTGGGCCACGACCCTGCTCATAATTACTGCAAAATATGCTCTCTAGGGTATGGGAAGTATTGCTTTTTGCTAAATCCTTAGAACATTTTCACAGCAGATGATTATTTAAGACTTTGAAATGACTCGTGGTTTCATCATGGCATAGCAGCCTCAAGCGAGCTCACTAAACACACCAGTTATGGGGATTGGATTCTCACCACATCCATGCAGACATTGAGACAATCAACGATAATCATTATACGGCAGATGATTGAAATATCTTCATTGCGGATGCCTCAAGTACTGAAGTGATAAAGGGCAAAATTCTTAATGTATCTATCTAATTGGCTTACTGCTTATTATCGTGTTTGTACGATGGAACAAATGTATCCCATCCTTACGAGTTACTGTGTTTGTATGACAACAGCAACAATTACATGTATAATACACTTGTGTGTTGTTTGTAGCTATTCAATCATTCGTATTAGATACATTTGGGCTATGCTAAACATCAGTTTTAGCATAACTTATATACTATGGTCCAATAGGTCCAATGTAGGAGATCATCTTTTGCATTCGGAGAGCCTCATTTGTTACCGGGTAGTTATTTTACGTTGCTTCTCAGGACTTTGACCCCCAGGACATCATCCTAAAAGTAGACATACGGATTGAGGGCGCGATGTCAGATAGAGGGGGTGGCAATGAAATTGCCTTGCTTGGTCCTGAAAGGCCCACAGAAAGAGAGTGGTTGGATCAATACAGAGCTGTGATACCGGCGTGTTAAATCCCCTCCTGGACCTTGCTTGCTCACCCATATCTGATTCCATGTCTTTCCCTTTCCTTTCTCTTTCTCGCCTGCTCTCTCTACTGTAGACAACGTTTAGCCGCCGTTGTGTGTTCTGCTTAGGAAGATCTGCTCACAGTACAAAGTGGTCCAAGCCATGAAAAGGCAAGGGAGGGGGGTTTGTTGGTAGAGGGCCGACACAGAAGGATTTGGACTGAGGACACCCGTCATCCTTTTGTGTTGCATGGATTTAGGGAAAGGATTTACATCCAAGTTGTGCATCTTCTCCCCATACATTAGGTCAGTATTTACATTTACTAAGTAAATGACACAAAATATATACCCCAAACAAATTGTTTATTTATTATTTATGAATAATTTCCAGTTAATTCAAATGTATTATCTTTCAATAAAGTCATTAGTGTTGTGCTGCATCAGGAAATAACAACTGATAAATACTGGACCGTTGAAGATCAGACCATGCATTTCCTATTTCTTGAGGAATGGGGGAAGATGGGTTACTGACTTTGCAAGCTTGAGCTGATTCATAATTTAGCTGCCCTGGCAGAAAGCAAATGCAGTTTGAGCCAGGACCTAGGAACGGACAGCAAAGATGTCCCGCAGGGTCTAATGCTGGGATCAGTCTTATAGAGCAACCAGGGTCTAATGCTGGGATCAGTCTTATAGAGCAACCAGGGTCTGATGCTGGGATCGGTCTTATAGAGAGTCTAGGTTTAGGATGTAAGGAAGGAGTCAAGCCAATTTGTATCCTTAAAATATATTTATGATATCTTTCATTTGAAGCCCAAAGTGAACTGCTTAAATGCAAATATGTGTAAACACATATGTTGCTTCAACTGAAGCAGCTATAGAATGGAGAAACAGTAGTGAAGACATTGTTTGACTGAGAGAATAGACATGGTGGAACGGTCTTAGTTCAGCTCTCTCACTAGTGAACTGAAACATGGTGGAACGGTCTCTGTTCAGCTCGCTCACTAATGAACTGAAACATGGTGGAACGGTCTCTGTTCAGCTCTCTCACTAATGAACTGACACATGGTGGAACAGTCTCTGTTCAGCTCTCTCACTAATGAACTGAAACATGGGAACGGTCTCTGTTCAGCTCGCTCACTAGTGAACTGAAACACGGTGGAACGGTCTCTGTTCAGCTCGCTCACTAGTGAACTGAAAGACGGTGGGACGGTCTCAGTTCAGTTCGCTCACTAGGGAACTGTGACATGGTGGAACGGTCTCAGTTCAGCTCGCTCACTAGTGAACTGAAACACGGTGGAGCGGTCTCAGTTCAGCTCGCTCACTCAATTCCTCAGTCGCTATTTTGTGCCAATGTCTACTTTAATGAAGTAAGATAGACAGATGTAGAAGAAAATGTAGGGTTCAACATACAAGAAATGAACCAGCTGCCCAGTGGAAGAAAAGTGTCTGAAACCTTTTAACTGGCCCTGACCTGAGTGGAACACATGATGTTTTTGTCGCTCTAGTGCTTTGCACCTTTGGCAGACAACAAACACTTCGATTTTATAATGAAAATCATAATTTTTTTATGACATTTCTCACACTTTTAAGGGCTGGACCGATTGGGAGAGTGTAGGTTCCCTGTGCTGACGTGTCTGTGTGTCAGAAAACACTTCAGGCAGTTTAATGCCGCTTCAGAGATTCTCACCTCTCTAATCTGTTGATGAGAGTGTTATGGTCGATTGTAGCAAAGGTTGAACTAAGGTCTGAACGCAGCGAGATAAAGCTGTCACAGGCAGCCGCAGCAAACAGGAGGTCATAATAGACTTGAAACGTGTTAGCGTCAGTTCTGTGAAAAAAAAGCCAAATTGGAATATCTACTGCAAGAGTGTTAGTGTTTGACTGTGAGTGCACGTATATGTGTATGCATGCGAGTGTGTGTGTGACCGTGCCTGCGTGCCTTCGTATATGTGTTGACTCTATTGGCACCCAAGATTCAAACCTTAAATTGTTTTAATTAAACTACATTTTGCAATGTACTCATCATTACTCCCTCCAAAATAAAATCGATAATGGATTATCCGAAGAGACTTCTGTTCTTTTAATATTGAGTGACATAACTGCCCATCTCACTGACATATTGAGGCACAACAAGGCCAAGGAATATCTTCTCGGAAATCACAACCAGATGTCTGTTAGCGACAGCAAAAGCAGCAGCATTACCGCATACTGCTAGTCCATGACTACCCAAGCTGAACTCCCGCAACCATGGTTTCCACAAACGTTGACCTATATATTTAATGATTACTTTTCATTTTGATGCTTAAGTACATTCTACCCCGATCAATACTTTTTCTATTCAAGTTAATTGTATTTTAGCTACTTCATGACATTTACTGAATTTCTTAGGGATGACTTAAGTCATTTTCAGCTAAGATTACTCAAGTAGGTCTTTATACTGCTTTATAAACTGCTGCATGCAAGCATGACCGTCACTATAGTCATCCGTTTACATTTCAAACTGTCTGGATGACAATTTGAAAAAAGTTGTAAAACTCGTTCCATTTGTATATTTCTGTTTTATATTCATGGGGATAACAGTGGGCGTATTTACCAGGGCATGACGATATCTCCAGCAGTTTTCTTTGGATCCGTGCACAGATCCAAAAGTCAGCAGAGCCACAGGCGTGTCAGAGAACAGCAGCTCCAACATTGACTGCAGGAGGCTGCAGATTCTTGCGTTTCTTCCAGAGAGCTCATCTCAGAGCAGAGCGTGTGTGTTTGTGTGTGTGTGTGTGTGTGTGTGTGTGTGTGTGTGTGTGTGTGTGTGTGCGCGTGTTTGTGTGTGTGTGTGTGTGTGTGTGTCTGATAGCGAGCCTTGTTTTTTATATTTTATATACTTTGGTGTGCACGTGCATTTGGGTGTGGGTCTATGAGAGGGAGACAGAGAGAAAGAGAAAGAGAGGGATGGAGAGAAAAGTACTGAGAGAATGCGTGTAATGGATCGAGAGTATGTGCAAACACATGTGCTCTTGAAAGGTGCGCCACGTAGCAGCTGTCAGTTCCCTCCAGTGGTACTTTTGACTCAGCAGGAAAACTACCTCGGATGTAAATTCCTCACCCCTTCATGGTTTAACATATGTTACCCTTCCACCCCTGCAGTCGTACCCAGCACTGAGCTGCCTGCTGGGACTCACACAAAGAGAGGCAGGCAAAGACTTCAGCAGACACACAGACAGACGGACAGACGGGCAGAGGAATAGGCTGAGGCATGTATGCAGTCATGCATGAAGGCACGGACGGACAGAGAGACAGGCAAGCAGGGAAGCAGGGAGACAGAAACACAGAAAAGCAGACAGACAAGAGGAACCGAAAAAAAGGGAGGCAGACAGACAGATGTAGCTATAGCGTTAGATCAGCATGGACAAACACAGCATTGCACCTCCAGCTGTGGTGGCGTAGCCCCCTCTGCGCCGCTGTGCTACCATAGCTTGAACGCCAGAGAAACGGCCCAGCGGCCATAGCCCTCCCATTACAAGCGGCCAATAAGGGAGACCTGTTTCATTTGTCCACAGACAGCCACCGTGATTTCCTTCTGCAAATTTCTTCTGCGCCTTTTTGTGTCCCCCCCCCCCCCTTCCCCCCTCGATTTGCTTGGATGCAGATAGTGGAGTATTGGATAGGGATTTGGAACAGGGATTTCATAATGTCCTGCCATTATCTACGAGCTTAGCGGTAATCAATCGAAGCATTGGCTCTGGAATCTATGCCTCTAATCCAGACCGCTGTCTGCCCAGCCGGTGTCACATAGTCAATTCATCATGTTGAGTAAGTGCATGGCAAACTGTGGACTGTGTGAGGACCCTGACTGACTGGGATTAGAGATATGAATGGCCAGAGAATTATGCTGAAGCCCGAGATAAAGACAGAGACAGAGAGTGAGAGAGGTTTGATTCACTTGGTGCCACAAGTTTGTGGTGAAAAGAGGTTTTAAAGGTGGTTTGAAAATTAGGGAATGGAACCGTCAAGAAATAATTGCCTGACATTGTAATCGTATTCCTGCCTACTTTACCAGGGGATAATGATTATCGCCGCTGTCACTGTGATCATCATCATCATTATCATCATCATCTTCCTCCACATCATTAGGATAAGTCTAAGTCACAGCCGAGCGGTAACTGATGAAGATAAAGAACGTATCTAGAGGAGGTAGAATGAGGCAGGGAAACAACAAAGTATTGTTTGGCTGATTTAGTGCCATGTCTGAGTTTAAAATGTAGTTGAACAGAATACAGAGATTGCAGACAGATATCATGTTGCTAGCTAAAAGATAGTTGTGATGGCATGGAGAGCCACTACAATGTCCTGTGTAAGAAGAGAAAGAGAGTGATGACTAACAGTGAACAACATTGAGGATGTACATCATGGTAAACATCAATCTGCTGGCGTGTGCCTGGGCCCCCAGGTCAGTGGTTTGTATAAATATATATTTTTTTAATATGCTCCTGTTTGCCCCTCAAGGTTGTCTATGTTGTTTGTTTTCTTTTCTCCCTTTTAGAGGCACTTCCCCTAATAGACATTGTTCCTTGAAAGCCAAAATTTCCCCTTTTCTTTTTTATTGGGGCCTGAACTCGGATTTAGTAAGCATAAAAGTGGTTGGTAAAGATCTTGCCACCTGTTGAAAACCTTCCTTCACTTGTGATCAGTGTTGGGCAAGTTACTCCAAAAGAGTAATGCATTATTTATTACTTGTTACTGTCATTTCAAAGTAATTAGTTACATTTCAATATTACTGTCTTTGAATTGTAAGGCATTAAACTTCTTTTACATTACTTTTGCATTACTTTCATCAAAATAACAGGAAATATGGATTTGGTGTTCTCAACAGATCTTGTGTTCAATGCAGCTCATTACACAGCAGGAGGCAATGTGGTATGGCAGGCTTAAGGCTTAAGGCTAACAAAAGTACAATACAATGGTCGCAGTTATGGCTCATGGTGCAATACATTTTATAATAGAAATACTGTTACTTTAAGTATCCATATTGAAATCAATAGAGCCTACTAGAGTCTACTATGATAGATTGTAAAAAAACAAAACATTTATCCCCTTTCTGGTTTGTCTAGGATGAAATAGAGTGGTTGACACCGAAATTTTGACTATTAGTCCTGTCTCGGGTATTTGGCTCATTTGGAATGGCCCCTGCCTGCTTCACAATGGCTGGTTATGGGTATTCACAAAACTTTCCTTAGAACAACCCTAAACGTTCATTTTCAGAAATGTGCAACTCACCGGCAAGCGGAAAGGCGGGCTGGTTGTTTTCGCTCCGTTCTAGTCCTACTGTTGATACAGAGAACTGAGCGAAAAGACTACAACCAGCTCCCCTGGACTCTGCTGCTGCCGTGATCTTCTCCTCTAGCAGAGGAAGGAACATTTGCACAGATTTTCTCCTCTGCGAATCTCGCGGTGTTGGCGAATATGTATAAAAACAACACACAAGTTAATTTCGGGTTTAAAATGCATTGTAACGCGCGTTACTGAGAATTGTAACGAGTAAAATATTACCATATTTTTTGTGTAATGCCTTACATTACTGTGTTACAGCAAAAAGTAATGCATTACAGTAATGCATTACTTTTGTAATGCGTTACCCCCAATACTACTTGTGATTGATTGTGTCACATAATCTAAGAAATTGAGCTACTGGTGGAAAAAAAGACGCTTGGATGTTTTCCAAGTTCCCCATTGACTATTATTCATTTTAGGCGTATATTTTACAGCAAATGATGCACTTATAAAGAGGTTTCAGGAAGCTACATTTAGATAGAATAGAAGCCCAAACTGAGGATAGCAGTTATTTCAATACCATATAATTGCGATAGAGTATTGAGCAGAGGAAACACACAGGCAGATTGCCCTTTTTCAGTTTCTATTTTTTTTTTCTAACAGAGTTTCTGCTCGGTGACTTTGCATATTCCAATAGAGTCTAATTAAAGAAAAACAGGAAAATGTACTTGGAGCCCTGGTCATTTTGACCTGTGTCAGGCAGACATTTTGTCCCAAAACCTGCGTGAGCAGAGTGTAATTACATCTCACCATGCTGAGTTGGAAGAAGAAAAGTTATCTACATCAATGGAGGGCTAAACGACATGACCTACTTACACACCACCTGGTTCTTACATCCAACTTCAGAATGATTAATTTGATGATGATTTTATTTTTAAATCATCTATACATGCAAAGGGAAAGGGGGGGGGGGGGGAGTCAGTGGGAACACATTGGAACCCTTGACGGTGTCTTAAAAACATGACAAGCAACTTCAGTTTCCATCTGGTGAAATGATGTTCTCACGATGTGAGAGTTTCTGGGATGAATGGACTTGTGGATTATGGCAATCGATTTTGAAGTGGGATTGAATTGCCCATCAATATCGCAGTAGACGCTCTGTAATAATATGTTGTAAGTAACAAGTATGTTGTAGAATCAATATCTATAGAAGCTGTAATTTGTAAGAAACACCACAGCCGTCCGTCAGCTGTGAGTGAAATGGGGCTCTGTGAGAATATTGGTTTCAAATTGGCTGCGTCTGCCTCTGTATGATATATCTACACATTTCTGACCACTAATGCAAATGATAATGTGCATTTCTTCCATGATTGGTTCAGGAAACTATCTTGTGTGTCATCCATCACAGGTACAGGACAGCAAAACATACCGATGGCAGATAAACAAAGGGAGGGGGGAGGGAAGTGAGAGAGAGGGGTGTTTTTTGGGTGTTTTGTCTCCAAACCTTGACCTCTTCTGCTCTTTTCTATGCTCTCTTATCTCTCATATCTTACTTACAGCAGCTTTAATCCAAAAGTTTACTTTAGACCCAATACAAGAGCTCTCTCTCTTTTATTCCTTGTGCTCTCTTTCTCTCAAACTACCACTCACTCTACTTCACTGCTTATTGTCTTACCAAGTGTGTCTTCTATATATCTCTCCTGACATTATCTTATCCATCTTTATTTGCTTCCTCAATCTTACCCCCCCCTTCTTTTTCTCTCACAAATATTTTATCCTGTTATTTATCACTTTACCCTCCTAATTCGTCTCCCCTTCGACTCATCCCATGACTAACTAGAGGCTTCTTTCTTCTCTCTCTCTCTCTCTCTCTCTCTCTCTCTCTCTCTCTCTCTCTCTCTCCTCTCTCTCTCTCTCTCTCTCTCTCTCTCTCTCTCTCTCTCTCTCTCTCTCTCTCTCTCTCTCTCTCTCTCTCATCATGTACCGTGCTCTATCTATCTCCGTCTCTTTGACTTCCAACCGCCCCCTCCATCCCCAACAGGGCATGGATGTCTTAATAAATGTCCCTTCTTTTTGTCCTTCTATCAAGGAATAGACCTGCTGTCCAAATACCAAGATTCCTATAATCTTCCTACTCGATTGCACACCCTGTGTTTAGTGTGAAGGACACAGACAGTGGGAAAAAGACAGTAGCCAACCATCTGAAACACTGTGTGGACCGCCCCCCCGAACGACACACGCACGCGCACACACGCACACATGCACACACGCACTCTAATAGACTAACACACCATACTGCACAAACTAACATAAATACCACAACAACAGCAAAAACATCTGCACCTTCACAAACAAAAGAATAGATACAGACACAAACATACGCATGGACATACCTGCACAGGTAAACACACACACACACACTCGCACCCGCACACACGCACATATGATTTAAATTGGTTTACAAATGCATCTGTCAATATGGGCAGGTGTAAACATTTTGTCAAAATGCCTCAAACACACACCCACAGTCAGAAATCTATATATCTTTAAGTGGATTTCATAAAAAAGGTTGCATAATAAACTTCTGGAAGTGGCTTATCAGCATCTCTGCACCTTTGCCCTCATAGTGAATGCAAAAATAATCTATGAATATGGAGATTGAAAACGCCTCCATGCCCTCAAAGTGCCAGCTAAAGGTATGATTGACAAACATGAAGTGTTTATGAGGGTAGTCCAATCAACAGAACCCTTTGTTGAAGAGGGTCTGCTTTGTATATTGAGCATATCCATCCAATTACTTTTCATCTGTCAACAAAACTACCAAGTAAGCATATGGCAGGATCTGCTGACGCAGGTTATCAGTTATATTGCACAATATTGTGATATTAAATTATTGGGGGAGGTTTGAATCCACTGTGGAGGATTATTGGGAAATGTTTTTAAACCCAAGGTTTTCTGCATATCTCGTTGTCAGAATAGCCGATAGAATAGCGCTGAACCCTGGGGCTGACACCTGGAAACCCCTGGAACCCTGGAAATCATCTGTCAGACCAACAATTTTGCACTTGTGATGTTAGATGGTATGTTGGACTTTTGGGAAGGGAAATTACCTGTTTTTGCCCTCTTGTAATACCTTTCATTGGCACTTTGGATCATTTCCAATTCATTAAAATGTTTGGATACACAGTTTGCAATTTCCAGAGCGCATCAATGATCGGCCCATCTCCTCTTCGTTTTGTTTGGGAAAACGAAGTTGATGTTGCAGTCTGCAAACTTTAACCAACAGGCGTTTGTGCCGGCCTTATATCAGGAGATGGCTGGGCCCACTGGCCCCTTTTTATATAATGACAACTATTCCTAGGGAGCAGTGTGCGATGTTTGCTCGTGCACACCTGACTGCAGGCGATAGTAGCTGAGGAGGTAGAGCGGGTTGGTTGGTAAGCCTAAGGTTGCTAGTTCGAGGGGGTGTGTCGAGGTGTCCCTGAGCAAGACACCTCACCCTAACTGCTCCAGGCGAGCTGGATGTCACCCTGCATGGTCGACACCACCGCCGATCTGTGAATGTGTGCATGAACAGGGGAATATAAGGCTATATTGTAATGCGCTTTGAGTGGCCACTGATGAGAAAAATGCGCATGACTGTTGTTTATTTGTGCCCATATATATGACAGAGAAATAGCACGCGTGTGGCATCAAACTAGCAAACAAGAATGTTGTTGTGTGGTGTGCTTTGTGGTAGTTGACAAGCCTAATGGTCCTCACAGCCATGTTGTCTGAAAGTTATCCAACAGCACATCTCCAGTATAAAGAACACAAGTCCTGGCTGTATGAAGGTCTCCTGGATTCTGGTGCTTCAATGTGTGGTGTGTACGGGGGGGGGGGGGGGGGCGGCTCTCTATAAATAGGCATCTCTTGAGTACCTCTCTGTGTTCTTCTCGCACCTTATCTTTCACTCCTTCATATTTCACAAGTTATTTTCACCCCCCACACAAACAAACGCACAAACGCACGCACACACACACACTCTCACACACACACACACACACAAACATACACACACATACACACAAACACATAAACACACACGCACACAAACATGCACATACAAAAGAACACAGACACATACACACACACACACACACACAC
>NC_136939.1:21227913-21252913 GCF_949987615.1 Pollachius pollachius
TTCTGTCTGACCGGCCCATAAAACAGGTGGATGGGCCCATTGGTTATATGGACACAGTGGAAGTACATCAGGGCACTACAGGGCCCTTCAGGCGCCGGCAAACACACAGCAACCCCCCCCCATCAGGGTGCTTCAATCTGTGCCCCTTGTGGTGCACACTTTTCTTTTACCACAGATTGTGGTTCAACGGCCTGGGCCAACATGGCCGTTTCTGAGTCCCAGTCCGGCCCTACTCAGCCGCTAATCTTGTACAGTCTCAATCATCAGAATATCCACCTCTGACTCACGTTGACTGAAATCTTGTTTTTCTTCTTTTCGTTTCTGTTCTTCCATCCCTCCCCGCTTCTGCAATTATGGGCAGAGTGGTTTTCAAAAGCTGGTCATTAAGCATGCAAACAACATTAAGTCCACTACACCAGGCGTACACACATACAAAGGCCCTGCAGCGACAGCAGAATGATGCAGCGGGGAATTTTGATGGGGTGAGTGGGTCCACTTCTGATGGAAATAACAGCGTATGGGAGGCAGAAGCACACAGACGCGCACAGCAGAGGAGAGATTGTCTAAGGCTGAATTGTACTGAAACGCAGTGTTTGTACACCAATTAAAGAGGGCTGAGCAAGTACAGGCTTGGGTCTGTTTCTTGATATGTGACCGCACTCATTGTAATTCTCTCTTATTTTGTGTGAGATGTTTTTTGCTTCCGCGGCGCGAACAGAGAATAGCCTTTGTATTAGGGCGGGCTTGCATGTGCACACAGCCATTTGCACACACACACACACACACACACGCACGCAATCAAAAAATAAGCACTTAGCAGATACACACATGATGAATAGAAAAATGCAACATAATGGTAGAATTTGTGCTAATGATATCACAAATTTTATCCAGGCGATTATCCAGGGCATGTGGTTAGTATTGACTAAACGCTGTCTGAGAGCTGTCCGTCAGTACTAGGCCTCAGGACGAAACCCATTTCCTCCTGACTAGAAACACCGGCTTTAATGCTTACCAATGGGACGTGATTTATGCATTTTTGTTACTCTGGGAATACAAAATGCAACATGACAACTTTGACATTGCTCTCCAGCAATATACAACGTGTACAGACAACACTTTGTTAGATGTGCAGACTTATCAGTGTCAGCACGAGGCACGACCAAAACTGCGATCAGATGCTGAAACACGATCTGTTCACTGGGATCGCCGTGTTACTCATAATGAGTAGGGCTTGGCAATGGTCGTTGGTGTTTGCACATTGCATAGATGTTGAAGGTTTGGATTTATAAAGCACACTTCAATGACATTATTTATACAGTATTAATAAAGAATTATAACTCCTGGCATGGGATAGATATACCTAAAAAGCACTTTGGTTTGAGGTTGAAACTATAGATACAACCATAAAAGTGCCACTGTCAAATCCGTGCCACGGCCATCATCCCTCTTTGAACAATTACATTAGGGGATTTTGCTGACACTTTTATCCAAAGAGACTTACGACCATTCATTCACACATTCACACACCGACGGCGGAGTCCACCACGCAGGGCGACAGCCGGCTTGCCGGGAGCAGTCAGGGTTTAGGTGTCTCGCTCAGAGACACTTCGACACTCAGCTAGGAGGAGCCGGGGATCGACCTTCCCATAACCAGTCAACCTGCTCTACCTCCTGAGCTACTGCCACTCCCTGTGTGTCTTTATTGGGAATGATGTGGTGCCGCTGGCCCCTGTGAAAGCCGGATGAATTGTGTCGACCGCGTGGTTTGTTGCAGCAGTAAAGTTCCATCCATCACGTGCTGACGGATCTACTTGTTGATATGTTCACACAGCACCAGCGGCAGCCGGGACTCCAGTGATAAACCAACATGATTGATTGGAATCATTCCACCCGGAGCGGAGCTAAGCACATATGCTCCAGTGAATTGAACGAGTTCCTGACCAAGAGCTTCTGCTCTTTACCTCCTTTATTTTACAGATTCCTCGGCTCTCAAGGTTTCGTTGTTTTTAACAATATTGCCGGAGCTAAATGCCTGGTCCGCGGGGTCATAAAGAACAAGGCAAAGCACGTCATAAACACACCTGGGACCTTCTTGGAGGTATGCTGGTGAAATGTGTGCGTGTGTGCGAGTCTGTGTGTGTGTGTGTGTGTTATTTATTAGGGGAGGGGAGGGCAGGGCATGTGTTTGTGTGTGTTTTTGTGTCTGCATGAGTTTTTTTTGTGCCTGAGGTGTATTTGTGTGTGCATGAATGTTATGTGTATGTGTGTGTGTGTGTGTGTGTGTGTGTGCGTGTGTGTGTGTGTGTGTGTGTGTGTGTGTTTGTGAAAACTGCTGAATCAGTCTCCCTGGAGTGCACTCTTCTTTCTTTACATCTCTACATCGCAGCCCGGAGCCAAAGCCCTGAGCTCAGCGCTGGCCTGCAGCTCATGGAAGGGGGGATAGGGCCAAGGCCGCAAACACAGCCTGGGCTGCGGGTTAACCTGCTGCCCTAGCTGACCCCCTTTGGGTCGCCCTTGGGAATTAAAGAGCTGGCAGGTAACCTTTAGCAGGGGTTGAGGACGGAGGTGGGGGTCCCAAAGGTTAGCATGAGAGTCACATACCTGCTCTGTACGTGTGCGTGCGTGTGTGTTTGTTTGTGTGCATGTGTGTGTGTGTTTTTGTTGCTGTTTCATGGTCTGGTATTGTGAAATCCTTTGCTTCTTTTTTTCATCCACTCAATTCTTTCCTCTCTTGCAAAACGAAGACGTTCTGTCTCCTTTCCTTTCCCACTTGATCACTTGACCTTTTTAATTTCCAGTTGTGCAAGGAGCCAATTAGTAAGGAAGGGGGCTGGAATCCTCCCAGCTGTGACAGCAGCACCAGCAGCAGCTTACAAATCACTGTTTATCTAATTGGAAACTGTGTTCCTTTGTAATTAGTTATCCTTTCCACGGAAACCAACACGGGGGGGGGGGGGGTATATTAGGGGGAAAGTAGCAAGGAATTGTCTGCAGTAATCTGCGCAGCCCTCGCTAGACAAGAGTACTTAATAGGATCTCTGCGAGCTCTAAACTAAAACAATGTACGCACGCACAAAAGCTTATCATTTACATCAGGGCTACAACAGTGAAAAGGTCCACATCGCATTTGTGTATTTCTGAGCTTAGTCATGATTGATTAAAAATGTCTCAATTAAGTATCCTGAATAAAGACTATGTCCTCCATGGTGCCTGTGACAAGGCCTGGTCAGCCACAGAATCCCCAAGAAGACTTGTACTCAGACATGGGAGGGTGCGAGTGTGACAAGGACAGGACAGAAAGCGCCTGAGAGTCCACCTCCTCTACCAGACACACAGAGACACCAGAGCGCCCCGGAGGGGAGCAGGAGAAGGGAACAGCAATGCATACACAAGACAAAGACACGTCTCCCCTGTAGCAATGTGACCCACGTGTTCCACAGACAACCTACCTGAACCCCACACTGCACGGCACAACACCGTCATCGTCTGGCTGAGACCTCCACGCACGCATCCGCGCACACATGAGACCCAAGCATTCACATAAACCCACACAAACACACACACACTCACACACTCATTATACACAAGAGTTCACCAAATACACACGCACACACGCATAAAACACAAGCATTAACCCAAATACGGATAAACACACACTCACTCATGTAACACAAGACAACACACATACACCGCATATAACACACTGACATGCACACACACACACACACACACAAACAGACACACATTCCTAATCGCACATCTCAGACACACACACCAGACATACACATGAATAAGTGCACACGCAAACACACACACACACACACACACACACACACACACACACACACACATCACTGCCCATGCATCCACGTCTTGGTTGGCCTTGCTTATCATTGGTTCCAAAACAAGACGAGATTTATTTAGCACCCATCAAACCCTCTGGTAGTAGGGGTGGTGGGAGAGAGGGTGGAGGTTGTGTGTTTTTCAGAGAGAGAGAGAAGAGAGAAAGAGAGGGAGGGAGGGAGACACAGAGACCGGTACTTGGGAACGATAGATGGTCATAGAGATACGCCAAGGCTAGATGAGAGCGGGACAGATAGCCAGAGAGTGTAGCGTTGAGTGTGTTTCTAGAGAGGTGTTTTAACATTGTGGTGACACAATAACACCAATGTAGGGTCGCTGGGTGTTCAGTGATTCCTTGCAGTGTTCCTACTACACCAAACAGCAGGAAATCCCATATCCCAGTTTAATTTGTGGCCGGTACACCGTCCTACTAGCCTCAAACAGAGAAACCATATTGGCTTATTATGTGTCAATGTCTGCCGTCTTCGGGGTCTGTTGAGGGGCATCGTCAGACTATCTTTCTTTGTTGCCGAACAGAAGAGCTTTAGCCAGTGGGATCCGATGCTGTATATTTGTGCCATGGTTTCCAAAGTAAACACGGTTCACATACATTGACCTCTGCGTGGACTGCTACCTCTGCCATTTTGAGAAAAAACATTTTGCATTAAAATTACACTTATTCTAATGTAGCAGAAATATTTTTACAATTATTAAGAAAAGTCTCAAAATGAAGGCTGATTTTGCAAGGGTAGCAAGCAGGATCTTTGAAAAATTGTATATCAGGAGTATCGCTTGGATTGACAGGGACCGAGGGATTAAAGGTCATCTGGAGTGCCTCAGAGAGAGAGAGAGAGAGAGAGAGAGAGAGAGAGAGAGAGGGAGAGAGGGAGAGAGGGAGAGAGAGAGAGAGGGAGAGAGGGAGAGAGGGAGAGAGAGAGAGAGAGAGAGAGAGAGAGAGAGAGAGAGAGAGAGAGAGAGAGAGAGAGAGGTTAATACCACCGTTCTGGCCTTGAGGAGGAGAAGTAGGGGGATGGGGTCTTGGTTGGCCGGAGTGGTGGGAGTGGGGATGAGAGTCACAAGGTCAGATGAAAACAAATCCATCACTTTGCTCGGCGGGTTCCTGGTGGGGGAGATTCGAAGCCACAGGGCTGCAGGACGGAGGGCAGGGACATGGGGATGGTACAGACCAAGGCCAAGTCTCTACTGGGGGGGGGGGGGGAGGGCAGCAGACTGGAGCAGGTTTAGAATGAGGGCTGAGGTGGGATTGAGAATATCAAAGCCCCCGGCACCAAGTCTTGCTGTGATCATTCTCAATAGTCCACAGGCTGTCCGACAACACAACAACTGGTCATAACTGGCAGACAGGCGTAGAGACAATAATATTTCATTTCATATATTCTGTGTTTCTTTAGAGTCATATTTACGTTTAGATTTAGGGCATATACCAGACGCTTTATCCAAAGCGACTTATAATAAGAACATTTGTCAGATAAAGGAAAAACAATACATCGCTGTCACATAATCAAGCTAGGATAAGCTGCTATACAATCTAACAATCTTCGAACACTGTCTCTGATCTAAGTGGACATCACGTCGTCTCTATCCAGTACGACACATCCCTGAAGGGGTGGGTTGTTGGATTACAGCCGGGTCTGTGTGTTGGTACTAACATGCATTCTGGAGAGTTAGACGCATAGGTATTAACGCAGCTAAATTCACTGGATACCAAAGAGCAGGCCTGGCTTAACGTGCGGCCCATTGGTGTGTCTTCATTAGAAAATATGACTTGGTATGACCACATGCGTGCTCCTGTGTCAGTGCGACATTTATCCAACTTTAGTTAGCAACCAAAAGTACCAGGAGAGAGTTTCTTACAACCGCCTTGCAAATTCTTGTTGCTTGCAAAGCCACTAAATTCAGTACCCTCCCGCTGAAGTACCCTTGAGCGAGAGTGTTGCGCTGTAACCGGCCATTTTCTTCCAGGATTGCATTCTGAGCTGTCAAACAGCCCATGGAAATCCCAGAGGCCACCGCGGAGCGAGGAAAGTCATGACTTTACAAGGACAAGACCATAGTCAAGGCAAATAATACAGAAAGAAATACAATCAAATAGTGACTGCTGACTCCGACGAGTCCCTAAGAACTCCGGGCCAGATGTTGTAATTGCTAATCGTTGCTCGAGACAGGTCTAACTGGGCGAGCCCTCCTGTCTTGGAGTATACAAGTCTGCTCCTGGGCTGGACGCCTGCAGTGGAAACGATCGGGTCTCCCCAGGGAGGTCCCTAATGTCCATCTAGCAGGTTCTAATGGGATAATGGGAGGGGGGAGGGGGAAACCAGAACCACTATCCTTCAGTCTGCCCAGAAAACGACGAAGAGCACTTGGAGAGGGAAAGGGAAGAAGTGTGAAACACAGAGAGAGGGTCTGAGATAATAGAGTGAAACAGGCACTGGAAACAGAGTGTCTGACATGGTCAAATCTAATGAACGTGCAAGTTGATAAGTGAAGCTGTCTAGGTGAGGCCTGGCCGGAGCAGTCCAACAGGGCCAGAGATGAGAGACAAGGGGGTAGAGCGAGGATGTAAAGAATTATGGAGTGAGGGAGCGAGAGAGAGAGCAAGAGAGAGTGGGAGAGAGAGTGAGAAAGTGAGAGAGCGGGGCAATAACAGCGCAAAAAGGATTGAGCTGAGAAGCTAAATTGAGAGTCTTTAATGGTTTAAAGACCCCTGTGCAGGACACATTGAGAGGCCTTGGGGCCATCCTGGAACGTGCAGGAGGAAGGTCTTGTCTGAATCCAAATCTCAGAGACAGCCCTGATGGGTGGACAGCAAAAACATTGCACTTAATGCCTCGATTATTGCTACCGAGAGGTGTCCCCAACGTGAAGCATGGTCAGTCCAGGCACGGCCGAGGGATTTTGTAGCATTTTGTTGCAGGCGATTTTGTTTTCAAGAAGGTTGACAGTTTGCACTGGACATGAAATGCAGCGCATAAAAACTGTTGTTGATACTTCCTATTTGTTGGTGTTGTTACTGACAATACGGCTGATGCAGAGCTGCTGCCTCTCAAAGCGAGAGAGGAGATCATTTGCATGCAGTTATTTTAAGGAGAAGCTGTTTGACTCAGACAACCTCACATCAAATGTGGTCATCTATAAAACAGAACGACACCTACAGGAGCGCAGGAAGAAGAGTTTGCTCGGTCTCCTCTAAATGCAGTCTCTATATGCAATGTGCTCGAAGGCTGTAATGATGTCATTTCTGCAGTACATGCACGCAGACTATACATTTGGTTTGACAATTCGCTGTTTTGTTGTTTATTGTACATATGCATATCTGTGTATTTGCATGTTTATGCTAAATTATGCCATGTGTGTGCGTGCATGACTTTTCTTGTGGTCTGTGTGTGTTTGTGTGTGTAGCTGCATCTATTCACGTAGGACATTATGTATGTAAATAGTATTTGTAACAGTGGTTTCCGAAAGTAGATCTGTTGGCACAATCTATTTTCTGGCATACTGTATGCAAATTTTATTCAGGTCAACATATTAATTGCAAGTGTGTAAATATTACATTTATAAATTTCTGTTTTTTCAATGAAGAAAATAAAAAAAACTCTTTCGCATTGCTGATAAATACTTATTACACAACCCATAACCACTCTTGCATCGTTACACATAATTAAATGTTTGTTGCTGTCTTTGTACTCAAGGTCACACCTTAAAAGATGAATGGAGCAACAACTAGGTGCTAAAATTGCCATTCCGCTTGAAAATGAGCAATCATTTTGTCTCTTTGATTATGCATCACTGTCTTTATTGTGCTATTGATTGAATTGAAGGCAGTGGGATGGTTATATGTTTTCACATGCTTCCCTCTGCCCCAGCATTAATGACGGCCCTGTTGAGTCACTGCCTGTCTGTCTACTGTCCCCGCTCCCCCCACCCTCAACTGTACATCAGAAGTAATTATATTTTACAAGACTTAATGTCAGGGGATACTGGCGCAACTGAGCTGAGGAGCAGGAGGCTGATGGAAGGACATCGGGGGGGAGTGTTCACTCTGAACATGCCCAAACAAGTAGAAGCAAACCGACTGGATTCAAGACTCTTTGAGTCCACACACATCAAATAAATATCAAAATAGATGTGGGATTGTGTGTGTCTACAATACAGATACGTTGGAATATAACTAATGGTTTATGGTGTACAGTAATGCTGCTTAATGGCACTTCTGCAGTCATTGGCCTTCTGGCAATGAAACCAGAAATAGATAGTTAATGTCTTTATCGAGTCGATTAAACCATCCCATCTCACTCCTGTCTGATTGTCTGCCTCTGCGTTTGCCTGCCTATTTGTCTTTCCATCTGCCCTTATGTCTGTCTACCTGTCTGTCCTTCAGTCTATCTATAGAATTTTGTCAGTCTACATGGCTGTTCTTCTGTCTGTCTGTCTGTCCGTCTGTCTGTCTGTCTGTCTGTCTGTCTGTCTGTGTGTCTGTCTGTCTGTCTATCTATCTATCTATCTATCTATCTATCTATCTATCTATCTATCTATCATCTGCCTGTCTGTCTGTCTATCAATCATCAAAGTGTGTCTGTCCGTCGGTCTACATGTCTGTCCTTCTGTCTTTCTATCTACTGTTGTGTCCTTCGTCCTGCTAGCCTGTTCCTCTGTCTGTTCTATCTACCTAGATCTATGTATAGCTGCAGTGAACCAAACACCATCCACGTGCCTTGCGACTGTGCCGATTCAAAACCCGAGCTTCAAACGGCGGAGGGAAGTGTTTGAAGAGCTGAGGGGGGGCCTGCCTAATGGCGTGTGGGTGGGTGGAGGAGGAAGATGAAAGATGCCAAGAGGAGGAATGGTGATACGCTGATTCAAGCCATGGTACTAAAGGGCAGTAGGGGTTTGCTGATCTGGTTTTATTGCCCTCTGATTGGGACTGATTTATGTGGTGGACCCTTCGAGCTGCAAAAGCACAGACATGACTACACGGCGACGCACACATATGCACAAGCACACGTACTTATATGATCACACGTTCATCTGTGCAACTGCACACACGTAATATGTACAAAAAGTCGGACTCAATATGCACATCACTCCAACACACACACACACTCATACGTTGGCTGGTTCGGTCCCCAGCTCCGCCTACCTAAGAATTGAGGTGTCCCTAAGCAAGACACCTAACCCTTAACCGCTTCCTTTGAGCTGGCTGTTAGAAGGCCAAAGGTTAGAGAAGCGCAATATCAATTCTCTATTTACACATGCACACAGAACATAAAATGAACAAGCACACAGACCGGCATAGTGATGAGAAAGCCAGGGCACTCAGACCACCATGGAGGCGTAGATCTACACTTCTTCATATTGTACCTGTATAGATTATTAATAAAAAACACCAATGTTTTGTTATTTTGGTATTAATAGCCTAACTGCAAAGACATATATCTTTGGCATCTGCGCATGACAATCAGAAATGACCATGTACTAATAGCTGGCAATAACTAGTTATAGCACAAGCATTTTAATGTTCTCTTTCTGCAACATTATGGGCTGTCGTAAAAGGGGAATACTTCTGTGGAGGATCCAAATGCTAATTCTTTAAGGATTAAGGGGTGTCGTAAAAAGTAGTCAGTGAGGTCCTTTGTAACTGGGAATAGGGGCTATACAAATCAAATAGACTTGACTTGAATTCATCAATATCAGGTTAAAAATTCAGTCCTTTTTTATGTTATTGCTTTATCTAGCATTTGTTTCAGCAACCGTAGCCCTTACTTCCCTTTGAATTGCCAGAGCACGCCCAGCTCCAAGTGGCTCTAAGTGTAACTATTTACATGAAATTAGCATACATGTTCATGACAAGCTCACAGCCAACTCACTTAAAAGATAATGTGCAGAGCCAGACAATTGTGGAATAATAATCCAGTTGATATCCATAAAGTTACCTGGAAGACATGGTTCGAGCGGTATCTTAAATCCTTCTTAGCAGAGTTTAAAAGGATTTCATTATTTTGTGCATCTGCCGTTCGTTTTTGAGGCATGTGATCAAAAATAACAATGTTCCTATCTTTTTATTGGAAGGACGGTGTCATGGTTTTACTTTAATGAACAAATAAACAAATAGGCTAGCGGACTGAAGGAAATTCAAACTAACGTGCACCTGCTAATCGGTTAAGGAGAGGCTTTGGCTTCGCTCTCCCCCTCTCTCTCTCTCTCTCTCTCTCTCTCTCTCTCTCTCTCTCTCTCTTGCCCTCCCCCTGGAACGCCCATCATGAGGTAATCGCTACTGACATAAAAGTGGATGCAGTGAGGGGCCGGTGAGAGTGAATTTGGCGTGCCCACATTACCCTAATGGAACATGGGAGGCTCCATTATAGCCCAGCATGCAGTAACCTACCAGTTGTGTGCACTAGAGCTCCATCATACGTCTTCCACTGACAAGCCTTGACAAGCCCTGAGAAGGGTCCCAGGAGCAGGGACTGCTCTGGTGGAGGACTGCATGCATGGTCCATGCATGGTCCGCAGTGTTGACCCTCAAAGGACAGGCTGTTGGAAGCCGGACCATCCAAGGTAAAAACTGGACTTAACATCCGGGATGTCAACAATTAGCTTAGACAAGGCTATTTTGAGGGTATAGATTTGCCTTCGACGAAGGGCAGTCATTGGTCAACCCGTGACCAATGACTGGCCGCAAGCAGTGGAAAACAAACCATATCTGGCATTTTAATTGCACATTTCGAATAAGCACCTCAAACTAGTCTTTGGCCAAAGCTGATGAACTAGCCACTCAGATCCTCACGAACAAAGAAGAATATCATTTGCTTTGCATTATAATTTGACTTAGAATGGGGGCAGGTCATTGGGCCACCACTTATGGTGTGTTCCAGATGCGTCGGACACCATCCTTCCGAGTTGCAAGAGATGAAATCTCTCAGGGCATGCGTTGCACGGTCTTGCTGTGCGTGCAACAACGACCAGCCAATGACATGACACAATCACAAAGACGAATGGGAACGCTACAAAATGCTACGAGACAGGAAATGACGGCAACTTGGAAGGAGGCGACTGGAACACACCATTAGCATGAACCACCAAAAGGCTATGAGAGGACTCTGGTCTCTGGTGCCTGAGCCTCACAGAGAGACAGACATTCAAGGGTGCTGCCTTCCCAGCCCTATCCTTTGCACCTCGTCTCTCTGGAAGTCCTCTTATAGTTTTATGAAGGACTATAGAGCGAATCACTTTACGCTGGAACAGAGTGGGGGCAGATTATCTTCTTGTTGGGGGGGGGGGGGGGGTTGAAGGATGTGTCGGAGGCACAGAACGACTTGGTCTCCGCCCCCCCCCCCCCCCCCCCGCTAAAGGATTGAGTTCATCCTCTTCCTTGATGGAAGCTAGTCCATCACCAGGTGTCCCCATCCTACTCATCGGCTGCTGCAATACATCAAAACAAGAGCCGGATGAAAAGGGAGGACTTGAGCAGAACACTGAGTGCTTTGCCAGGTCCTATAAGCCTGTGACCGTTCAACGGTCCGCCCTACAAGAACACATTAACAAGCCTCTTCCTCTGGGGGGGCCAAACCTGCTCTCTATAGTCTGCGTCACCTCTCTCATCCCCCCCACCCATCCCCCTGCCCCCATGACGGCTCGCGTGGCAGCCTGGGCTCCCGTGTGGGTGAAGCATCTACCGAGGGACGCTCCACATAATCTGCATCCCTGTCCTTCAAACACCTCGGCCTCTGGGGCCATGGCAACGCGTCCTGGCAACCTGTAAGCCCGCTGTAAGGAGGGGGGAGGGAGAGGCACGGCTCGGAGTGGGGGGTGGAGTGTGTGTAGTTGTTTGCCGCAGGTGGCCGGATAAACCATTAAAAGCATAGAGAGAAATAGACAAAAAAGAGATGATGGTCAAAGGAGCCATCTTGATCAAATCCTGTGGCAGAATATGAATAAATCTCTCATAGTGGAGGTTTTTTAAACAGCAGCCAGGGGCCAATGTGGCTTTGGTGCTGCTGGCAAGGTCCACATTGCCCTGGTGACAGGAGGCTTGTGTGTGTGTGTGTCATGGACACACACACACACTTCCATGCACACAGATACACGATACTGACATGCTGATGCTCACACAACCATTCGCTTAAGAAGAACTGTCAAGCTCTTTATTTTTTGTAATATAAGAGAGCAGTGCTTCATATGTGTGTTGGATATGAATCACCACTGCAACATCAGTTCAATTACTGTAAAACTTTTCCAGAAATGTTGGACCATTGGATTGTGTCAATGGTCCAGCTTTCCACAATTGGTTCTTGGGAACAAAGGGGATTGTTGGAGACAACGTTTCTTTTGCAACATGCATAGTACTCTCTTATATTTTTAAATAGCAAAGCAATACGTTTCCCCTTTGAGTAGACACAGTAACTAAATTCACCCCTACATACATACACATACACACAAAAAAGCTATCCTTAAATAAGACCGACTAATGAGCAAACAAACTATATGAGTTATACCAAGCACGATAATGAGTGAGTAGTCAGTGCCATAATATTATGAGAGGGCGTGTTATTCCGGTTATTGAAATTATAATACATAATAATTATATATTATATCATATAACTTCGGTCGGTCCAACAAACACATAAACATGTAAACACACACACACACACACACACACACACACACACACACATACACACACTTCTAATAGAAGAGGCTTATGTAGAGTAAGAATTAAGCATGTAATAACTACTACACTGTCTGGCAAACACCAGCCTTGCTTAAATGAAGATGAATTGCCTGGGAATGGATGAATGCACAAGATGATTATGAGAAGAATAATGGTCTATCGTTATTTACTGATGTGCAGAGGGCCCGCCCTCTCGCTATCACGCTAACCCACCTCCTCGTTCTCTCTTGTTCTGCCCCTATTTCCTCTACTAAAAGTAGCATCTGTCTCTCTCTCTCTCTCTCTCTCTCTCTCTCTCTCTCTCTCTCTCTTTCTTTCTATATCATATCTTGCTCTATGATAATACTGTCCAACCAAGTAAGCAGTCTGACAAGTATAAAGATAGCATTATGCTTAATGATAATTATTCAGATACATGCAGCACGAGATGCCACATAAATATACGATAGACGATATAAAAAACAAATGCTATTTCTCTCTCTCTATCAATCTATCTATCCATCTCTTTTAAGAAGCATATCTGTCTTTGTCGATGGCGTGTGAAATGGCTCGCTCCATATCTCAGAGATCAGTTGTGGCTTGCTCCAAGATGGGAATATTAAGTTGAGTGACAGCTCCTAACATGTGGAGAGACAGAGCTTTCGTCATGGCCCAGTATTCCAACCCAGCAGAGGTTTGTTCAAACTGTCAAATCCTTAAAGATGAAAAAACAATCATCATTTTGTCATTGCAGGATACCTTTTGCAATGTGTATAAAAATGGAATGCCACGAGAGGCATTGCATTTCATGGCATGGCAAGAATGCTAGGCATAACATAGCATAGCATGACATAGCCTTTAGCTTATCAAAGTCCTTGATGTCAGATCGTTAAGTGAAGGATAGGTCTGGTGCTTCTTATGAAAACAAGTCATCTAAACAGGCTTTGATATATTTCACCTGTACACTGCAAAGTCCCTCTTGTATCCAGAGAGGTCTTTCACAGCGACACAATTGAATTGAAAACTTTGTTCAACATCAGACCATTCCCCTTCAGCCATCACCATGATTGCTGCCAGAATGTAAGAATCAAAGAAAGAGAGACAGCCGGTTGGTTTCTAACAGAACAATCAACACTTCAAAGGCACCCTCCTCCAGAGATGAGGAGAGAGTGAGCGAGAGAGAGAGAGAGAGAGAGAGAGAGAGAGAGAGAGAGAGAGAGAGAGAGAGCAAGGGAGAGAGAGAGAGAGAGAGAGAGAGAGAGAGAGAGAGAGACAAGATCACGTCAACCTCCACTGTGAGACATCATGGATCCTTGTAATGTTAGCAGTTGGTAAATAGCTTATTTTTGGAAAAGCAGTAACAAAAAGAAGACACAGCTGTGTGCGTGCGTGTGCTCTTTACAGGGTTAGCCCTACTCCTGCTGCAGTGCTTCCTGTCTCTGAGGCCGTCCCTGGCGCTAACCTTCAGAGGAAAACACAAAAAAAACAACTATCATGAATCAGCCTGGGAGTGTATACTCTTCATAAGTGCAACCCTCACCAATGCATCATGCAATACGCTCCCTCTGGAGAGACAGACAGCGAGCGAGAAGGAGAGAGGGAGTGCTGAGAAGTAAAGAGGAGTTAAGACTGAATAAGTGTTGAAACATGAGGTCAGTCCTCTTGAGATCACAACTTCTCCTGCCTGTTCAGAACAAACTGAACAATGACAATGATGACTGATTCCCTGGTGGTGTGAGTGAGGGGTGGAGCTGCAAACACTACACCAGCACACCACAGATAGAGATAAACAAATACATCTCTGTATTTTCTCTCCCTCTCTCGTTCACAGAGGGTGGAGTGAAGCAAGTTCTCGCCGTCGATCTGGAATTAATTAGGTTTTTTTTATGTTGTATCTCTATGCAAGTTATAATAAGGTTGTCACATTTGGTGATAGCTAGTTTTTTTCTATCCTCTTTTAATAAAAGTTGATGAGCAGAGAAGTGAATAGGTGGGTTGTATAGAGGGAAGCTTACAGAAACGTCCTGAATTTGGCTGTAGGGGTTAGGTCAGGATTACCCTCAGCACAGCAAATCAATGAAGCAATTTATCTTCCTAGCCATTGGATGAAGCTATGGAAACAACTTGATGAATCGTTCTGTGGTGAAGAAGATGAGAAAGAAGAAGAAGACAGAGATATTCAATGTGAAACACAGAGAAAGGTGGTTATTGAGAAACAAGATATACGAAAAGAAAACAATACAATACAATGAGTAATAATAGAAAAAACAAGGATTGAGAATTAACAACACACAGATAGTTCCAGAAGTAACTACCAACTTGCACTACATCTTGATTATAGGTTACAAAAACTCATCTTACTCATCTTGAGTTTGTCACATCTGAATCTACTGCAACAAAAAAACTGTGCAATGTGTGTGTGTTTATTTTATTTCCTCTACCATATGCTCGCCTCCGAGTGGAACCAAGACCCCAGAGACTATCCAAGCTCTTTCTCTTTCCCCACACAATTTCCAAAGCAGTCTCATCTCGTGTGCCTCAGAGGAAAGCAGCTAGCTTGTGGAGATCAGGCACATGAACTGGTTTCAGGTCAGATATTTTTCTTCTTTTATAACATGCACACTCTCTGTGTTTGATGGGGCATATAGGGCACCCCGCAAAGAGGGTTATTCAGTGTCCTCGTTTATGGTGTGCTTCAAATAAACCTCCACACATTTCAAGTAGGCACGAGCACAGCTGGTGTTCTTCTGACAAACAAAAATGATATAGAATAGTACTTCTGTAATAGCCTTACATATCCCAGACCAATTTCCAAAGGCCCATTAGTCTGGAAACTCTCAGTTCATTGAGCCTCTGCACCTACAACCAATCAGAGCAATGAAACACGGGACATATCAGTGTCAGCCATCCTGGTTGTTGCCTTGGGAAAGTGCTTCAACTGCACTCCCATAGGGCGCTCCTCTGTCACTCATACTGTCAAACCCGCCCCATATCAGATAAGCCGTTGGGATTGGCCCGACACACGCCAGGTCTGCTGAAAACCTGTCAGAACCGGAGTGGGCCAGACGCATTTGCCAAAGGAATGAACACTACGATATTTTAAAAACGTTTTTTTTTAAAAAAGGATAGTTCCTGAGATCAGAGCAGTTTAGAACCTTCACAAACCGAGGTTCGCAAAATCATAAGGATTGTACACCAGTTTTTTTGTATTAGGCTATAATTTTGGTAACGGTGACAATATAGCAAGGATCACTATGTATTAGATCGTAGAGTACTTTCTAACATTTAAAAAAATAACAATGATAATCACAGGCACTTTAAAGCTGGTATATAGAGAATAGCTTCTTCATCAAAAACCTTTTTCATGGGATGCTAATGTATGGTCACTAAGGGAATTGTGTTCCTACAGACCACAGTCTATATCCTCCATTCAGCCACAACACTGAACATTTTCATAAAGGGCTGTCTCTAACTTGTCAGGATGCTTCCTACATAGGTGGAAAATATAGGTAGTATGGTGGTTTGGGACTGTCCCAAACCAGCAGGAGGCATAGGAAACTTCCTAACTCGGTACCTTTGATTTGGCTAAATTTCAAGGAAGCATCAATGGTTCAAATCAGCTTGCTCCCTATTGTAAATAGAACTTCACATTTTTTGCATTGTCACGTGAGGCTGCATGGTAAGGCCAGCTTACTTTGTGAACCACTTTCACAAAGTCGGCACCTAACAAGGCAGCCTCCTAAATATTGAGGTATCAAGGTTATAGGAAGCATCCTGGCAGTTGACAGAGCCAAGGTGAAGCTAGCTCTATGCCAACACATTGACCTCTCCAGTGGAGGTGGAAAGGGCTGCTAATCAGCAGATCTCCACAATATGATACAGCATTAGCATGCAAGGCAGCATCGCAGCATTACCTCTACCATCTAGTAAGCAGGCTTTCTGCACTTTTTTTCTATTAAGCTTATTTATCACATCACTCTTTATCATAATTACAGCATCAAAGGGAAGAACCAAATTAATAGTTTTAGTCCCTTCTCTTTTCAGCCTTTTCCCCGGTCTTTTCAGTTGTCATCAGTTGAATGTCTTATTAAACAAATCCGAAATGCTCAGTGTATTTATTTCCAAGGCCTCATTCGCTTTAAGATTCAAACAAGCTGTTTTAGAGCCATTCGTCTAATTAGACACTGGTAAATTAATGGCTGATTTTATGTTTGAAAATGATTGGTAACATTTCAATGATTAAACTTTTGACATATCATCCGGTGTATATTCTTTGCTCAAGCTTTTTACTGCAGACAATTGTCATCAGTAAAATACAAATGTATGTAAAAAATGTCTAGTTGCTATCCCTGAACAAGTGAAACATGCATTATGATAATGGTGTGTCCCTCTAACCCACTCACTCCATTTGAAACAGTGACCAGCGTAGTGCAAGTAAAGATTTTCTGTATGCTTGTTTTTAGCTGCTGGCACATCGATTCGAGCATCTAAGATTTGTCTCTGCGCTCCAGATGGCCAATGTGTTTCGGATTCTCACTCTTACTCTACAGACAAATGTTGTTGATATCGGTGAGCTGTTTTATTTCATACATTCTGTTTTCATTCCTTTCAAAATAAATTGATTCACGTTAAATGCCATCTGTATTTGTTCTGTGTGTGTGTGTGTTTATGTGACTGTGTGTGTGTGTGTGTGTGTGTGTGTGTGTGTGTGTGTGTGTGTGTGTGTGTGTGTGTGCTCTCAGGATAGGGGAGAGAGGGACATGGAGAGCAGACATGGGTTGATTATTCTTTAAATAAGACTCTCTTGTTCTATAATTAACAAAGAAAGAACCTGGCAGCAACACAGTTGCTCTGTGTGTGCAGTGAGAATACTCATGATGCCAGGTTTCTGTTTTGAAATTAATCACAAAGACTCCGAAAGAAATGCTGAGGTTTTTATCTGATACACCTAGCAGGGAAGAAATAATTAAAACAGCAGACTGGATAAGGACAGTCCACACGGGAGTACTCAGGGAGTCGAATAACACGGGTTGAAGCCTAGCTCTTAACCCCCTCACAAATACTGCTCCGTATAATATTTAGGATCCACCACCTGATGTGTGCCCCAGATGTTTTGAAGTTCATTCCCGCTCCGATGCCATGTAAGGGAATTGATGGAATCGACTTACCAACTCTCTATCCCTAAGCATCCCTGAGCCAGTCCAACCCCTGAATGTTCCTGTTTTACCCACCCCATGTATTAAATGAATGATGATCAATTATGTATGTATAAATAGACCACTTTAAATACCTTTGGATTAAGACATTAAATAGACTTCTATGAGATTGATGGATGTCAATGTTGATGTGTATATAGGACATTGTTTTCAACAAAGTCATCTTGGTCCAGCATTTTAACACTGGGCTTCAGACCTCAGATCAAACAAGAGCTTGGATCAAGATGTGGTCCATAGCTCAGCATGAGTACAAAAACTCATCACTTCAGTCAGCCCGAAACAAGACCCATATCTCTCTCTCTCTCTCTCTCTCTCTCTCTCTCTCTCTCTCTCTCTCTCTCTCCCTCTCTTAGCCTCTCTCTTGGCCTCTCTCACTCTTTATTTTCTCTACCACCCTATACATATAATGGAGTCCTATGCAATGGTAATGCATTAGGATGTGTGGGTGTGCACTATGAGTGATGCCTCTGTGTATTTGTTTGTACTACTTGTGTGTGTGTGTGTGTGTGTGTGTGTGTGCGTGTGTGTGTCTGTTTGTGTGTGTGCGCATGTGTGTGTGTGTATGTGTGTATGTGTGTGTGTGTGCGTGTGTGTTTTTGTGTGAGAGATACACAGTGCACTCAAAGAAACTCTCACATATTCAACCACACACACACATATGCTAGCCAGCTTAATGGTGTGATTGAAAGTGACAATGAGCGGTCCTTTTCATCATGTTTGTTGGAGGTGATGAACAGGTCAACACTACTGTGAGTGGCCCGAGGGGAGAGTTAGAGGGGACAGACCGTGACCTTGTTTTCCGACACACCGCCTAATTGCTTCTTGCGGCAATCCAATCACAACTAGCCACACAGACAACTGCATAAGTATGTGTGCATCTAAGACAAATTACCATCACATGAAATAATGACCGACGTGTGAAAGATCCGATCTCAACTGCTACTGCAATGTGAACACTTGCATATCTGACCTCACACCAGAAAGCTATTTGGATCTCTGCAACTGCTCCTTTGCATGCCAGTGTTGTCATGGAAACGGCCAATTCCTCCAAAAAATACGGGCATCGCTTGCATTACTTGCACATTGCGTAAGCCAATTTCGCCTTTGCCATTTCTCGAGAAATCCATTTGAGTGCATCACTGTCCTTCATCTCAAGCACATCTGGTGTGAGGCTGGAATGGACGCTGGCCCAGTGGTTCTGACAAGGCACTAAGGCAACACCGGTGCATGTGGCTATTTGCATATAGAGCAGAGAAGGAATACCATCCAAAGGATCCATTGGAGATTGATTGTTGTATTAAAATGAGTAATATCTCATCCGCATTTTTGTCAGATTGACAGAGAGACAGAAAGACGCGCATGGCTCAAGTACACCGACGCCAACATTTGTACGGAGCACTCGAAGGGTCACTGAGGTGTGAGCTGATTGATTCACCTTTATAACGACGGGCTTCGCATGAGCGCTTTTGTGCTTCATTTGATATGGTACATAGGCAGGGACTTACCCAGGGACAGGGATATGGGGCTATCCTGGGGTTGGATGTGTGGATGAGCCAAGAAGCACCGCATGAGACCAGGGTGTATATTGGAGGGCAGTGTTGACACCATAGTTTGTGAGATAACACTCATTCCATCTTACACTCTCTACCTTTCGCTCTCTCTCTCTCGCTCTCTCTCTCTCCCTCTCTCTCCCTCTCTCTCCCCCTCTCCCCCCCTCTCTCTCTCCCTCTCTCTCTCTCTCTCTCTCCCTCTCTCTCCCTCTCTCTCCCGATCTCCCCCCACCCTCTCTCTCTCTCTCTCTCTCTCTCTCTCTCTCTCTCTCTCTCTCTCTCTCTCTCTCCATCTCTCTTCCTCTCTCTCTCTCTCTCTCTCTCTCTCTCTCCTCTCTCTCTCTCTCTCTCTTTCTTATCAAATCGCAATACTGATGGCATCGGAAGTGTTTGTAAATGAGTAGAAAGGGCTACTGTGCGTATAGCCCGGTAGCTGAGAATGGTTGTAAAGGGTGTGAAGTGCTTATACTAGTATACCAAGTATACCATGTCACAGTATACTTGTTTCTATTATTTAGCCGTTACCACAAATGGAAGCAAGTGCCTGCAGCAGCAGCAGCAGCAGCAGCAAATGCTGCAAATACAAAAATGTGTTGTTTGTATTTACCCATCATTTTTTCATTTTATTTCTAGGCAAACAATTCACCCTGTAGCCACACACTTGGCATGTTGTGGCTCCTTATGGACTGGAGAAGATCTTCCAGCAAAGGAGCCAGCCATGTCTCAATTGACGAATGGCTCCAGCGAGTGCTCACTCATCAGTCTCCCGCTGACCTTTCGTCTGAGGTTATTTTACTGGCTCTTGGATCGCTTGGTTTACATGCTGGGTTGAGCCCCGGGTATGTAGCGTTAATGGCAGCAGCGCGCACCATGGATGAAGACTCCATATTGCTCTGTTCAGGCTTCGTCTTAAGATTGCGGGAGGTCTGTCTTTGAACTATGTCAGTTTCTCTGCTGGATTAATACCATTCATGTTTAACACAACTTTGCAATACTGTCTATCTATTGTGCTTATGACAACATAATTTTTTACATGAAAATGTAAATATGGCAAAAAATCTTTGTTGGGTCTACTTCTGATAGTGTGGTACGTTGGAGAATGGAAGAAGTAGATCCTCTAACAGCCTTTAGGGGGTTCACTAGAGACGAGAAAGTGGTTCCTCTAACAGCCTCTAGTCTAGGTGGTACACTAGAGACTAGAATAAAGTTCCTCAAACAGACTCTAATCCAGGTGGTTTACAAGTGAACAGATGTAGTTCCTCTAACAGCCTCTAGTCTAGGGGGTTCACTAGAGACTAGAATGTGGTTCCTTTAACAGCCTCTAGTCTAGGTGGTTCACTAGAGACTAGAATGTGGTTCCTTTAACAGCCTCTAGTCTAGGTGGTTCACTAGAGACTAGAATGTAGTTCCTCTAACAGCCTCTAAGTGGTTCATAGTAGGTGGAAGCACAAATGAACGTGAAGAAAGAGCGATTTGATTTTTGTCATACAAAGCCAACCTTTTTTCCTTTGTTCAGGATCTCACTTGCCAGTTCATCTTCATATTATGTATTCTATGGTCCTGGTTAACAATCCTATTTTGTTTAAAAGTTAAATTAAGGATTGAATATTGATGAAGTTGAGCCCGCCCTCAATGTGACAAATATGGATAGATTCTACTGCTGGTGCGAAAATATCAAACGATGCAGACGCTCCACAGAAGGAAAAGCTACACCCTCAAAACCTCTCTGCTATCGAGTGAGGTGACGTCACGGGCGCTACGTCCATATCTTTTTATGTCTATGATACAGACGCATACAGACACATACGCAAGCCCTTAATGGGAATGAATGGGATTAGCCCATTGATGCAGACATCGTGTAATAAGATGGTGACTCCTGCTTTCATTTAGCTGTTTAGCAGGTAAAAAGTCAGTGCCGCTCTGTCTAAGCTTATCTAATGTGTGTATGTGTGTGTGTGTGTGTGTGTGGGGGGGGGGGGCAAAGGATGACATAATGATTAAAAGGAGGCGTCACACCCAAATGCCAAGCCATGATTGCTTTAATTGGCTAAACTGAGACTCTGAGGTGATGGATGTTGATAATTGTCCTGCTCTATTTGCCTTCTCCTCATTTCTGCACACACACATACACACTCATAAACATACACAAACATGTGGAACACACACACACACACACAGACAAACACACACACACACACAGATACACATAGTCATACATGGTGAAGGTGCGTTCAGTTGAGACATGTTCAGACACCGGGCACCGTCCAACTCCATCGCTTTTCTGACAAACATGCGTCTCGAGAAGCCCCTTAAGAAGGGATTGATAATGGAATGAGGAATGTTGTCCTGCATGTTAAATCGTGTGGGCTAAATAAATATATACATCCAAACACACCCCCTGACTTCAGCAGAACTAACACAGGTTCCCCAAGGAGCAAATCGTATTTTCCCAGCTAACGCAAACATAAGTTTGACAATGACTAAATAGGTCTCCCCACAGGTAGCGAACATGCAAACAGTAACCCTTCAGTCGCTGGTTGGCAACACGCTGTTTTTCACAGTGTTGGTTCATTTGTGACATAGTGAAGTGAAAACCTAGAAAGATGAATTTATGTTATATGATTACACAGTTAAAGAACAACTATATGTTCAATAATAATAACGGCATATTTAAATGCAGTTTGAGGTAATTTACACTTTGAGCAATTTGAGGACCCGTGGCTTATTATAGATGACGTTAATTAGGATTGGTTACCTAGAGCCCCAACTGATTGTATTCTAGCTGATTCGGCCCTTCGGCGGCTGTTGGTGGAGGAGGAACTTCTCCTCATTATGGATGAACACCACAACTAACTTACTACTGATGTGCGTTAAATAACACACATCAGATTTTCCAAGCTTTCCCATCACTCTTACATATAGGGGCAGCTAGCGTACATTTTAATGTATTATTTGCTTACTTAATATTCAACAGGGGAATTATGGAAAATTCACCGGATGGCCGAGAGCTACACAACACACTTGATATTGGGCCCAAGCAGACGTCTTCAGCGCTGCCTGGATAAGCCAGTGAGCGGCCGGGGCGCCGACAGCCACAGATTCATCTTCTGTTGTGACCGCACAGAACTCCTCAGCCGTGTCTCTAATGATCACGAATGACGACAGCATTCTTTGTACATTGATCGTTTTCCAAGGTACAAAGCAATGGCTTGCGAAGCAGGCCCCCGGGGAGAGTGTATGACATTATGGAGCAGCGTGTCGACGTGGCGCTGACGGCCACGCGACGCAGGACAGGTGGACGACCAGGAGCTCGCGATGCTTAGTACGCTCCGCTGGCCCTCTGATCTGCACTGAAGCACGGCAGGGCCAGAATGAGCTGTGCTGCTCGTGGTCCTGATCGTTTTGCAGTTTTTCTAAGTCGCTTTGGTACATTTCTCGAATCATCCTCAACATTTGCCAAACAGTAAGTGCATTTCTCAAAACAATTCGTACAAATAGCAAAACGAGAAATGAGAACCCGCTTTTTTTGATGTGCACAAGTGACACAATGATGTAAGGCTTGAAGAAGTAGTTTTGAGAATTTCAGTTTTGATCTGAGAAATGTACCAAAGCGACGTTACCATAAACGTGAAGCCCTGCTGACAGCTTGCCTCCCCTGCACCGCCCACCCCCTCTCAGCCCTGCTGTAGCGTCTTGATGGACAGACAACCAAACAGACGCGTGAGCGAGCCGCCTCCATTTCTGGCAGCCACAAAAAAAGAGGCTTCGTATGCAAACCACTTCCACATCCTATCCACAACTCGAATGTTTCAAAACGCTTCAAGATGATACCCGGATCGCCCTTGTTCACCTGTATGAACTTTGTTTACATATCTGTGTGTGGTCATTACAACAAGTTATGTTGGAAGTAGTTACGGAGCTAAAGCAAAAGTTCAATAAGGCAGTCGACAGTCATTGCAGGCCACTCCCCTCATCGCTCTTCCAATCGTTGTGAGGTTGTGAGGTTCTGAGATGGTGACCTCCAGGGCCTCCATCCACAGTCACCCTCCCAGGGTCTAGACCCATCCGGGGATCATATCCACAGTCACCCCCCCCACCAGGGTCTAGACCCATCAGGGGGATCCTATCCACAGTCACCCCCCCACCAGGGTCTAGACCCATCAGGGGGATCCTATCCACAGTCGACCCCCCACCAGGGTCTAGACCCATCAGGGGGATCCTATCCACAGTCACCCCCCCACCAGGGTCTAGACCCATCAGGGGGATCCTATCCACAGTCAACCCCCCACCAGGGTCTAGACCCATCAGGGGGATCCTATCCACAGTCACCCCCCCAGGGTCTAGACCCATCAGGGGGATCCTATCCACAGTCACCCCCCCACCAGGGTCTAGACAGCATCAGGGGGATCCTATCCACAGTCACCCCCCCACCAGGGTCTAGACCCATCAGGGGGATCCTATCCACAGTCACCCCCCCACCAGGGTCTAGACCCATCAGGGGGATCCTATCCACAGTCACCCCCCCACCAGGGTCTAGACCCATCAGGGGGATCCTATCCACAGTTACCCCCCCACCAGGGTCTAGACCCATCAGGGGGATCCTATCCACAGTCACCCCCCCACCAGGGTCTAGACAGCATCAGGGGGATCCTATCCACAGTCACCCCCCCAGGGTCTAGACAGCATCAGGGGATAATCATCCCAGTGCACTTCATGGATCCATCGTCCCCATGAAGAATAATTTGATGGTGTCTCGTCACCAAATGTGTCGTTAAATGTTGTGGTTAGTTTCAGGTACTACTCTCTCCCGATTTGAATTATGATGAAATTAATTTTTGAAGAGGTCATGAAACCTCCAACATTTATCAACAAACTAGTGTTTAATAACTGAGGATTCAAGCCACCGCGTGAACAATTCATCATCTGATTAAATTTGAGAAGTCAAGACAGACTCTTTTTACTGAAAAACCAAAGGCTGTGCAGGGACACTGACGTCAATAAAGTTAGATATCTGTTCAAATATTTTAGATTATAATTGATGATACATGGATCTGTGCGTCTAGTTCATGTTTAATGCATAGATGTTTGATCCATGAGTTATATTCAAGGCATTAGGGATGGGAGACCACAGCCTTGTAATAGCACTCATATGACCATGGCCTTGTCCAATTTTTATGACTGCATGACCATGACAACGTGGTTTAGCCCTTCTAAATAATAAATAATCAATAAAATAACCTTTTTTAAGATTCTCTGCCATAGGCAAGAGATATTCCTAAGGGCTAAAAATGAAGCTAATTGTGATGCTAGATTCCTCTTTGCCTGACCCCCTGATTGCCCCTATATGTATTTTTGCGTAATACACCTACTATTATATACCCGGGCTCGTCTAACAATAGCATGTATCATGGCATGATTGAGCAACACTAACATAAGACCTGGACGACCTTTAATGTGAACCTTGACAATCAGTCACCCATCGGCGACGCCATTTACTGCCGCCATGCTATTTCACAGCATCCTGGACTCCAACAGAGCTGCACCACACGCCAGCAGCGGTAATATGAGGGCTTTTGATGCATTGCAGTAGCCTGAATTTCGAGTAATGGCGTGGAAATGTGTGTGTGCCTGTGTGTGTGTTCGAGTGTGCCTGTGTGGACATGTGTGTGTGTGTGTGTTGTGTGTATCTGTGCATGTGGGTGTGTATACGTGCCTGTGTG
>NC_136939.1:21260413-21382913 GCF_949987615.1 Pollachius pollachius
AAGCGGTGACCGATGAGTTACAGGCCACCATCTGGAACCCACACTCCGACAGCATGTCAAAAGACCGCTCCAGGTGTTTAAACTTGAGGTAAAACCTGGAGGTGTACCGGTCAGGGGTTCTATCAGGGTCCCGGCTCTCGTTCAGCGTCTCCCCAAACACTTCCTTAGCGAGGGCCACCCTGCCGCAGATCATAATCCGGGGCACACGCCTGAACCGAGCGTCGGTCTGGTTCTCGCGGCCCCTTGTGCAAGATCCCCGGTACCCCACCGTGATGAAGCCGCTCTTCCTGTCCGCGGGCACCAGGGAGGGCGGGGGACACACACGCTGGTCGCTGCCCTGGGACCCGTCCTCATTATCACTGTGGAAGTAATCATCCGGGCTGCAGGGCTTGAGATCCTCGGGGGTCAAGATTTTGACCAGATCGGGCAGCAGAAAGTACTCGGCCTCCTTCCTCAGGCGCCCCTTTTCGGGGAAGTGGTCGGGGAGGACCACCTGTCTGTCCCGGAGGTAGTCCAGCACATAGCGGAACAGGAACCCGTCCCTGTCGATGAAGTAGCGGCCCTTGGGGTCCCGGGCCAGGTCGTGGGCTGCGTCCTTCTTGGAGGAGAAGATCCTACCCAGCAGAGAGGTGGGGTTGCTGACCAGGGTGGAGTGACGGGTGTAGTACACCTGGCCCCCTACGTTTAGCTCCACCACATCTGGGAAACTGTTCTGCCCCGAGCCCGGCTCCTTTGCGTTAGTCCTACAGCTCCCACTCAGCGCCATGGTCTCCGTCATCTCACCGGGAGAGGACGGGTCTACCGACCAATTGGAAATCAAACAGCAAACACAACAGAGTTTAAAGTGAGCTAGAGGCTCGACGTGCACGGGGCGGATCGTTTGCCTGACATCTAACGCAGTGCGAGGTGATGGGAGGATGCTCTCGGCGTGCGCTCATCCCCTGCACGGTACTGTAGTGGAGACCGAGAGAGGGGGTCGTGTTTAAGAGTGCCTCAAATCCCCCCAAAGCACCAGCAGCCCTCTGTCTGCAGGTTAAAAACAATATACTACATCCATCATGCTCTCGGAGAGGTGAAGGCTTGGTCCTTAGAGCCGGGAGAAGGGAGTGGATCTGCTCAAACTGCTGGAGGAGAGAGGAGCAAGGGGGCTGTTACCCGTCGTCCAAGGAACTTGTAGTCTGTTTTTTCAGACTAAAAGTCCTGAAATTGGTCCCAGAAAACACCGAGCAGCTTGAACGTAAAGAACGCGAACAGTCCACATGTGCAAGGACCCCCCCGTGGAGAGGCGGCTCTTTCCTTTATCTTCAACTTACTTACTCTCACACGACGTCGACCTCCTCCGGGGTAGATAAAGAAATTATCTCCACGAGATAAGGTGTTCTTCGGAATGGAAAAACTTCACAGACCATTTCCCGACCATGGAGAGTCCGATGTTAGTCTGTAGGCTGTGTCCTCTCTCCCACTCCGAAGACCTCACTTGTTCCAGACTGAGACCAGTATAAATCTATCCAATCCTCCCCCCATCACTCGGAGCCCTTCGTTTGTCGATCCTGAAGCGGGGGAGAAACGTCGCTCTTCCACCGACACACTTCACACCTCTCCTCGGCGCTCACACGGTCAACCTTGCGTGCTGGGAGGTGCCACAGCTATGCTGCTGGTGCTGATGCTGATGCTGCCTCTGCCTTCCTCCTCCTCCTCCTCCTCCTCCTCCTCCTCCTCCTCCTCCTCTTCCGACTCGGAGAAATACAATGAGGAAACGGATGGAAGAGTGAGCGGCCACTACGGACTGCGTCCTACTTTGGAGGGGCTATAATAACGGCCAAATGCCCGGGTCAGAAGTGGACCGGACGATCAGAGCGGAACTAAAGGTTATCATCGTTCACTCGTATTTCATGCTTGGCGGCAAACTTGCTGATGAGTGAGAGCCAATGTGAGCCACATACACAATCATATTTGTGTATGTTTTCTTACTAACTGTGGCCTACGATTAGGCTGCTATAGGTCCGCACCACCGCGGATGACAGGACGCTGATGCATCTCAAACATGGGCACACATTCTGATATGTTTAGTGTTGTCATGATTAGGCCTACTTTACTTTCCTTCACCAGAAGAAAAATAGTTAATCTTCCAAATGAAGTAGCTCATTACCCCCCATTGACAATGCTCACTGTCAATCATTTCATAATCCGGATATGTAGACCTCAACATGTGAAGTAAGTTGATTGTTGGCTGCGGTTTGCGCGTGAGCAATAGCGTCCCCCTCTGGATATAAATGGAACATTTTCAGAATCAGAATCAGAGTTACTTTTATTAGATCTTATTGTACAAATACATAAGAGTTTAATTCTTAGGCCAAGTTCCTCAACAGCCACATAGCAGCAACAATACACTATACACTAAATAATGATAAAAAAAAATAAATAAATAAAAAAATATAAAGTAAGTTATAATACGTAGAGAAACTAAAACAATGGTAATGAGTAAAAAAAAGTAAAGAGATTTAGTAAAGTGTAAGTGTAAAGTGTTCAAGAGGTAGTGGTGCCAGCCAAGGTTGATTCTTTAGCGCAAAAATGCTGCGCAAATTACAGAAATATATGTTGTTAAATAGCCTTCAGTACCATGGACAGCTACTTACTTCAAGGGTCCATGGCATGCTACTTTATGGAAGCTTATATATAGGTGTTAGTGGGCCCCTAATACAGTACTTGAAGACGTTCAAGAAATTCAGCCTTGGCGCAGAATTACAGTCACTACAAGCCAGTCCTACAATGCCGCTTTTTAGAGGCGGGTCAAGGTGGAGGGTGGGGGTGTGGCCCTGAGCAGCTTGCGGCCACTGTACCATGCGCTCTGTGTACAGTGGGTGTATCGCAATGGCGAGGCAGCGGGCAACAGGCAGCGGGCAGCGGGCAGGGGGGCTTCGGCGGGAGACAATTGCGGCCAACAATCCCTTTCTAATCCATGCCTTGGTTCATGTACTTCAGGGGGTCAAAGCCAAAGTTCCTTTCCCCCAGTTCATTCTCAACCATGGCTGAGATAACCCCCACTACGAATCTCATTGTGGAAATACCAGAGATGTCAGAGAACCCGACGTGTTATGCGCCATAACACCAACAGCAGAACGGTTATCCAAATAACATGTAACGCAAGTGTACAACACTTGCGTTACATTGTGTGTATTCACACACACACACACACACACACACACACACACACACACACACACACATGTGGCACTCGCACGGTCGTAGCTCATTGTCTCATTGGCGAGCCAAATTCTCTGGGTGGGCAAAGCAGAGAAAAGGGATGTAACATGTCCCTAAGATGACAAGATGACATACGGGGAATATTCCAAATCGGCGCCTCTGAGCTTTGTTTTTTCAAAGGCAGAGCAGGATAGCTAGTGCTTGTTTTAAACCTAATGCCATTTCTAGCTACTGGGGGACCATAGGCAGGCTAAAGGAACTCAAATTAATGTTAGAAAATCTCATAAATTGAATTTTTCAAGCCATTTGACCTTTAAGAGAAAAAAAAGCTATCGTCTTAACCACACGGGTCGTTGTGTGTGTGTGTGTGTGTGTGTGTGTGTGTGTGTGTGTGTGTGTGTGTGTGTGTGTGTGTGTGTGTGTGTGTGTGTGTGTGCGTGTGTGTCTGTGTGTGTGATAATATAAATATATTTAAACATATCACATGCCAGAAAAAAGCACCGGATGTTGTAATAAAAAAGGGCCGGTAAAGGACAGAATATGAAAGCAGACTGGATGGCTGAAACCTGTGCAACCACACAGAAGTAGGTCACGGTGTGTCTTCGTCATCATAAATATTTGTTGTGTACAACACCAGTCCCCAGTGTGCTTCTATTTAAGGAGCAGAAGATTGACCAAGCGGCCAGAGTTGCAGTGGGGCCGGTGCAGTTCACTCCTCTTTAGCTCACGCTCCATAGAGATAGCATGGCCTTCAGCTGCTTGTGTCTGCAAATGTAATGTGTTCAATATATTTAGCAAAACGGATTTTATATTGAGATAAACACATGAGAGATAAAAAAAAAAACACTATGCTGAAAACCATTTCTGAAATCCAATAGATTCTACTGACATGCTATTCTTCATGTTCAGTGTTGATGAAAACATGTCACTCGATAGACGTCAATCATGTCGATGAATGCTCTTGAATCAGATTGATATCCGTGATATCCATACTACAGTGTTGATCACTTTGACAGTTTAGGGCAGCACTTAACCTGTGGATTGATTTGAACTCAATCTTATTTTTGCCTATTTCCCTTTTACAATTGCATATGATATTATGTTTAATTTTGATTATGTACAATTTGTTATGCTGTATTAATTCCACAGGGTAATATAACAAGTGACGCAAATGGAATTGAAATCAAATGTTATTGGAATGTATCTTTCATGAAATAAAGGTGAAATGAAAGGTTGAGAAATGGGGAGAAAAATGTACTTGTTTTCTGTTGTGACTCTTCTTATTTATTGAGACATTTTAAAATCAAATTTATTTGTCGATACCAAACACAAAACCATGAAAGAAAAAACAAAGCAGAAACCCAATGACTCACTTTCGCAGAGCACTGCAATAGAACGTTGTTGGTTTTTTGGTTTGCCAAGAGATTTCAATTTATCACCTGAGTGCGTTGGACAAAGTCAAAGCACAAACGTTGTTCCTCTGAAAGCTGTATGAAAGGTGTTTATAGGCCAGCCCCAGATGGTCCAAATAAATCCTGTGCGTCAAGCGTTCCATAATTTGGCAGTGCCAGACTGAGTGACGGCAAGCCTTAAAGATAGATCAGCAGATATGCAAAGCACAGCAGGGAGGCTTACAATCCAGGACCTCAGCCCACTGAATTCAATCTGCCTTTACACCAAAGAAAGGCAAAGGCTTGTGGAAATAAGCCTGGTTTATTCACTCAAAGTTAGATTCAAAACAAACGGAACCAAAAATAGAAATTAAAATATAAACCCAAAGGAGCAGGCCCATACTAATGCTGAAGAGCATCAACGCATACATATAAGTCGAAAAATACAAACTACAAACCATGTGGAGAACTGTGGCACTCGTTCATTCTCAGATTCCTCATCTTCATCGCTGTCTCTGGCTTTTCCCTCTTCCTCCTTTTTTTTACCATTCCTTTTCCAGCGTTCTCACCATCTGTCCATCTCTCCTTAGCATTTCCTTCTCTCCTTCCCTTCCCAGGCCCTCGTTCTTTAGAATGCAGTGTGATAAGGGAGGACCACTTGCAGCCTGGAGCCACAGTGAATTGCTCGGGGGAGGCGTGGGGCTGGGGAGGGGAGGGGAAGCGGGGATGGTTACTTGTGTGTGGCTAATGTCGGAGGGAGATAGCGCAGATGGCCGTGGCGCTCCTTATTGTGCACTTAATGGTGCTGCTGACAGGGGTAGCGGAGGGATGGGGGAGTCGTCGGGAAAGGGGATGTGGGAGGGAGCGAGACACACATTCTTTGGGGGGGAAATTAATAATTGAGAAGAACTGGGCCTGCTGGAGAGCCTAGAGGCGTGGCACGTGGATGGGTGTGTGTGCAAGGAGACCAGGCTGGCGTGTGTGTGTGTGTGTGTGTGTGTGTGTGTGTGTGCGTGCGTGTGTGTGTGTGTGTGTGTGTTTTAAGTGCCTGTATGTGTGTGTTGTTTGTGTACTTGTATATGTGTGTGTGTGATCGTGTGTGTGTGTGTGTGTGTGTGTGTGTGTGTGTGTGTGTGCGCGCGTGCGTGTGTGTGTGTGTGTGTGTGTGTGCGTGCGTATGTGTGTGTGTTGCCCAAGAACACCATTACTACACTGTACAGTTTTGAACTTTATCGATTGGGTAAATGTAAGAGCTATCACGGTAGAGGGGTTGCTGTTGTACTGAAAATCAGTGCGGCTGTGATTCGGCCGTAGCGTATGAGGCCGTAGGCCGAGTGCCAAAGATAATCACAGCCGTGCTGATATTCAGTACAACAGCACGACCTCGAGTGTGATATTGCTATTACAGATCTTAAAGCACCATTTATTAGTTAACAGCAATAAGCAAGAACAGATTATCATTTGTTTGTTTATTTAATGATTTATTTGGCTCCGCAAACACAAATAGATCTGCAACTGGACTGGGACTGAACTGTTGCCAAGCAACACATAAACACACTAGCTTTCTACTTTGTATAGGTTTACATGTTAAATTACGTTACGTTCCGCTCGTCCTCTTCTGATGACCATTCGTAATTCAATATGTTTGGAAACATGTTTCTCTTTGCGGTGCAAGGTTTGTCGCAATCTAAGCTACATAAAGGCCGTTAATAAAGTTAAGGTTATAAGAACACCTGTAAAGCGGAGTGATGCATGTACAGTTAAAAGTCCCGGTGCTGTTATACTCTATATCAGCGCTCATGGAATGCCTCTTGTCCAATCAAATGACTTGGTCGGAACTAACTGTTGTATAAAGTACAATAACAATAGTGAGATGGTGATCTTGAATGCCAGTTCTGGTTCTCCATACAGCCATACTACTAAAAGCCTGCTTTGAATGCACCTCGCCACATCAACAATCCTGTCACGGTTCATGATCAGGGCCCATCATTGCACATTCATCCCCATGGAGCCCAATCAAACCCAAAAACCCCAGAATGCTTTAATGTCTGTGTGATAGATTCGCTCAGGTGATGTTTCTGCTGTCCAACAGAGCAGACTTCTGGAAGTAACAGATTGATCAATATTCCATTAGTCACTCTTCTCTTTTGGTGTTAGTGTTGTTGTAAATGCCTGCAGGTGAACTCACTCATGTTGTAGCATAAAAATATGGTTGATTTTAAATATTGATCTAAAAAATATGAGCTAAACAGAAAGCAGTCTGAACTCAGAGGCTCTTTTGAGTTCTGCTGCCCCAGTTTGGGTATCATCAACAACAAGTTATTTTTAGTTGATAGACAGAAAAAAAAGGCTTTTCAGCACTTGGATAGATGTGTGAGGAGCCAGACTTATTTCAGTGGTAAACATTCTAGCAGTAGCGATATTTAAAGCTTTATCAGATAGTGGCATTTATATCATTAAAGAAACACCTTAAATAGAACGGTAATGAATTCTTTTAACTTTAAGGTTGAGAACAGACACCCTTGACAAGGTTGTTTCAATGGGTATTTCTCCTCTAATTACTGAACATCCACTCAGCACCATTCTAGAGATATTAAACTGAATGCAAGCTGTAGTCTGCTGGCCAGTGCACACTCCCAGTACTACCCTCTGCACAAGCCTAGGCATAGCACTCCGCTCAGCTGCGGCCCCAGTCTGTCCCTGGAGACCAGCCTTTTTAACAGCCAGCCTGCTGCATACAATATAGGCTCTCTGGCAGCCAGAACCATACGCGGTGGAGAGGGAAAGACAAGCCATTCTGCGAGTAGGAATAAACCTGGGCTAAAAGGAGCAGAGCTGTCATGCCCATGGTACTTTGTTAAGGTGTATGTGTTTGTGTGTGTGTGTGTGTGTGTGTGTGTGTGTGTGTGTGTGTGTGTGTGTGTGTGTGTGTGTGTGTGTGTGTGTGTGTGCGTGTGTGTGTGTGTGTGTGTGTGTGTGTGTGCGTGTGCCTGTGTTTGTTTGACTCAAGTCACCTAACAGCCCTGGAAGGTTGCTTCCTGAGCAACAATCAGAGTGCAGTAAAGTAACAGTGCTGCAATCTGACAACTGGCCGCGTCTCAGATTGCAGCACTGAGTCAGGAGTGTCCGTCACCATTCTGTGTTCCTCATGGGTGCCGACAACAGGGCTCGATCCTGGAAGGGTCCAGATCTGTGCTAATGTCAATGTTGCTTTATTTCTATCAGTGGTGTTAAGGCTAACATTAATGGTTATCAGTGGGGTCAAGCATTAAAGTACAATTTCTTCATTCGTTATTGTCAGAGTCAGCTGCAGTGTTTTCAACCAAGAGTTGGCTTCACCTCTAATTGGTGGCACCACCTAGGGAGTTGATTCTTAGCTTTCCTTCTGATTGTTGGAGGACGAACAGGCAGTAGGCAATACTCTCAACTTTTGATTCTTGGAGCCAAACCAACGCAACATTTAGTTAATCGTGATTGAGCTGACATCGGGCTCCGTCCCTGAAACGACCAATCACTGACACAAATAAAGTGGACCGGCTGTAAGATCTGCAAAGTATTGACGCATTGGTTCAGGGCTGTTGAAAAGACTTTGCATCATTTCAAATTTGAGTGTGTGTGCACGGCCGCATTAATGGTAAACACATTAAATATCATAGAGAAAGCAAAGATCGATGGACCTGTGAGTTTTACTCACCAGAGTTCCAAGGTCGTGAGTAGATTGAGCTGTTTAAAAAGTCAACATTTGTTCAGAATTGCTATAAAGGTGTGTTGAAATTGTGAAATTGTTCCCTTAAGTGATACGTAGGAAAGGTTATATTTCACCCAGCCATAGTAAAACAACAAGCACCTGTAGCATTGTTTTTTCGTTTTCCGCCCAGCCCAACATTCGATCAAGTTAGCTTTCCTGGGAGGTAGTCGAAATCAATGGAAGCAGAGGAGATCCACTAGCTCAGTAAAATAAATGTAAAATACACCATTCCAGCTTCTCCAGAATGAAGATATTTGAGCCACTTCTCGTATCTTCCTGAACAGTGATTCTAAAAACCAAAGGACTGCACCTTGATTGTTTTAGAGCTAGATTTTTTAGTGTTTGCTATATATCTTTTTGCAATTTATTCAAACTATGATGCCGTGCAAACTGCTCGACCTGGTGATTTCCCAAGAGGACAAGTTGAATGTGGACCAGTCAAACAGGGACCACAGAGAAACAAACTCAAAGTGTAGCTCTAAAACAATCAAGATGTGGTTCTTTTGTGTTTATTTTCACAGACGAATTTCCAATTTGCTTCTCAGTTGACTTTTTGTAAATGAGGAGTAGCCTTATTTCCATAAAAGAGTGTTCCTTTAATGGTTGTCATGCATCCTGTGGTGTGTGTGTGCTATATGTATATATCTATTTCCTCATTTGATTTTTTACACACACACACACACACACACACATCAATTTACATTTATAATTTCAAAAGCCAACTCTTCGAGTCACTCAAGAGACTCCTGTTTAACGGTTTTAATAAAGATGAAATAAAGGACAATTTATGTGTTTGATTGTACTGATGTTTTGTGTTAAACTGGGAACAATTGTGTTCAGTAGGTTGTTCCCTATGCATGTCTAAAACATCATCAACTCACCTTGGCTCTATGGTTGCCAGTGTGCTGCCCTCTCTCCTCCTCTCAGGTATACCTTCTTCATTTTCATTCTGTTTTTTTCTATCTGTCACTGGAGGAGTTCTTCAAACAGTGTTGTGATGCTGGTGAGCCCGGGGGCTGATACCACTGCTAATTTCACCAAGCCTTAAAGAACAAGTGTTGCTTAGCATCTGTTCTGAGGGAACAACACTGGCTATGTAGTGAAGGGGGAGGGCGAATATGTTTCAACTTTATGCGTTGCTTCTCTCCAGCACTGTGTATGTGTGTGTTTTTTTTGTGTGTGTGTGACACACACAGACACACACACAAACACACACACACACACACACACACACACACACACACACACACACACGCATAAACACAAACACAAACACACTGTGTCCGTAAGGATTAAAAGCTGGCTCTCCGTGGTGCTCAACGTGTGACCAATCTCCAGCTTGGGCAATTTTAAACTCCTTTGAACTGAAAAGCTCTGTTAAAGGTGTACTATCCCATTTGCTCTCTCTCAAGGTGGCTTATTTCCAGCCATTTTCTGTAATTCCTGTAGAAAGAAGGGAATTAAAGAAGAATACAGACAGAATCCCTGCCACAATGTTGTTGTTGTTGTCAATTTGTTTCCCCTGCAATTACTAAGTCTTCATGTTGTTCAGAAACATACCTTTTTTAATCAATTTTGAGAAGGAAACACTTCTGAGGTATGGGAAAATGAAAACAAAGGCGCTGAGGGAAATGCACAAACAACAAAGTAAAAAACTCAGTAAACATTAAATATCTCGTTGTCACAGAGTAAGTATACAGTGTGTATATATACATACACACAGTGTATATATACATATATACACACTGGGTAATAAATACAAAAGAATACATGCAGAAAAAGACGATTACGTTTTTTGCGATTATTTTTTCTATTCACTGTTTTATTTAATAATTATTTAATACATTTATTAAATACACGTTGTAATTCCTGATTCATTTAATAATGTCCCATTCTGCATTCCAGATATCTCTCTTTTGGGTAAAGTAAGGAAATTGTTTACAAACTTTGCATGTAGATATAAGATATAATACATGTATATATATGCAGAGTTTTTATTGCCTGTGGCAGCGACTTGATTTTAAAAGCAGGAACCAGAGAAGACCATACTCATGATGCATGCGAATAGGTTACATTGTGCAGTGGTTAAATGTAACACATAAGGGGGCGATGCGGTGCGAAGGGAGACGTTGTGGAGATGTGATTGTGGGGGGAGGGGGGGGGGGGGGGGGGGGGGGGGGTGACACAACAAGTGTGAGTTCATTGGATGGGGACGGGAGATGCATCGAGGGAGACGGCTCGCCAACAGGGTACAGAGTTCAGACGCTGCACAGAATAATCTGGAGGTGTGACTTGAGGCTCCGCTATAGCAGCTTCCCTGATTGGACGTTAAAGGGGTGATCCCCGGTGGGGGCTGGCCCTCCAGCAGACTCCTCCAAAGGCACGGCCTGTGGGGAAGTCCTCAGTCCAACACGGTGGATCGATCCCTTTAATGGACATGATTTATTGCAGTGAGCTTCAAGTCCATTGTGTGTTTTCTACAGTTGGGACCAAATAATACCTTTGCCAAGCTTTATTCATTATCATGAGGCAGCCCAGTTTCCCGTTCAATGGTAAGCATGTGTAGAACGGAAAAACCTGAACCCAATCTTACAAATCTCTCTCTCCATCACATTAATAACTCTCCACCATTTCCCCCAGGATCGTACACATGCTCAGAGCATTGGTTCCTGAGCAGTCTCCTGGATCGTATGAAAGATTAGGGAGAAAGAGATAAGCCATTCCTCTATACATATATATATATATATATATATATATATATATATAGTTATATGGATGCCTTATATCTTATCTCTCTCAAAAGGATATATGGCGGTCTTTTTGGAGAAGTAACTTTACCACGGGGGACAAGAATTGCATCACTGATTTCATTGTAATGTAATGAGAGTAACTTTACATGCTGGGACCGGGCTACGACGTACCCAAAGCTTTAAAACATCCAGACATCACTTTTCTTTTACATTTAAATCTGAACACCAATGTGATGGATCACTATTAAAAACATAAGGTGTTAGGGGGAAGTAGAGCGAGTTGACCCAAAGGCTCAAAACAGACCGAGACTGACAGAGAGTAAATCATAAGGGATGGCAACAAATAAGAAACGGCGTGCAACGGGGTGAGGCGCTTGATGGCTGGCGGGTAGTCAGACAGGCGAGGGTTCGGTCACAGGAGGGTAGACAGGTCAGGGTTCGGTTACAGGCGGGTCGTCAGACAGGTGAGCGTTGGGTTACAGGTTGGCTAAGGTACTGACTGAACCACGATCTAGCGACGATTGTCTGGAGAACCTGGGTTGAAATACTGGGTGCCGATGGAGGATTGCCGGAAGGTGGCAAGAGTGGGGGGGGTGATGAGACACTGGCCCCCGCTAGGTGGCAAAAGTGGACGGCGTGACATAAGTGACTTCTTAAATGTATTTGCTTTCAAGGATTATGTAGGAGGTTTCTTTGAATGGAACAGAGTTAATCCATTTCCCTTCAATGCATTTTTAAACGTTCTAAAGATAGACCGCCATAACACTGCTCAATAGGCTTTAAATTGCAAAACATGATTACAATTCCCTTAAATAATTCGATTAAAGAAGATGTGTTTGTGTGTGTGTGTGTGTGTGTGTGTGTGTGTGTGTGTGTGTGTGTGTGTATTAAACTACATGCAACAGTCTTTTGCATTCAATTTGACGGTAACAAAAGCAAAGAAAAAATAAAGGTCTCTTCCACAATATGCAGATCACACCACACAAGGAACCACCAGTGGGAAATAGTCTGCGCAGGTTAACTTAACAAGACATGCATGAATTTCAAAAACGGTCAAAAACTGTATTACAACAATTGCAGTCAAATAACAATATTGTATTTTCTTCAAATTGCAGTGCAACCAAGCCACAAGGTGAGATTAGGTCTCTACAAAACAATTTTGTGTTTCCTTTTCATCCCTAGAATGACAGAAGTAGCAGGTAATGAATCCTGTGAAGCTATCTGAAACATATTTTCAATGTAGCCTACATTTTACCCACTTAATTTCATTAATTCAGAACACTAGGAAACTAATACAAATTTGACCATAACAAATGCACATGCAAAAAAATTGCTAAATAACAAAGTAAAATGAATTGTATTAGCACAGTCAAATAAAAATGTTGTCTTTTGTTCAAATGGCAGTATATCCAAGACACAAGCTAAGAAAAGGTCTACATAATAATTCAGTGTTTCTTTTACCTCTGTATTTTACTGTACTGTTTACTCTTTCTGCGGTCGCTCGCTGTGAACTTGTATGCATTAGAATGGGTTGTCTGGTGTCTCTTCACATGGGTGGTCTGGTTTCTCTTCACATGGTTTGTCTGGTGTCTCTTCACTTGGGTTGTCTGGTGTCTCTTCACATTGGTTGTCTGGTGTCTCTTCACATTGGTTGTCTGGTGTCTCTTCACATTGGTTGTCTGGTGCCTCTTCACATGGGTTGTCTGGTGTCTCTTCACATGGGTGGTCTGGTGTCTCTTAATTAGCAACAGCAACAATACATTTGCAAATAAGGCAAAAGCAATAGTTTCTGCTTCCAGTGAAGAGATATTGTAATTTCCATCGCCCCTGGAAGTGATGGTCATCATCATCAACCTTTCTCTTTTTAGCTCCAGCAGCCATGATGTAAACAGTGTCATTCATTTCTCAAAATTAGTTTGTGATAGTGTTTATTTTGCACACGGATGTGATATATAGGCCTACCCATATTTAACTTAATGTACTACAAAAATAACATTTCGGCCCACGACGCTCTCACAAGATTGCATTTTGGCTCTCCACTGGGAAGAATTTGGGCACCACTGCGCTAGAGCCAGAATGTGGCTGCCACCATGAGGTGAAAAGAGAAATTGCAACCTAAACTTGTATGACTGAAAAATGGCAGCTGGCAGGCCATATAAATAATACATTTTCGTAAGGGAGCCCGACTTTGGACATGCCTGTACTAACTGTTTTTAAGACACTTCATGGACCTGCCCCATTCTGCATTTTATGAATGCATTTTAACTCAAACAAATTTGGGCACATAGAAATACAGATGCTACTCACACCTACGCGAATTAACCTTCTCTCACAATGCCTCCAGACGCTGGAACAGACTGACGGTTCATGTGAGGTGAGTAGCTTACTTAACCAATTTTAAAAATAACCCTGAGGCCTTTAATTTCCCTAATGTATAAAATGTCTCTAATTATTATCCAGGTAGGCTACTTTGTTCCAACTTTTATTATTGACATATTTTCCAGCGCGCTAATTATTTATCCCTCGCAGGTAAATCTTGGAGTTGCCTTTGAAATAAGGAGACAGCTTAGAGCCCAAAAGGATTTAAAGACTTATGCCACATGACCTTGTTCATAATTTGCAGTCAATTAACTATATACATAAGCTGATCAATATACAGAGTAGGACTCCATGTCGCTTGTATTTTCAAAATAGAATAATTGCGCTTGACTCAAAATGATTGCGCTCTGTTCGTCTTGCCATCGTGTTAGTTTAGTGTCCTCACAACCTGGCAACCCGCCTGAGTTTGGTGTCCTCAACCTGGCAACCCGTATGAGCTTCAAGTCTGGTGAGGAGGGTTCTGGCAGAGACATCTCTCTAATGTTGTTCTACACACACACACACACACACACACACACACACACACACACACACACACACACACACACACACACACACACACACACACACACACACACACACACACACACACACACATATATATATATATATTTGACAGCAGGCCAACCCATTTAAACACTTGGTGTCAATTACCCCTTTTCAATCAACCTAGTTATTTCAATGATGTTTACTTAGATGTTTACTTAGCACACTAAAGCAGACATGTCTAATAATAAAATTGGTTTATTTTGAATAACAATACAAAAAAAACCACAATGATTTAGTAAATACAGCAAAATACACCAAATACGTAAAATTGTACCATGCGGTTCATGTGCGGTCAGTTACAAACTTGTGTCTGCTTTCATTTTGTACAGCAAGGCGCCGTTCATCACCCTGCTGTGCTGCAAGAACCTCTCATCTTCCCTCTCCAGATATTGCAGCAGCTCCACATAACTGTCTTGCTTCCCTTTTCCTTTGTACAAGAACAAAAACAATCAACATAAATCTTCATTGTGTATTTGCCATTGCAAAATGTTGTCATTTCTGCACACTATGCTCGTACCTAATGTCTGTCAAAAAATGTCTGTGGCAGGTCAATTTAACTTGAACCTATTTATTAATCAAAGCAATTTGAAATAATGAGGATTAAGGCTCTATTGTGTATCACATATTTCTACTATCAGGCACATTTGACGTTTCTCAAATGTTAGTATTTCTAAGGCTTTCTCAATGATTTCAGAGATGCCAGACAAAAAGAATTGAATGCCCACCAGACTATTATTATGTTAGCAATAAGTAATGGTGCTCAGTGTTGGTATTAATATAATATAATATAATATAATATAATATAATATAATATAATATAATATAATATAATATAATATAATGTAAGAGTCAACATATGATGATATATTATGGGATATGAGCATTAGTATAAAGGCTACCGAGAGAGGGTTATTCTTCCTGGACACTTATAGTAGTAACGCTCCTTTGTATGTGGATGCGTACAGCTCCGTGTCAGCAGCGGCTTATTTTTGGTTTATCTCCATCTCAGTAAAACATCATGGTGTGTGGCGAATTTCTTGTAAGACCTCACTGGCAGGCTGTGATGGTGAACCTGTTTTCAGGGATCTTCCCACTGTGTTGCGTGGGTTATCCAGGGACCCTCTGAGCCACTGTCTCAAGCCTTTATTGATGCTCTACCTTTTAACACTGCCCTTTAATTGGCTTTCGTTTCTGCCAAAACGCGCCGGTAACTAACACACGCAAATGGTCTGTCACAGCCCAACAGATTGTTCCATTCTTACTTTATAGGGGTGTTTGCCAACGATGCATGGATTGTTTCATCGTGTGATGTTGCTAGTATAAACATTCCCTAAATGTGCGTTTACATAAGACAGAAAGTTCTCCAGAGCCATCAACAAGTTTCTTTAAACTTCACTGTCTCCCGCTGAAAGTTTAAATAGGCTTATTTTAAATCACAATGCTTCATCAACATCCTTATTAAAAGAGGCAAAGAGGCCATGTTTGTAGTGTCTGACTTATCTTCAAACTCATGAAACCTTATATGGTGGTGTTGTGTTGACCTATTCCCATCGACCTCTATGTGGAGAATAATCCATTCGTAATTGGTGTCAGCACTTCAAATGTGTGGTCCAATGAGGTACTGATGTTAGCTTGAAAAATGCGGTCTGAATAAAGCATAGATAATATACATTAATGGACCAACACTAGTCTTTTTCCATCAACCAACGCTTTCTCAAATAAACATTCCTGAATAGATATTTGTATATTCATCCTTGTCCATTTTATTACCAACGGACACACTAAATCTAAATTGGCCAGTTTGAGGTGAAAGTGATTAAAGTTATGCTTCTGCTCATGACAACAGAATAGTGGCTGTTTGCATCTCACAATTTAAAAGGGCGGAGACGTTGCACACTGCCGCGTTCAAGTCAAACGAAAAAACTGGGAGGGTAATCTCCTTTTGCTTTTGACAGTCGAATTGTCCTTATGTTGCTTTACTTCCGCGTTTTGTAGCAATTAGTAGGAGGGAAGGTGGGGGGGGGGGGAGAGAAATAACCCCTTCAAATGTCAACAATGTCAACAATGCACAATTAGGCTGGCTTGCTTGGGTTATTAATATGGGCATGATTGGCAGATGCTTGAATTAAATGATAGACTTTCTAAATTGATAAAAAAATATATATTGGTTCGTTATTTTCGTGCATATGCTTTGTTTATATATATTGAAAATAAAAAAAGACGTCGCTTACACAATTCTGGAATTAATATGTATTCACAATTTTCTCTCCGACTGTATTCGAACGCGTCCTCCGTTAAGACCTTGAATTCCGTTCTCCATCTTCCTCCAGCGCTCATTTCAGTCAACATTTTACTTCCTACATTTCACGGCCTAGGTGTTTCAGGATCATCTACTTTGGAAATTAAGCCTTTGCATTACACGTAAGCAGGTATCGTTCATGTTTTATAAATCCGCGTTGTTTTGTTTAGATTAAGCTACTGTCCAGATATCTAACGATAGCTTGATATAAAGCCTTCTGGGATCACAGTTCTGGCTGCCGATGATCGATAGATGGACCTCTAACCCAATTGGTGTTTTCATTATAATCGATTGTTTTCGTTCTGACACTAAACCAACATGAGGGCAGCACGAAGTGCGTTTCCTCCCGATGTGTGGTATTATCAGTCGTGTTAGCATTGACTTAGCATGCAATAAACACTGCATGCTAATATCTGCTAATGTAAGCTAAGTAAAAGAGCATGATATCAAGCCGTCTGTGGGGTTAAAGATATACATTGTGTGAGCTGTCGTTCTGTCAACCTTGTGTTTATCTTGCACCGTGTGCACATGGCTGGGGCTGTCTGTTAAAAGGAAGGGATTGATGGTAAGAAGTGTACGAGCTGAGTGTCGGCCAAAACGCAGTACAGGTAGCGGCGCGCTCCCGCTGTTACGTTGTGCGCAGCTGTCACCGGTATTACGGTAATGGCGATGGGACCTAATTAAAGGGGCAATGTCATGCTTTTTCGACTTTTCCCTGTTACATGACGTATGTATGTTTTACGTATGTGTGCGAGATGCATCATGCCCCGCCCGCACAAGTGTCAAAGTGGGAGATCTCCCAGCTTTGCTACATTTCACCGAGGCACGCCCCCTTTTGATCGCATCCACCTGGGATTCTGAGTCCACCGAGTTCAGCGAGAGTAACTCGACAAACGAAGATGGCTGCATCCATAACGAGATGTATTTTCTTTATATTTGGGCCACGTTGGTCGTTTTAATCTCTATTTTAAATGCTCTTACCGATTGATTACATTGCATCTTGCTGTGCAATATAATGTAAAGTTGTGTTGTTTGTTTTGGATCTGGTTTGCTAAAGAGGCTAATGTAGCTAACAATAACAATGTCCGAGCCAGGCGGAGCATTCGCGCCCACCGAAAACGCCCCTCGAGTGCGTGCTTTACTTCCGTAACAGTGTGACGTCAGACCGTGCAGTGGAAGGAGCTGAATTGCAGAAGTTGCGCCTCCCGGCTATCCTCCATGTTTACAACTACTCGGGAGGGGGGCCTTAAAAGGACATGATACAAAACAACGTGTTTGAAAGACGCTGAAATTGGTTGTGCAAAAGTCAACAGTGAGAACAGCAATTAACAGCAATGCCATTACCCGTCCCCTGACCCGGTACACAAAACCAGAAACCTCACAGGGCCTGAGCGCAGCTGGTATGCACCCAGTGCTCTGCTGCCCTGCCAACCAATGCTCTCAGAGGACCAGCAGGTAGATGACCTGGTTGTCTACCCGCTGTTGTGGTTAGGTGTCAATGGATCTTAAAAAGCTCAACCAGTCTTGTCATTCTGAGGATTGACCATGTCGTTGTGGATTTCCTCACCCCCTTCCTCTGGCAAACCTTAACGATCAATTTAGTAGGAAAGTTCCACACTGATGAGGCGGTGGCAAACTGTGGCCTCTCAGCTGTGAAGGGTGGTAGAGTGCCGCTCGCAGTTGAATGGCGGCCGCTACCGCAGCCGGCTATCCTGCAAGACTTCAGCGGGAGGATGAAGTCTTGGCTCTCCCGTTACCAAATATCAGGTTGAAAAGCAGGGTAACCGTTGAATGCTCCTTACTGGTGGAGATGGGGTAGCCGTTCTCCCTGATGACGCTTCCCTTCGATCCCCCGCCAGTGACTCCCTCGACTAGGGCTGCTCGATTATAGGAAAAATCATTATCACGATTATTTTGGTCAATATTGAAATCACGATTATTCAAATGATTATTTTTGATTTTGAAAACATTTTGTATTTATTCACCATGTCTCTCCCCAAAAAAACTTTGTAACTGAGAACTTTGAAATTTCGCCTTAAAAAAATACACAAAATGGTCAAAAAGAAAATGTTCCAATCTAAAATGATAGACAGATATGTGTCCAGCTGTTCTGCCTTTTCTATAAATCATTAAAAAAAAAAAAAAAAAAGAATTGTGAAATCGAAAAACTTGATTATGGTAATTTTCTGATCGTTTGACGCTAAAATTGAAATCGCGATCAAAAAATCGCCCAGCCCTACCCTCGACCTCACAGAGCTACTGCTCTTCCTCTACGTTTTGAAAAAATGAAAACAAAATACACTTTAAAGCATTGATACAAAATTATGTGAACTATTTTCTTTCTTCACAATTTAACATTTTATTGACATAAGAGCTTTTCATTCAATTGTATTATAATTATATATATTTGCTTTCCTGTTTCACTTTTGACTTCTTGAGTGTGTATTCTTAGGAGGGAAAGGAGGGGGTATTCTTGTGTGATTGCATCCTTATAAAATGAAAATCTGTGACGAAAGAAAAAGGTTTTCTAGTCTGTGGCACGCTACACCAACAATGGAGCCATAGCTTCCACATTTTAAGATTCGCCGTCACCACTTGACCGAGGGCTGCTTGCAACATATGCCCCCCGCTTAAGATCGCCTTATTACCAAATGTGTATTTTCTGACTGGAAATGTTTGAATAGGGTGATATGCAATGGATCAAACAAAAGTTCTGTACTTAGACATTTTTGAAAGATTGCTGAAATCAAGCTTTCATTTTTTTTATAGGTTCATCAGATCTCTCCAATCTCCCTATTGTCCCATACCACATCTATTCTGGTGTGGAATGTCCTTGCGTTTTGTTAGCATTAAACGTGGCAATCCGTCCAAAGATATTATCCTGGTCTCTGCTCGATGCTAAACTGGAGATGAGCATGATCCATGATGATGTATTTAGTTATAAGTCTCACAAACAAACATTGGGAGATCTTCCTTTTAAAGGTCTTCTTGAACAGGACAGCAACTGTCACTATATTTGTTCTATATCAGTCCAATACTGTGTTGTCATTTTTGTCTAAATCTTCTCTTCTCTTCCACCTTCCTCTGTTTTTGTCATTCACAGACTTGAAAGACCATAGTCATGACAGACTCCAAATATTTTACCACCAACAAAAAAGGTAAATGATAAACTTTATTTCTATCTCACTGGAATTATTTTATATAGACCTGTACTATATCATTTGTATTGGATGTTAATATCTGATGGTGTGTCCTTTTTATGATGAGTTAATCACATTTTGCTGACTGCATTTCTGTATGAAATGCATTTCTGTATGAAAAACCTCAATAATCTATAATACTGTTAAAGGGAAATCAAACCCCCTGTTTCAGTTGGTCCTACCCACTATCAAGATAAAACCTTTGCTTTGCACACTTCTGGGAGAAACCTTTTTCCAGCATGAAAATCATTATCGGGGCTTGTGTAGTCAAGTGAATCAGGTTTGATTCAAGTTACCTGGTGACCCAAAACAGTTGAGCAGTAGGTCGAGAATTGGACTCGGATCAATCCGTATCAGTACCATGTGACCCGCGACATTACTCGGCATCCAAAATAAGATGTTTTAGGGTTTGGCTTTCCTTTAACGTTGGATATGGGCTTGCTTGATAGGTGAGATCTTCGAGCTGAAGGCGGAGTTGAACAATGAGAAAAAGGAGAAGAGAAAGGAGGCAGTCAAGAAGGTCATTGCTGCCATGACGGTGGGGAAGGATGTCAGGTACAAAAAAAGACATTTAAAAACTCTGGATATACATTTTTCGATAATCTATAGGAGTTAGCATATTAAGAGATTTCAATTCCTCATAAGAACATAAAACATGTTACTGAACATAACAGCGAATTCTTGCTTGCACGATGAACATTTGTGTTTTTGTTCTTGCCTTGTTTACTTCAAATGGGTTTCTCATCTTTTATCTCCCATCAGCTCCTTGTTTCCAGACGTGGTGAACTGCATGCAGACGGACAACCTGGAGCTGAAGAAGCTGGTGTACCTCTACCTGATGAACTACGCCAAGAGCCAGCCCGACATGGCCATCATGGCCGTCAACAGCTTCGTAAAGGCAAGCCCTCTCACGAGGTCCCCCGTCAGTCAGAGTCTGATGGACGGCCTCTTTCTCTAACCTAAGGTCTAGGAAGATGAAACTGTCAATGGCAGAAATCAGTGATATTGCAGCTGATAAATTGTACCCCAGCCCTCTTGACGTCCCTCCCCCATGTCCCTGGTAGGACTGCGAGGACCCTAACCCTCTGATCCGCGCCCTGGCCGTGCGCACCATGGGCTGCATCCGAGTGGACAAGATCACAGAGTATCTGTGCGAGCCGCTGAGGAAGTGTCTGAAGGACGAGGACCCCTACGTTAGGAAGACAGCGGCGGTGTGCGTGGCCAAGCTCCACGACATCAACGCCCAGATGGTGGAGGACCAGGGCTTCCTGGACTCCCTGAGGGACCTCATCGCCGACTCCAACCCCATGGTGCGGCCTCACACTTGACACTGTCCCCCACACTGTCGTCTTAGTGGAAGCTCATTAATGGTGCCATCCTACACTATAAAGGGTGCTATAGTGTAGTTGCCGATAGTGAGTTTGTATGAACTATGTTCTGTTCTGTTTGGCCAAAACAATGACAGACCTGTACAACCCAAACTCTGTTATACCGCGACAACGTGAAATTGCACTGAAGAAGTCACATCGTCGTGTGAAGACAGAAGCTTGTTGCTGTTGAAGAGCTAGTGGGATATGCATCGTAGTGCATCAACTCTCTGTTAAAGATGCAGCAGGTTGTCCACGCGAATGTCTGGTTAAAAAGCAGGTATATCTCCGGCCTTAGGCGTGAGATAGAGGAGTGCATCATTTAAACAGCGGGTGATCAGCAGTTATTGATACTTTTCACACCTTCTCAATGATATAGCTTTACCTGAGCTGCGATGCGTCCCTGTAGCATTGCTGCAAGCACGGCATCAGATCATCCATGTCGGCGATATGAAACCCTTAGGTCGTGGCCAATGCGGTGGCGGCTCTGTCGGAGATCAGCGAGTCCCATCCCAACAGCAACCTGCTGGACCTGAACCCGCAGAACATCAACAAGCTGCTTACGGCCCTCAACGAGTGCACCGAGTGGGGCCAGATCTTCATCCTGGACTGCCTGTCCAACTACAACCCTAAGGATGAGCGAGAGGCCCAGAGGTAGATGCAAGGGAGCTCCGGGTGTGATATCAATGTTTATGATTGTTGGCACCAGGATCCATGACTCAGAGATCCTTCTTATGTCTCTGGTCAGATATGAGATCTTTTCCTTCTTTGTAGTGTCCTCTCTCTAGAGGTAGAGATCTTTCCCAGATAGGATCAGAGAAGGTGGTGGTTAGATAGTTTTGGTTACAAGTGCCCAATGTGCTTGGACACAGGCCGATCATCCGAGTGGTATTGAGACTTCCATTGGAATAATGAAACGCGTCGACCAATCATGGGAGTGGCTCCCCACGGGCTGCTCTCCATTACTTCCACATGTACAAAGATCGATGAAGACTAAGGCATTATGTTACAATGGAAGAATGGAGGATGTTTATAGACTGTCATGAACAATAACATTACAGCTGAAGAAAATAGTTGATTAAAGAAGCGTTGCTACAGGCGGAATTGCTAAGATAATTTGTAGCAGGTGAAGAATAGAAAAGTTTAAGAAAGCAGTGCAACGTGTGTTGTCCCCGTCTTCCAAACCTCAAAGAGAAATAGGAAGGTCAAGACTCGAGAGCAAAAAGCCATCTGTATTTGTGGGGAATCAACATCGGTTCATCAGACTGGAAGACATGCGGCAAGATCATCAATAACATATGTCTTCCACCTCCACTGTGGTGGCTGTTGCCGCGGTAACCGACCATCCTCCGCGACCTAAAGCAACCTTCTTTTCTGCTCCTCCCCAAGCATCTGTGAGCGCGTTACGCCCCGGCTGTCCCACGCCAACTCGGCGGTGGTGCTGTCCGCCGTCAAGGTGCTGATGAAGTTCCTGGAGCTCTTGCCCAAGGAGTCGGACTACTACAACACCCTGCTGAAGAAGCTCTCCCCCCCCCTTGTCACCCTGCTGTCCGGGGAGCCAGAGGTCCAGTACGTGGCCCTCAGGAACATCAACCTCATCGTCCAGAAAAGGTCAGACTGCACTTTCTATTGATTTATTTTTGACCGATTCTGCGGGCGAATCGCGATGCAGGATCGCTGTTGTTTAAGAGCTGATTCAAGGACGGACGGACTGGAAGGAAGGACTGTATGTCCTGTATGTCATACATGTATGTCATATGGGCTTGTAGAGCCGTAAATCTCGACGAGGTTTAATTATTATACAATTAATCCATCAACAGAAAAAGTCGAAATAGGAGGAAAGTATTAATAATGAAACATATTCATTTATAACATTCCACTTATTGTTAAGTGGAATGACCATTACTACCATGACTGGTGGCCAGTCATGGAGGTAATGGTAAGCCAGTGATGGTGAGATCTCATGGTGCTAGGCCTTAAGATTGGTCCATCCATCTTTATTTTCTTTAACCCCATTAGGTATTTCTTATTATTATATAATTATATATTTTCAAGCACTTGGGTTGTCTGAAAGATTTCCAAGTATCCATAGCTCGATCAAAATGAATGATAGGTGAAAAAGCATCATTGGTTCAAATAAAGAAGCATCCACTGGCGCGAGTCCAATGTGTGGTGTGGTTTCCCATCAGGCCTGAGATCTTGAAGCAGGAGATCAAGGTGTTCTTTGTGAAATACAACGACCCCATCTATGTGAAGCTGGAGAAACTGGATATCATGATTCGCTTGGCCTCCCAGGCCAACATAGCCCAGGTACACTACTCAAGTTATGACAATACTGAATGGAATGGCCTAGCTATGCCGTTTGACAGTGAAGGATGATTGGAAGATGATTGAAAGAGCGTGGGTGACCCCCACAGAGTTAGTAATAATGAATTGATGACGAATGGATGTGACTCATCTCTTTCACTTACCTAAGATGTCGAGGACCTTGGATGTGCACAGATAAATAAGGGAAAAGCATGATTTATTATTATTAAATATGAATAAAATGTCATTAAATTGTAATACAAAAAAGGATGGGCATGTTTTACATGTTTACAGATAAGCATGAACCGATAAGAGGGCTGAAAGAATGGACTTTCATTTTGCACCTTATGAAATTCAGTAGACTCGTTGGTAGTAAACATTAAAGCATGGTATTCCTGACTGGCTGGTTGTGACTCCCACACACCCGCCTCCAGGTGCTGGCTGAGCTGAAGGAGTACGCTACCGAGGTCGATGTGGACTTTGTTCGCAAGGCTGTCCGGGCCATCGGACGCTGCGCCATCAAAGTTGAGGTGAGCTCGGAAAGCCGGCTGCAATGTGGAAGCACAAATGAAGTCGGACTCGAGGTGGCTGCGCCTTGCTGTGTTGTTTTCTCCGACGTGCGAGTCCCGAGTCATTGCCCTGAGACGGGGTTCGTCTTTACGCCATACGCTGTCTCCCCCACACAGCAATCTGCGGAGCGCTGCGTCAGCACCCTGTTGGACCTCATCCAGACCAAGGTCAACTACGTGGTGCAGGAAGCCATCGTGGTCATTCGGGACATCTTCCGCAAGTATCCCAACAAGTACGTGCTACTGTGGGAATACAAGGGGAAGCCTGTCCTTTGTTTGGCGCGTGGGAATGATCTCAATGTACTCACCAAATAATGACAACGAACGTTTACTTTTTTACTTTTTCCCTGCAATATTGAAATTTTCACTCTTTTTTTTTCAATAGTGAAAAATGCTTTACTGGCCAAGCAATTCATTTATTATTTAAACCAGTCCTTTTATTCTATTGCGGCCTATATGGTCAGATGTTGGTGGTATGGGCCGGGGGGGGGCGGTGTTTACCGTGGGACCCTAATCCCGCACCCTGTGCCCCCCCAGGTATGAGAGCATCATCGCCACGCTGTGCGAGAACCTGGACTCCCTGGACGAGCCCGACGCACGCGCCGCCATGATCTGGATCGTGGGCGAGTACGCCGAGCGCATCGACAACGCCGACGAGCTGCTGGAGAGCTTCCTGGAGGGCTTCCACGACGAGAGCACGCAGGTACGACCCCTCTCCCCCCCCCCCCCCCCCCCACCTGCTGGGTCCTAGTGTCCCTCCCTGCGCGTTGCATTGAACTTGAAGCATGTGCCTGAACTTCCCTGGGTGAGTGCCATCGTACCTAGCTAGGGGGTTAGGTGTGAGGTACTCAACCGCGGGACCACAGTCGTGCCATCCGAGCAGCTCTCTTAGACACGCCGTACCGGTACCTCGGCTCGGTGGGGCGTGCCGTCGGTCCAGGCGACCAGCCCTCGCGCTTTGATCAGGTCGTTCAGCTCTCCGCCGTGTATTTACAAAACAAAGTTCTTTCAAGTGTAGCAAATTGGAGCCGTGCGTCCTCCGTGTTAGGTCCTTCTTCTCTGAGTCTCACCTCAGAGTCTCACCTTCGCCTGCGCTCCCAGCTGTTCTTATTTCCAGCCTAATGGGACCTCAGCACTGCCCCCTCTGTGTGACGTCGGTACTGTCCCTATCCATAAGCATACTAAAGCTCCATTCCTCATATCGTAAAAGTCCTCTTCTTCATTTGTTTGCACAGACCTCGCCTGTTTCATGGGTTGTTGTTTTGTTTTACTAAAGTGCAGACCTCTTCCCATTTAATTTAGATTGTATCCAGATTAAAAAACAGCATTTGTTAACATGTAAGGCACAACTGGCTCAGCCTGTTTGCACGTAGGAGTGATGTTCGAGAGATCCCCCACTTGATACGACCACGTACGTCCTGTTTGCGCAGGCACACACAGGCTTCAAGGTTGCACCACGTGTATGTATATTCTCAGGAACGGGCGGAGACAGAACGACCTTGTTTCCAGTTACACAGATTTTGATCAATTCCTTGGAAACTGAGAGGAATTTGGAAATTCACTCTTGTATTTTAGAGTTATTTTACTCACCAATTGTATGTTTTAATTAGTTATAGTACTTAATTGTGTAGCATCTTATCCAAGCTATCTTTTTTGTACACAGGGAACGGGTTAAATTAGCGATTGTTGGTGCTTTGCACTTGGTTCTATGAACGTCCTTACTGTACCAACAGCAATGTATTGTTGTTTCTCTTCCTTCTGACAAATGTAGTTATTGTAAGTCAGTTTGGATAAGAGCGTCTGCTAAATGCCCTAGATGTAAATGTAATAGGACTACATTTTGATTCTATCTTCATTACGTTGGCGACCTTGGTGTAACCTCAATATAACACTGGAGAATAAAGCACATCCGTTAGGGTAATGTTGGCTCACTGGACGGCGTTGGGGCGATGGCGTAGAGTGTGTATCGCTGACGGATGTTGCGTCCTCCGTCCTCAGGTCCAGCTCACTCTGCTGACCGCCATCGTCAAGCTGTTCCTCAAGAAACCCTCTGAGACCCAGGAGCTGGTCCAGCAGGTCCTCAGCCTGGCCACGCAGGTGAGCCCCCCCCCCCCCCCCCCCCCCACACACACACTCACACTGACACACACACACTCACACACACACACACACACTCTCACTCACACTCACAGTCTCACTCACTCACTCACTCACTCACACACTCTCACACACACAGACTCACACTCACACTCACTCACACTCACACACACACACACACACTCACACTCTCACACACATAGACTCACACACACACACTCACACTCACTCACTCACTCACTCACTCACTCACTCACTCACTCACTCACTCACTCACTCACTCAATCACTCACTCCAACCAGACATTCTTTCTTTACCCCTAACCCTTCCACACCTCAAAATGTAAAATGCAAAGATAACAAGATAAACAAAACAATTAAAAGTATAGTCTTTTTTTTTTATCCAAACACAATTAATAAAGTCATTCTTTGTCCCCAGGACTCTGACAACCCGGACCTGCGCGACAGGGGCTACATCTACTGGCGCCTGCTGTCCACCGACCCGGTCACCGCCAAGGAGGTGGTGCTCTCCGAGAAGCCCCTGATCTCGGAGGAGACGGACCTCATCGAGCCCACCCTGCTGGACGAGCTCATCTGCCACATCGGCTCGCTGGCCTCCGTCTACCACAAGCCCCCCAACGCCTTTGTGGAGGGCAGCCACGGCATCCACCGCAAGCACCTGCCCATCCAGCACAGCAGGTCAGACGCCACAGCCCAGGGTCGACCATTGGCCCCGTCACACCAACCCTTTTGACCCGTAGGGTCACATGACCTGGGAGCCAGCGGCCAGCCCCGCCCCGCTGACCGCCACCTCTGAACACCGAATCCTTCCCTTTTGGTGTGTCTGCCTGTATTCAGGGGTCTCCTGTTGAGTTTCATGGTGACTCCTTGCGTACTGTGTGTCTACGTGGTGTGGCCCTTATTGGTGAACATGGTTGTGTTCTTTGAGGACGATACAATGCCTTTCAGGATAGGGAGCTTAGCCAATAGGAGCTGACCATCCCTGGTCTGGAGCTGAACAGGGAGAGGGAGCTTGGCCAATTGGAGCTCACCGTCCCTGTTCTGGAGCTGAACAGGGAGAGGGAGCTTAGCCAATAGGAGCTGACCATCCCTGGTCTGGAGCTGACCTGGCTCTCCTCTTAGGAACAGGTCAGAGCAGATGTTGTGGTGTGAATGGCTACGAACGGGCCAGCTGGAACCCGCAACCCACCTCGACCAATAAGAGACTGCGACGGCTTCACCTTCTTAACGCTGACTGTGCTTTGAATGAGGTCCTAAACAGTGATACATTACAACATCACAAAACAGGTTATCTTTTACATGGCATGTGTCTGACGCTTTAAGTCACGTATCCCTGGGGAGGATTTCCAGTGAAGAGCATAATCCATTGAACGCCTGAAGACAGAAGGGCTGGGAAACCGTGTCTGCCCGCAGAGTGGTCCTGGCAGAGGGTGGGTGTCCGCCAGGACCACTCTGCGGACAGACACGGTAGGCGTCTCTGCACGGTTTCGCGCCCCAACAGCGTGGCAAACACGTCCCAGCGTGTTGAATGACTCTCATGGCCCGTCTCTCATCGTTCTCTCCCCCCTTGTCCGCAGCACGGAGACTGGGGAGAGCCCGGTGAGCAGTGGGCCCGCCCCGGCCATGGACCAGACCAGCGTGATCCCCAGCCAGGGGGACCTGCTGGGGGACCTGCTCAACCTGGACCTGGGGCCCCCCGTCAACGTGCCCCAGGTGTCCTCCATGCAGATGGGGGCCGTGGACCTGTTGGGAGGAGGGCTGGACAGCCTGGTGGGGGACAGAATACTGCTTATTACAACATGTAGCACGATGCGATTGTTTTACATTGATGCAAAACTCATGAGGGAGCCCCAAAAGCCACCCGCCAAAAATCCAAAACTTTCACGTCATAAAATGTGTTGGTTTAGAATAATACAAAAGTGTAAATGAATGTAAAAAGTGGAAGGCGGATATCCCTTTTAGGAGTTCACTCCCTTTCTCCCGCCACGCAACACTAACACGCGTGACTGAAAGGAGTCCCACCTTCTCCCCCTCGCCCACGATGCGAGCGAGAAGCCTGTTCCGTCAACACCTTTCCCCAAGTGTGGGTGGTTGCATTCCGTAGGTAATCTAGGCTGTCCATTAAACAGGCGAGGATGTGTTGCCATTTACCAGCAATACTGTCAACACGACCTCTGGAGAGAGAATTCCGTTTTTCTGAAGCCAGAGAACGGAACTTGACGGCTGTGAGCCCTGAACATCCGCCAAGCTTCCGGATACATGACGGACAAATAGGTTTCCATTGAATGGAAAGTGAACTGCCTTGTACTCTATTAAGTGAGCTACTGTGGCACACCATCTATCTCTAATAAAGTAGTGTTCTATTTGATTTATCTACGTAACATTATAACAGGGTTCTTACTAGTGCTATTTAAAATACTTTTTCTTGATTGCTTACATTTGGCGTATGGAGAGTAACATTTTTTCCCGTTGACTGTTTTACAAATGTCCAAAAGGCTAAAAAAAAATAAGCTCACAAAAAAAGCGTGATTCCAACAAAACCCAAAATCACAATGCTTTCTCTCCAAAGCCTGATTCAGTGTGTACTTGTTAATATGGGACTACAATTATACACCGATCCTGCAACACCTATTTCTGCACACACATATAGCGTGTAAAACTAGGATCTGTAGGATGGTACCATTCATTTTTTTTTCTTTTCCTTCACAAAGATAAAATTTATGTTTTCTTTTTAAAAAGAAGAAAACCCCCAAAGGGCTAATCTGTTGGTCTCTGTGGCTAGACATATCTCTAAGTGTCTCTCTCTCTCTCTCTCTCTCTCTCTCGCTCTCTCTCTCTCTCTCTCTCTCTCTCTCTCTCTCTCTCTCTCTCTCTCTGTGTTTGTAATGCTTGGGGTTTCCTCTCTTCTATTCTCTCGCTCTAGCTCGGGGGAGATCTGGGCGGTGGTGTTGGGGGAAGTCCTGCTGTAAGTTCTGAAGCCCGTTGTGTTGTAGCCGGCCGTCTGCATGCTTCCTTGCATAAGTTCAGTCAGCTCTTGTCAGTTGACAATGCTAGCTAGCTAAAGGTTTACATAAATAATCATAATTCTGATGCATGATCAGTTGGACTCGTCTACGGTATTGGCCTGGGTAAGAAGCTGACTGCATCTTCCTAATCTTTCACTCTTTCACTGACATTCAAGTGCAAGGTTAAAGTTTTATGTGTCACCTAAAACACACACACATACAAATAGCACTGACATGCTCACACTGCCTGCTCCTTTCATTGTGCTTGGACAATAAATTATATTTGAGTAAACAGATAAAATAAAACTACTTTTGTCTATTAATTGGAGCAAAAAATAAAGAATCTTAGACTGGCTGACATGCTTACCGAATCCAGTGAGGTCAAAGGCCATCAATCCGATGTTGTGATTTACTCCCCCAGGTGGGGCAGAACTTCATCCCGTCCTCGGTGCCCAACACGTTTGCCCCGTCGCCCACACCCGCCGCCCTCAGCAGTGGCCTCAACGACCTGTTCGAGCTCTCCACCGGCATGGCCAACACCACCGGTGGCTACGTCATTCCCAAATCCGTGAGTGGAGGCCAAAGTACCATCAGGTCGTCTATGGCGCTAGCGTATTCCTTAAGATAGAAACGTACGGGTTGACGCCTTCCGCTGTTGAACTGGTGACACGAGCTGCGGTGGGAACCGATACCAAATACAAGGTTAACGGTGGAACGCAGCAGGCCTCACCTGTACTCTGCTGCACCAGGGGGACCCAACCTTTGACCTTAGGTGAACACACACTCAAGCACTTTCAGAAATGCCATCAGAGACTTGCGTATTCAGGTTTCCAGATGTATAATAATTCCTGTGAGGTGAGTATGTGTTTTTCTGGTCACCCTAGTAAGAACGTGTTGGGAGTCAGTGAGACATGGCGACAAGCGGGCAAAAGGCAGAGATAGATAGTGCATGTAAAATAACATGATGATAAAGAACATTTTAGTTGCTCGGGAATAACAGACAGGTTGGGGATATGCTAGGCCCCTCTTAGCCGCGTGCTGCCCGAGGCCGGTACACTGCAGTTAAACAGGCCGACATTTAGACGAAATTTGCAGTGGTAACCGGTTTTCCAAATGTAATTTGCAGGTCTTTAACTTCCACTTTGAGTTACAAACGAACCAAATATACACTCATGTTTCCGAAGGACTAGACAGGTTATAATGGGCATGGTCTAGAACCTTGTTTGGTAAACCTTGGGAATTCACAGGGTGTGGACTCGAAGCTCGTTCATCTCGGGACAACCGGTATTTATAAACAGAAAACCCTGTAGCGTTGTGCTATGCACGGTTTGAAAATCTACATAGAGCTCAACACAAATGGCCACTGGTCTCTACTTGTTCTGCTCTCCTTGATTAACATGTGAGCGGATTAAAAACACATCTACTCCCATGTTAATCAGATGGATGCATTTCTTTACAGGCTCCACTGGGAGAAGCTTGTGAAACCAATGTAGCTGCACGCATATAGTTGGGAAATGGATTGGAAACGGACTCATCTGATGCAAGAAATGTATACTCATAATAATAATAATGATGATTGTTTGCATAATTATTCTTCATCTCAAATCTCAAACTCTTATGTATACACACATAAAATCGACACGGCTATTATGTGGCTTGTGAAAAATCGACATTATCTTCCAAATGCACCGCCGGACTGCAGAGTCGCTCCCAAGACTCACTTGTTCTGACTTCATCTAGACTTTGCATCGCCACACCCTCCCACCCCTCCTATGCACTTATTGTATGCCGCACTTAGTTATAGTACTTTGTTGTGCAGTATCTCATCCTATCTTTGTTGAACACGGGAAGTGGGCTAACCCAGTGATTTTTTTGTGTTTGACACTTGGTTCTCTGAACATCCTAACTCTACGGACAGCCGTATTGTTGTTTCACCTTCTTCTGACAAATGTGCTTATTGTAAGTCGCTTTGGATGAAAACGTCTGCTAAATGTAAATGAAATGTTGTGTGCCAGGTGTGGCTCCCGGCCGTCAAAGCCAAGGGTCTGGAGATCTGCGGGACGTTCTCTCGGCGCCAGGGCCACATGTACATGGACATGACCTTCACCAACAAGGCCCTGCAACACATGTCTGACTTCGCCATCCAGTTCAACAAGAACAGGTGGCCAACCGCGCACTCCGGCCGTCCACAGGGCCTTTAAACGCCCGCCTTTGAGAATGTTGTGCGTTGTGGCTTCCGCTTTGTGTAATTGCTTGTTGTGGCTTGTAGCTTCGGGATGATCCCCACCAGCCCCCTGCCCATCCACACCCCCCTGATGCCCAGCCAGACCCTCGAGGTGTCTCTGCCCCTCAACACCATCGGGCCGGTCATGAAGATGGACCCTCTCAACAACCTACAGGTACCCACACCTTCAGAAAGAACCGAGCCTGGACCGCTGATGAGGAAATACTCTCATGCATTAGAAAATCATTAGCGTGGCGGTTCTTCCTTTTTCAAATATATCCATTCCTGTAAGAGCCATATTTAGCAAATGTCTTGTTTGCATACTTTGAGTTATTGTTTTGTATTATATTTGATCATTATTAAGAGTGCATATATTAGCATGGACCCATATGGCTTCCGCAGAGTCATGACGTCAAAGATCATGCGCGGGAACATTCAGTTTGAAGCCTACTGAAAAACAGAATTTATTTGGATTTCATGCATTTTGTTTGTTTTGTTCCCTCTTTCAAGTAACATATCAAACTCACTCCAGAGACATGTCATTAGGGAGTCAAGCTCATTGCGTCTTCAGGCTTACCAAGTGTTGCGAAGAAATTGGAAAAAAAATATGTGGAAAGACGACGCTACAACTCTACGCACGCCAGTCCAATACAAACAGTGTTCCATCTATTCACAGGAATGGCATCGCGTGGTCGGTCAAACTAAAGCGTGTCGTTTATAGTGTGGAGTCCAGGTCTAAGTGCTGCTTTGGTTCCTGTGTACACAGGTGGCCGTGAAGAACAACATCGATGTGTTCTACTTCAGCGGGCTCATCCCCCTCAACATATTCTTTGTGGAAGATGGAAAAATGGGTATGTGTTGAAGTCCCAACCCCTTATCCTTAACAGGGATTGTATGTTACACCGAGTGTGACTTAGAGGTGCTGTAGGTAGCATTCACCAAGATTTAAGACAGTGAGATTTTTCTAATAAGCCAAAAATTCCCATCTTGGCCTGCTGTTGCAGTGCTGCAATCACACACCTGTGATTGAAAGGAAAGATGGATTCCCTGAACCAATCAGGGAATAGAGTTCCTGATCAGTCAGAAATGAGCCGAGACCGGTCTGAAATCTAAATCCTCCCAGGCAGAGCGAGGAGCAATCAATCTGAACAGTTATCCTCAGCACGTATTCCACTGAAAGCTGATGGATGGTTATGGCCTTCCTAAGAAATCACAGAATTAATGATCAAAGGACAGCCATTTGTGCTCCAGCAGCTGGCAATCCTAGAGGAACCTGCGATAAGGGTAGGGTTGAGCCAGGCGTAGCAGGGATGAGTGATGGCGAGCGCGAGTTACCTTGTTCTCCACAGAGCGCCAGGTGTTCCTCGCCACATGGAAGGACATCCCCAACGAGAATGAGCTGCAGTACCAGATTAAGGAATGCCACCTTAATGCAGGTATGTGCTCACCGGTGTCCTGCATTTCCAAAATGTCCGTTATTATATTATGTCGCGGGCTGTGTTGGGATATTATCAAGGGTAAATGATCCCTAGGGCTAAAAAAAAAGATGGTGTTAAAAGTTGAAGATATTCCTACACTGTCAGAATATGGCCTTCACAGCTCATCCTAATCAATTTCAGCATTGTTTTGTGATCACATTGATCACATTGTCAAATCATACAGCTGACATTGACTCCCCCCGCCCCCCAACACCACCACCTTTCTACAAATCTATAATAAGACAGAGCTATCACGATTCTTTTTACTTTTCCTGATGGATAGATGTAAGACCCATCATTTCCTCGACGTAATCAAAAGACCACCCGTCCTCATGTTTTCCTTTCAGAGAGCTCTAAGACCCTACAGGTGTGCGTTGCCCTTGGCTGGCAGTGGAGTTGCCGGCCACCTGTAGAGCAGCAACAAGCCGCCACGTTATAAGAGCACGAAGGATGTGCCGCACTCAGGTTCTCCAAATAGCTCAACCCTGTCCCTGTAGCGTGTGGTGGAACAGCTAGTCGGACCCAGCCGCAGTAGTGGTCCTCTTCCCTCCCGTAGTCAGTGTGTGGGTTAGCATAGTCGTACACGTAACGTTGGAAGCCTGAAATGAAGTGGGGGTCCAGGGATGTGTTGATACAGATGGGACATGTGGCTCATTGCATCCGGCCCCTTCAAGGCGGCGTGGCTAGCTTTGTTTTGTAATGAATATTCTCCATGACGACACAATGCGTCCCTCGGACCAACCCTCGGCTCCACGTGAGCCTTCGAGCGGCGAGTAATGTGTGTAGCGGAGACCTTTTGGATTTGGCTGGGAAACGGCAGCTTAGTAATCAATGTCTCTGTCCCAACTCAATGAGGGCTGAACTTCCGTCCTCAACGGCGAACTCTGGGGCCAACTCTCCACTTTCACAACATTATTCTTATCTTATCTTATTGCTTGTTATCAATGTTCAAAGAGACGATTTGGGACGCGCCATGTGGAGCACATGGCGGCAAGTTAACGCAATGCCCAGTGATTTAGTCATGAAACAAACACGCAATTACTGTTTAGTTGCAGCCTTTGAACTGTATCTGTCTACCTGGTTTGGACCTCTTCAGGTGGATGTCAATTCAGAAAGGTGATGTTGTTTTGTTGTTATCCTCCGGACCTGAGTCTTGTTCTGAATTTAATTTACCACTCCCAACAAGAGCTGTAATGTCCCCCTCACAAAGGTCTGGGTAGCACAGAAAGACCCAAATAACGAGGCAATTATCTTTCTGCATGCAAGAGATGTAATTATGGATCGTAATCCTAAACTGATACACTCTGCCCAGAATCGTGCTGTAATTGGTTGCCGACGCACTGCTTACTTAACATTACCATCTGTGACCCAATACCTTAACTTAACCATCTCCAACCTTATACCTAAACCATCTCTAACCCAATACCTTAACTTAACTATCTCCAACCTTATACCTAAACAATCTCTAACCCAATATCTTAACTTAATCTCTAACCTTCTACCTAAACCATCTCTAACCTAATACATTATAGCCTAGTACCTAAACATAACCATTTCTCACTTGGTACCTAACAGCACAACAATATCTATCCCTATAGCTAAACTTAACCAACTCCTTTTACCCTAATACCTAAATGTCCTTTGCCACACTCCACCGAGGTGACTTTTCTGGGCTCCTACAGGACACAGGTGGGGATGTTGATATTCGGTTTATTGTAGAAGTTGCAGTTAATGAACACAAGGGTGATCCACTGCCATACAGGGGATCCCTCCCTGACTCGGTTCACACCAAAAGCAAAGCCGATTCATGAGTACACAAGTTTAATCCCGGGGTAGTGAAAGCTGATCACAACAAAGCATCACGTGAAATCCAAGCGAACCGGGTTTTCGTTCCGCACCATTAATCAGTTTTCCTGTGGAAAAATGTGGAATTGACTTTTTATGGATTTGCGCGGCGCCTCCCGTTTTTTGTGTGGATGCACCTTGAGGGTGGTGATGGCTGGTTTAACCTGTTTCACACTGATCACTCAATGTGCAACAGGTGGGCAGCCTCACCCAGCCCCAGATCAGATTGACCCAATCAGACTGGGCCAGGTGAGGCGGCTTCAACCAGCCATCATCCACACACACTCCCACACTCTGCTCAACCATCTCTGACCTAATAGCTAAACTTCACCGTCTCTAATGTAATCCCTAAACCTAATCATCTCTAATGTAACCCCTAAACTTCACCATCTCTAACCTTACACCTAACCCTCTCTAAGCTAATACTTAAACTCAAACATCTCTGAACCAATCCGTAATCATGACCATCTCTCACCTTGTGAGCCAATCACAGCGATCACACCCCGATCTGCGGGCTGTGATCCATCATCCCCTGTCAAACAGCAGTGAACCAATGAATCCTCCCTGTGGTCTCGCAGACACAGTGTCGGGCAAACTGCAGAGCAACAACATCTACACCATCGCCAAGAGGAACGTGGAGGGCCAGGATATGCTGTACCAGTCCCTGAAGCTCACCAACGGCATCTGGATCCTGGCCGAGCTCCGCATCCAGCCCGGGAACCCCAACTACACGGTAGGGGAACTCCCCCAAAGGCTTTCGCTTTTAAACGGGGCATATCATGCTTTTTGACTTTTCCCTTTGCTTTAGACTGTTGCATGACATTGGTATACATGTTTTACGTCTGCTAAGCTAGAAAAATCTAAGTCTGAGCAAGGCAGAGTATTCGTGCCCAACGGGAACGGCCCTCAATATGTGTGTGAAACAGCTTGCTTGCGCTAAAAAAATTCTTCCATAATAGTGCGGGACTAGTGTGGGAAACACACGCAAACCGTTCCACCAATCGCAACAGAGTGGGCGTGTTGACCAATCACAGCAGACTGGGCAACTCGGGAGGGGGGCCTTAAAGCGATCCGATACAAAACAGAAGGTTTTTGAAAGATGCTGAAATTGTTTTTGCAGAAATGAGTGTGAGAATAATAAGGGGTATTCCTAACACACAGGCATCATGTAACCCTATTCTAGTTGTACCCCCAAATCCAATTATTAACGCTAAAAAAGCCTGATATGGGTTCTTTAACAAACCACTGATCTCCATGGAGTTGACCTCCAGCTGGCACTGAAGTCGGTCAGGAACTGCATGAGCGTAGCGTGTTTCAAGCTAATGCTCCTGGCAGGCGAGTGTCCTCTGTTCCTCTATGTTTATGCTCATGTCCCTTCTGGTTTCCACAGCTCTCCTTGAAGTGCAGGGCTCCTGAGGTTACCCAGTACGTCTACCAAGTCTACGACTCCGTCTTGAAGAACTGAGGACCACCTTTTAACCCCCCCCCCCCCACACACACACACACACACTCCACACCGCTCCTAGGCCCACCCCAACACCCCCTTACCCCTAGAGAGAGCGCTTCCCCCTCTGGCCGTCACTAAAAACGTAATTGCCAAACTGAAAGGAAACCAGGACCACAGTGAAATGCTTGCATCACGGGGGACACCGTGAGGAGGGAATGGTGGACCATTTGAGTCCCAACAGCTAATTATCCTCTGGGTCTATTGGCAGAAAACCTCTGCAACAAACATTAACCCGTTGCACCAGGACTAACCAAATTAACAATTAGATCTTCACTCTCACACTAGTCCTCTGCTACGCACCGATGTATAGGTGTGTCTTCGGGAAAGGATATTCGTATCTCCACCAATCGGGGGTACCCACACACTGTTGGCGTTCCTTTTCGTTTTGAGCAATTACTAGTTGTCCCCCATCAGCGCGGAAGCACCCCGGCTCAGTCCGACCTTGTGAAAATGTAGCCACTATTCCAACTTAAACTTTGGTGTCTTAAATGTTGTAATCCGTGATCTATAGTGAAATCCTGTTGGTAGCAAAACCATATATCTATTATCTTTTTTCCACAAAGCCATTGGTGTTTTTGTACTGTGAAGATTGTTTTGCCTTTTATTTTAAGTGACTTTTAGTGATTACTATGGACTGACCCCCCCCCATGCATTCCATACCTAATATTCAGTTCTTAGTGTTGTTCTCTTGACATGCAACAGTGAGAAAGGAAGTGTCAGGTTGCCATGGTGTTTTAAGAACTAGCATTCTGTCATTGGTTATTGGAGAGCACCCCAAATCAAATAAGATAGTGATTTTTTTATGATAAGTGCCAATTTCTTCTTATTTTCCTTTGCACTAGTACAACCCTAACTCTGTAAAAGCATATCTTTGAACAGTGGTAGTTCAGCTTTGTAATTGTATGACTACATTTCCATTCTCCTTTTGCCCTGCATCTACCTCTGCATTATGTTCATTTCTTTGCCAATTTTCAGGATAATAATTCAACAATTAATGTAATTGTTGTTGTTTTTATTACTTGTGCAATTGCTTTCTGCAGCATTACCAAAAGCAAAGACCCGTATATCATTCAAGTGAGTTATAATTAAATGCCCCGTTTGCTTCACACACATTGCTATAAAGCAATCCAATATAGGATTTTTACGCAGAAATACAATAGCATTTTCTTGATGAGGAGCGACATTGCCCTTTTCCTATATAGCATCCGATAACCTAAATTGAATTTGATTGAAAGTAAAAGCTGATGTTAAAATTAGTTTTTAAATGTATGTGCCATGTTGGAAACTAAACGGTTAAACTGATATTGTTTGGTTGATTTGCAGTTAAACTTCACTGATTCAATTTCATAATTGCAATATACTGCTACTATGTTCTGTGCGAGTATTACATGAACATAGTTCAATAATGTTTTGATGTTTTTTTTTTCTCTTTGATTGCTTAATTTAAAGATGCTGTAGGTGAGATTTAAGAGCGATCATTTTAGTTTAATTAGTTAGAAATGCCATTGCCATCCGTCAGCTATTAATGAGTGAAATGCTCTAAAAATATATTTCTGGGTGACTGCATGCCACCCTCGGTATGAGGTCATCTAGCTTTGACACTGCTCCTGACTAATATCTTACCAATCAGGGCATCTCTTCACTGATTGGTTCGGGAATCCATCTTGTCTGTCAATCACAGGTATGTGAATATAACACTTTTTAATGGTGGAGAAACGCAGGGAGGGAGGGCGCAAAGAGGGAGGGGGTGTTTGGTTGTTTTAAAAGTCTTAAAAGTCTCTCTTTACAACTCTAAAATCGTACCAACAGCAGCTTTAAGTCAGGAAAGCTCATTCATTACTGGGATGACGCTGTATCTTTGCACTCATCCATTTTACCGTTGGAGTTTATTAAAAGGACACCAGCAATACAGAATATCTAGATTGAGCTATCATGGCAGATTGACAAAATTGAGAATTGCTAGCAGGGTATCATGTATCTGTTGTACTTTAACAATAAATATATTGCAAATGATGTTACTGTATCCCCTCCACATACCAATAAAATACCCTAATTATTATCTCATCGTATTATCTCATCGTTTTCAAGTGCTGAACCATGTTGGGGATTTTCTTCCAAAGCCAGTCATCAGGTGTGATGGAGTACAAACATGGTCCCCTCACTAGTAGGGATGGACCAATGCAACTTATTTCAGAGGACAGAGAAGGCAGACTGATGCATGAAGGCCTATGATAAAAGGCTTTTTTTCCTTCACAATAGAGGGAGTGCTGATTTTGAAGTAATTATTTGTTTAAGTTAAAATATATACAAATTACTGTAAAACAATAAGAAAAAGTTTTGTGATATATCCCAACCACAAATTTGATCTACTCATTGTACTTATTTTGTGTTCATCTGTGAGAGTTTCATAAATATGTTTAAGTTTGGGCAAATATCATCAAAACGTTAATATAAATACATTTTTGATGAACCCCTCAAATTATATTTCGTACAATTACTGTATAGATGTTCTTCTATAAATCCAGCTCAATCATATTGTTTTAAACCTCCACATATGCCTTGGAACATATAAAGTTAATTGAGAAATGGTTCATGCACAATTTTTTCCCATCAGAGATATGGGCTACATTTTGGCAAAGCTTGGAAACAATAAACTCCTTGTAGCCGATAACAGTAACGTACAATATGGTTAAATCTACCGAAATGAGTGGGAAAGTATGGAAGAGGATTAGGGCCACATTTGGTTATGTTTATGGAATTCCGAGTTCAAAGTCAGGATTCTGAGATTAAAGTCAGAACTCTTTTTATTCTGATTTAAAATCTTAATTCTGAGATTAAAATCAGTACTACAAAATCACAGGTGAATCACATCCTCTTCCGTAGAAAAGGGTGAAGGTCTTTTTTGGTCTTTTGAAAACCATTTTTCCACTGCGCATGATGGAAATTTTGTCTGAGCTGGCCACGCCCATCGGAGGATCAGACCCCCACCCATCGGAGCGTCAGAGCCCTGCCCATCAGAGCAATCTCCGGGAAGAACTCACCTCCTGTGGTCCGTCACAACGTCTCCTGGTACGACAAGGACACTTCGCTCATGCACGTTTAAGGAATACTCTGTTAGTAGTTGAATCTGCGTCAGCTCTCTCCATTCAACAGGTAAGCGCTGGAGAACATGGCCCACTGACTGTATACAATGCTATTGGCCTGCTGTGGATGACATGTTGTACGACAGATCATGCCTAGATTAAGTTCTATATTCAATTATTTTATTTTATTTTTGTTTTAATCCTTAATAGAAACATGTGTTCTACTGGTTGTGGAGAAAAAACATTCAATGAGTTGGACTGTTAACCTACATACATACAATATACATACATACACATACATAGGTTCCTACATTTAGTTTAAATGGTTTTAATGGTAATATTTTAACTAGAATGCAGTATGGTGAAAATGCTGCTTTGTATTCCATCCCCCTTTATAGTCGACATGTGTGACTTCTCCGTGGATCCGATGTCTCTGATCCTCAATGGGCATCACTCCCCTCTCAAGGTAGGCTCTCCACATTGGCTTTCTTTACTTTTTGTTCCTGAGTTGTAGAACCTGGGTTTAATTCACGGAATTGGTGGACCGATACCTCCCTCAAATAGACTATAAATATACAGAATGAACCTCAGAGAAAACTATTGGCTGACTTCATCCCCATGGTCTCTCGTCCACTGGACTGCCAGCCAAACCATTGAAGGGATTTGCGGAGGAACACCTCGGGAAGAATGTATTATTATTGTATAGCCTATGTAATACGACCTGTATTGTAGAGGCTGTTGCTTGGTTTGCCTTAACAAGGACACACCCGATACTTGAATAACGATGCTTGCCCTAATGTGTTCAGAGCTAAATGTGTTATGTAGAATAAAGCTTTAATGTGACTTTATAATGTATGACGGGCGTGTAGTTAATAATGTTATGTAATAATAAGATAATAATGTACCCCCTACGTGAGCGACGGGTCAGTGGCGCAGACTGTGGCAAAAAAAAACAAAAACGTTGAACGCTTCCTATAGAAGAGCTTCCTATAGAAGAAAGAAATAGCGTATATAAAGGAAGGGCAATATATAACATGTCAACATATCACTGTGTGCCATGCTGATACGTGATGTGCAAATAGTACCAGTAAAAAAGCAAGAACGGTCCAGGATGTCGGGATTATAATAATAAAGGAGTACAGAGGAGAGGGACTTGAGAAGCGTTCTCCGCCCAAATAGCCACGCTACCTTCAGATACATTTTCAAGCGGAGCTACGGAACAGGAAAGACCATATATGGCCCAGTGAACGAGCTGGGCGCAGAGTCCTCAGGGCAACGAGTTTGATAAAAGATAACCGATTGGTGCGCTAGAAAACAAGGTGTGGCGCTTTTTTTTTTTTATGTTTTGACTGGGAAATCTGTTAAAGAAAACAGATTTCCCCTCCCCCCCCAGCCCCTACTAAATGAGTCATCACAACTCTTGTTGAATTGTTGATCTTATAGTCACTGGATTGTACACTCAAATCGAAGTGTGTGTGTGTGTGTGTGTGTGTGTGTTGTCCACAGCGCCAAATGGCCTTTGACATGTTTGAAGACTCCCTGGCCATGGGGTACTACTTGACTCCTGATCAGGATCAGTCCCTCCAGGAGGTTCCCTCGGGCCTAGACTGTGTGTCTCAAGGTATGCTGCGGTCCACTTCACCCCCCGCACTGTCATCAATCACGTCGCCCACACATGTCAGCAAACCTCTGCCCGCATACGTTTGGTTCCCACTGTACTACTAGTCTTATATATACATAAGAATGACAATCCCCTAGATCAGATGTTATTCAACACACTGAATCCTCTCGAATATAAACAAGTTGGCCGGGGTTATTCGGTAAACAATGATTCAGTCCATGATTAATGCACCTTTTGTCAATAAACCATCCGCTCCGTTCCGTGTTCTCCAGAGCTCGGGGCCTGCTCTGTGCCGATGCTAACCCCGTGTAGCAAAGCAGTGATGAGTCAAGCCCTGAAGGACAGCTTCAGAGGCTTCAACAAAGTCCAGCAGTGCTTCGGCATCTCCGACAGTGAGTCCAAATGATTTGATTTACAGTTTTCTGGGCTATGAGTCACAGCATTGTAGCGGCATTATGTGTTCTTGCCTTTGGCAAATGGCTTGTTTATTGCGTTTAGATTTGTCTTGGGATTCTAACGACCGTTCCGAGGCCGCCGTTGACAGATTCATAAAGATAATTTGTGGAGAGCTGAAATTAGATTGGTAATCAAGACTATAAAAATATCTGTAATTCAATATGTCAGGATGGCACTGCAAGTTTGTTATGAGAAAGCTCCTGAAAATGGATCCTAAAGTGGCCTCATTCCAGCCCAAGAATCTCTGCCACCCTTTTTACATTTTAACTGGCTGACCCTGAATATTTGAAGTCTTGTTAGCAGAACTTGATAACAAATATGGTGACAGAGTCTGTGTAATCATAGAGCTTAAGAAAGGTCACAGTCTATTCTGCTATTGGAGATGCTTTTAGAGCCACGTCACCGGTGGAATCGTTATCTGCTTGGTGATCGGTTGAGGCCAAAGCAGCCCCGCCCAGGCTATGAAAACGGCTCACAGAAGAACCCTAAGAACTGATTATAAAGTGAAACAAAATAGAACTCAGGATGATGATCAGGCTAATGATAAAGTACAATGTGTTGGCTTCTCCCTGCAGACCCCCGGAAGTGGACGAGGCCTCATGTCCTCCAATGGCTGCACTGGGCCTCAGGTGAGTTCAGCCTGGCTCACCTCAACTTCTCCCGGTTCGAGATGAACGGTCACCAGTTGTGCGCTTTGGGAAAAGAGAACTTTCTGCAGCTGGCGCCTGACTTTGTTGGAGACATCCTGTGGGAGCATCTAGATCAAATGATGAGAGGTAAATTCATCCGTAAGGATTTTAATGCTATAAAGACTCTGTGTAGTAAAGCTGTAGTCATGTGTTAATCACTTTGTGTTAGTATTTCTTGATGGTGTTTTGATTAAAGAAGGTTCAGTTTAGTGGTTCAGCATTCATTCACACTTTTGAGGGCAGCTCTGTGTTTGATCAATTCCATAAAGGGTAACATATTTTACAACTTTTCTCTTAAGAGTCCCAGGAGAAAGTGATGGCCGCCAATAACCTGAACAGTGTTGTCCCCTCTTTAGTGGACTGGATGTGCACTTCTGGTAAGGCTCTAGCCCATCATTGCTCATTAACTACATTTCAATGTTTCCATTTTTGTGTAAATATGAGAACTAAACTAAGTGGTTTGCTCGCTATCTTTTTAAAACATTCATCCACATAATTCCCCTAACATCTACTGTATATGTATCTATTTGGGAACATTAACATTCATCTACTTATTCTAGAATCCTTGGGGACTTGCAGTTTATCCTTTTGCATATTTATCTTAATATCCTCTAGATGTTAATAAGGGCCTTTCCAAAAGCGTCATGATGTATGTTTAGAAGGAATCCCTTTTTTGACCTCCTATGCATGTAGCAGGCTGCAATCAACGTTATCATTGGTTGTTCCTCCTCTTTGCAGATCTTGGTAGGGAAGACAATGGTGGTGTCATGCAGGTTACAAAAAGCAGCAGCAGCCTCCTCAGACAGCTGTTTGAGAGCCCTGATAAGACCTCTCCTCTGATCCAGGACCAGAAAGACTCCACCGAGAAACAGTGGGACAATGACCAACTGAGCTACGCTGCAGGAAGCCCCAGCTTTTCCAATAACTGCCCCCAAGCCAAACCCCGTAAGTGTGCCCACATCAGAGAGCTTGTTCTATATTCTTTGCCGTGAAACTTTTTATGTGCGTTGGAATTGATTCTTTATTCCCAGTAGGGAGTGTGGAAAGTAACCAGCGTATTGATTTTGTATTATCTTTCAGTCTCACTTCATGAGCAGAGCTCCCTCGACAGCGTGGAGAGTTTCAACGGGCTGCACTCGTGGGGCAGCCAGTCGTCTCTGGCCGACACCCAGAGGGTGCCATCTATCGACAGCTTTGACGAGGACTGCAGTGCGCCTCCGTTTTGTGTGGGCAAACAGAGCCTGTCCTTTAAGGACTACATCCAGGAGCAGAATGTGCCCGTCGGACAGGGGAAGCCGGTTGTACCAGCTGCTGTCCTCGCTCGGTTTACCGGTAAGTTCCATGGGATCTTCCCAGGGATTACTTTGAGGATGGGCTTGGTTTTCTGATGCAACCTTCTTGCTGCTATTCTTCATGTATTGCACTTAATTGTAAATAGGCCTACTGAGAGAGATGCTTTCTATGTTAGCCTTGCCTTGATGTTTTCATTTCATTGTCCAGAATGAACCTGTGATATATTGGGTATCTGATTAGTAAAACACTTTGATGTTATTCTGTACTAGTATTGATTTTATCTGATGCTCACAAGTATAGTTGAAAATATACTGATTTATACTTGATTGCCAAGGTTATCCGTCTTTCTATTCGCCAAGTTGGTTTAGCAACATAATTTAAATTAATACAGCACAAACAATTCATGGGGTATATAGGAAGAGGGCATTTCCCCTCTATTCATCTTGACTTTATCACTCTTCAGGCAGTGGCCCTATACAACTTTGGCAGTTTCTCCTGGAACTCCTGACCGACATCAGTTGTCAGACCATTATAATCTGGACTGGGGACGGGTGGGAATTCAAACTCACCGATCCTGACGAGGTGTGTGTATTCCTGTTGCATCCATAATACTATGTTAAGTATGAGTATGTTGTTGAAATGTTAGTTTACATTGGGCTCAATGATTTGATTGCGGTAAATAAATTTCCTGCCGAGCATAATATGTATTGCTCGGGTTTTACCACCGCGTATGTGTTTTTAGATAAATTGTAACGCAAAGTCAAGAATGTTGTCGACCTCTAAACTAGAGCCACAGAAACACTAATTCGTGCTCTGTTGGGGTGAAGGTGGCGCAGCGTTGGGGTCAGCGCAAGAACAAGCCCAAGATGAACTACGAGAAGCTGAGCCGTGGCCTGCGTTACTACTATGACAAGAACATCATCCACAAGACGCCGGGGAAGCGCTACGTCTACCGGTTCGCCTGCGACTTGGAGAAGCTGCTGGGCTACTCGGCCGAAGAGCTCCACGTGGTGCTGGGGATCCCACGCGGTGCCAAGGACTGAGCCAGGCACTGGGGTACAAGCCCAGCGTTCAGCTGGGGCACATTGAGCTGGTCAGGCTTCCTTTTTACGGTGGGAGCCCGAGACAAACCTGCAAAGAACACCCCCACCACCTTGATGGTGTTTTTAATCAGGGGTTGGTGGCGGACGAGGCTGCTAAAGGCTAACAAAGTCGACTGCACTGACTAAAGGTAGAGTCGTCACTGTGAGGCTGCTTTGTTGTGTTTCTCATGTACTATGGGAGCTGTCTTTGTGGTCAGGGGAACACTCTTGATCGGTAGCTGTATTTGGTTCCTGGTCATGGGTCAAGGCATACTCTTCTGGGAACACAGTGAGTGAGAGTGCCGGTGCTGGCTGTATTCATGTTCCGCGCTCGACGTATAGGAAAGGCGGCTTTTATTGAAACAATTTCTGGTCTTATTTATTCAAACAATGTGGGCCTGTTGAGGCCACTGTCTTTTTTGGGACTGGATTCTTCCCGGGATTACACTGGAATGTAACAATGCACAAAATGGAGCAAATTCTTATCTTTGTGTACCATTGCGTTTCTTTATTTAAAAATGCTTAACTCCTTACAGCATTTTTGAGTGTTTATGGTATTTTTCTATGAAATAATGAAATCATATGGTTGGATAAAAAATGTAATTATTTATATATTTTATTTTTTTGGATGAGCTAAACTATATGCTCGCTTTAAGTCTCGGGACTAAGAATTGTATTTTGCGTCAAAGTTAAACATTTAATGGTGTTATATTATAAATGTGTTAATGTTTGTGTGCTACTTTTACATGTTTCTTATACATTAAGGAAGTTGTATTTTTGGAAGGCGAGTGTTATCATTTGGTAGCTAGTATTGGATCCAGGTATGGGTAAACGCATACTTCTGCACAGTCAGCGGTGGTTGTTGCAGTTTAAAAGAAACAAAGCTATATAATTTAGATTTGTCCATTTTCTCAGTGATTTTCTTCACTGGTGACTGTTTTATGCCCACTTAATAAAACCTTTGTACTGCTTCTATTGTCTCTGCTGTTTAAATTGTGTAAAATGTAAAGCGTGTGTGTGTGTGTGTGTGTGTGTGTGTGTGTGTGTGTGTGTGAGAGAGCGAGAGATTGCTTATAGTCGCCACCATGAGAAAAATGTCTTGCATAATCTCTTTGATTGATTTGATACTATTACTCAGTGTTTAAGTACACATCTACCTTGCACAACAGTCGAAGGAGTGGTGCGGGTAATTAGATCTCATTCATTGCGGCAAAAAAAAACCTTTGTATTGGTACCTTTTTTTACTGTCTACAGTGCCTTTTCCCATCTCCAGTGATTGTTAAAGTAGGTGACTGGTAGCTGACTGGAAATGGAGCGGGTTAATGTCACTTGGCAGCGATGCTGCCAAACCCAGTGATTCATTGCGAAAGAGGTAAGGTTTCCTTCTGTGACAAGTACAGACTAGAGTTAAGAATGCGTTGAAGAAAATCTTGAATGCTAACCACTTTGTGTTAAAATAACACAATCACATATTGGATTTTGAGCATACGATCACACACACGGGTTGGATGTTACAAACTTAAGTATTCAATAAAGAAACACCAACTGTCTATATATTTCACCTTCTTTTGTAGGTTAGACAGAGGCATTCCGGACAGCCAGTGCAGGCACAGCCTTGTGTCACCACACAGTGGCTTTACTGCTTCTGACTGCACCTCATGGTCAACTGAACGGGCCGGTTGTGGCCCCTCTGCACTGAGGCCGGGGAATGCTTGCATATGAACAATAGTAATTGTTCGATGTAGCTATATTGAGATTTTGAAATCTCTTTCTCCCTCCAAGATTAATAAGGTTAACTGTTACAGATTAATTACAATAACAGCAGCAGAGAGACGGTTCTTCCCCTTATTCTATAGATGATCCTACCAGGCAGAGAGACGTGTCTTCCTCTGGTTCTATAGATGATCCTACCAGGCAGAGAGACAGTTCTTCCTCTGGTTCTATAGATGATCCTACCAGGCAGAGAGACGTGTCTTCCTCTGGTTCTATTGATGATCCTACCAGGCAGAGAGACGTGTCTTCCTCTGGTTCTATTGATGATCCTACCAGGCTCATGCCCCTCTGTAGGTGTCTTCGTAGGGTTGTGGAGACTTTTGCAAAAGTCCTTCCTCACCACCATGCCGTTATGTGACAAGCCACAGGTGGAGAGTGCATTTGGGTCTACTCCTCCCGGGCCTCTCCAACCAGTATGGTGTTGGTCTGCACTGAGGAAGATTAGTAAAACCTGGCACGGATAGCTTGCCAAACTGAGGAGGAAGCCCATCAACAAAAGCGCACGCTTCAACTTCAAGTTTTCACTAAAATGTTAAAATATGGAGAGAAGGAACTATGCCTACTAGTTGGAAGAGTGCAATGATTTTGCTTTTGAATATACCTGTAAACGATCCTGCTGGAAGCTTTAGCCCTATAGCTTTGACTTCCATTGTAGCTGATGGACGGAGAGGGTTGTCCATAGTCTATATATATATATATATATATATATATATATATATATATATATATATATATATATATATAATAACATATATATATCAGTGGCGGCTGGTGGGCAGCATGTCTTGGACTACAAGGGCAGAAGGAAAGGATGCAAAGCCAATTAGTCAATTCAGGCCTACGCTTGATTTGCAAAACTAAATAATAAAATCTGGGCCTATCATTGGGCCACTTTGTGTTAAAATAACACAATCACATATTGGATTTTGAGCATACGATCACACACACGGGTTGGATGTTACAAACTTAAGTATTCAATAAAGAAACACCAACTGTGTCTATATATTTCACCTTCTTTTGTAGGTTAGACAGAGGCATTCCGGACAGCCAGTGCAGGCACAGCCTTGTGTCACCACACAGTGGCTTTACTGCTTCTGACTGCACCTCATGGTCAACTGAACGGGCCGGTTGTGGCCCCTCTGCACTGAGGCCGGGGAATGCTTGCATATGAACAATAGTAATTGTTCGATGTAGCTATATTGAGATTTTGAAATCTCTTTCTCCCTCCAAGATTAATAAGGTTAACTGTTACAGATTAATTACAATAACAGCAGCAGAGACGGTTCTTCCCCTTATTCTATAGATGATCCTACCAGGCAGAGAGACGTGTCTTCCTCTGGTTCTATTGATGATCCTACCAGGCAGAGAGACGGTTCTTCCTCTGGTTCTATAGATGATCCTACCAGGCAGAGAGACGTGTCTTCCTCTGGTTCTATTGATGATCCTACCAGGCAGAGAGACGTGTCTTCCTCTGGTTCTATAGATGATCCTACCAGGCAGAGAGACGGTTCTTCCTCTGGTTCTATAGATGATCCTACCAGGCAGTGAGACGTGGCTTCCTCTGGTTCTATAGATGATCCTACCAGGCAGAGAGACGGTTCTTCCTCTGGTTCTATTGATGATCCTACCAGGCAGAGAGACAGTTATTCCTCTGGTTCTATAGATGATCCTACCAGGCAGAGAGACGGTTCTTCCTCTGGTTCTATTGATGATCCTACCAGGCAGAGAGACGGTTCTTCCTCTGGTTCTATTGATGATCCTACCAGGCAGAGAGACGGTTCTTCCTCTGGTTCTATTGATGATCCTACCAGGCAGAGAGACGGTTCTTCCTCTGGTTCTATTGATGATCCTACCAGGCAGAGAGACGGTTCTTCCTCTGGTTCTATTGATGATCCTACCAGGCAGAGAGACGATTCTTCCTCTGGTTCTATTGATGATCCTACCAGGCAGAGAGACGGTTCTTCCTCTGGTTCTATTGATGATCCTACCAGGCAGAGAGACGGTTCTTCCTCTGGTTCTATTGATGATCCTACCAGGCAGAGAGACGGTTCTTCCTCTGGTTCTATTGATGATCCTACCAGGCTCATGCCCCTCTGTAGGTGTCTTCGTAGGGTTGTGGAGACTTTTGCAAAAGTCCTTCCTCACCACCATGCCGTTATGTGACAAACCACAGGTGGAGAGTGCATTTGGGTCTACTCCTCCCGGGCCTCTCCAACCAGTATGGTGTTGGTCTGCACTGAGGAAGATTAGTAAAACCTGGCACGGATAGCTCGCCAAACTGAGGAGGAAGCCCATCAACAAAAGCGCACGCTTCAACTTCAAGTTTTCACTAAAATGTTAAAATATGGAGAGAAGAAACTATGCCTACTAGTTGGAAGAGTGCAATGATTTTGCTTTTGAATATACCTGTAAACGATCCTGCTGGAAGCTTTAGCCCTATAGCTTTGACCTCCATTGTAGCTGATGGACGGAGCGGGTTGTCCATAGTCTATATATATATATATATATATATATATATATATATATATATATAATAACATATATATATCAGTGGCGGCTGGTGGGCAGCATGTCTTGGACTACAATGGCAGAAGGAAAGGATGCAAAGCCAATTAGTCAATTCAGGCCTACGCTTGATTTGCAAAACTAAATAATAAAATCTGGGCCTATCATTGGGCCTATTTTTGCCCTCAATGACTGAAGCTATTGGTTGTAATTTGGCTATGTTTAATTCAGCTACAATTGTTTTAAGAAAAGTGAAGACACAACCATAAGTGATGCCATTTAGAACGCATCATCCTCTGAATCATTCACTAACATCCTTTCCACAATATCAAACAGAACGGTCAGAGTAACAAACAATTAAAAGAACGGCAAGAACATTATTTCAAAACTATTTACATGGGCTGTAATCCTAACATTGTTTGAGGCAAATGTGGATGTTAATAGGTGTTTCAGAATGTTGGTCATGGTGTTAATCCAATTAAGATTGAGGGACTTCATTTATAGATCAAGTCAATCCTCCTCGCGGGCTCCGCAGCTCGGCCGCAGGCAGCCTGGCCGCGAACTCCGCAGCCCGGCCGCGGGCAGCCCTGCCCGGCCGCGGACTCCGCAGCCCGGCTACGAGCTCCGCAGCCCGGCTGCGGCCTCGGAAATTGTCATGATCCGCCCCTGGTTTTCCCATTCACCTGCCTGCCACCCTGATCACTCCCAATTAGCCCAACCACCTTCACCTGTGTTTCCCCTATATCAGTCCTTTCCTCCCAAACATTCCCTGCCAGATTGTCTCTTGTGTTTCACAGTGCTTTCCCGCGATTCGAATCCTGATCTACCACCTATCCTGCCTGCTCTCTGATCCTCGCCTGTCTGACTATCCTGCCTGCTCCTGATCCTCGCCTGTCTGACTATCCTGCCTGCTCCTGATCCCCGCCTGTCTGACTATTCTGCCGGTTCCTGATCCCCGCCTGTCTGACTATCCTGCCTGCTCCTGACCCCCGCCTGTCTGACTATTCTGCCGGTTCCTGATCCCCGCCTGTCCGACTACCCTGCCTGCTCCTGATCCCCGCCTGTCTGACTATCCTGCCTGCAGATCCTGAATCCGAATAAACGATTGACACTGTTCCACGCTCTTCGCCCGTCTGTGCACTTGGGTTCAGCCAAACGCTAACGTTACAGGAAATATTGCTCTGTTCGTCAACAGAGCCGCACTGTAAGGCAACGACCAGTAGCGCACCACTCGGTGGAAACGAGGCATACGACTGAGCGGGTTGTTGGTGGATTTAAATGATATTTCATGTCAAGGGTTCGACCGTTTGTTGGGCAATTGTTCAGTTAAAGGCTGTAGAGTAAACACAATGAGAAAAGCTACACGTCTCGTATGTGACATCTCACGCTCCCTGCGACTGGCTTGGACAAGACCGACAATCTCCCTATCGGCATAACTGAAACTCTCCACATGCCCCGACTTATAATGGTTTTCACCTCTTTCGATGCTTTTATCCTCCCCTTAGAAAAAAGCGGTGAAGTGGAGCAGAGAGATCGACATGTCTGTACCGGAGTTCCAAGTGCGGGTGGTGACGCATATCATTCGTGTCGAGAGCTGTAGTTCACAAAGCGTCCTCACACAAAACCCAACATTATCAAACTTCGCAATTTGTTTTAGTTTTCTTTGCATGAAAAATTATAATTTAAATCCACAAACAACATATGTGTAATCAAGGGCATATAAAGACTGGGACCAGAAAATAATTACTTTCTCTCCATTGAAACCCATTCATATTTTTCGATCTCATAGGTCCCATGGGGTCTACCGGAAAGGGCGTGACTTCGCCACTCTGGAGGCTGAGGGAGGAACGTCCTCCCTGAAGCAATTGTCAATAGGCGATAGGAGGTGCTAATATCCCTTTACCCAGGAAAACGAACATTACATATACAAAGGCATTAGTCATATTCAAGGGCATTAATTCATTACAGTAGTCTGGACAATCTATATTTTTTATTCTCAACAGTGTTAAGGAGGATCTTCCTCCCTCTCCTCACTGGAAAAGCCTCCACTGATCCAGTGCAAATATGTTTAAATTAGTTACAGAAAGCAGTGTTCTGAAATTGGATCAATTAATAGTTTTTATGTTGTGAGTAATAGAGAAGAAATTATTTAAAATATTGTTGAAAGTGGCCTGTATGCATCGCCTTCACATGGTTTTGCAAAGCTGTACATGTCGTAAAGATATTGATGTGGATGGTTCCAACATTCTCATATTTTCTTGTTTTTTACATTTCTCACAGTGCAAATATGTTTTTGAATGAGTTTCTGAAAATGGTGTTTTAAGATGGGACAGATGTAATTATAATTTGTAAGCCCATGTTGCAAATATAACAACCAAAAAAACCTTTAAAATGTTGATGCATGATTCTGGACTATATGGAAATAACACAATTCCAGGTCTTCTGGAAATGTTTTTGGTCGCTCTGTCATAATTTAGCTTAATTTTGATTATATTGTTGCTTAAGGCACACTCATTAACGAGAAAATGTCAAACTGGCACAGCATGTTGAGAAGGTTGCTGACCCCTGGCGTAGGGTAATATTAATGAAAAAATAGAACATATCTTATTTAATAGTCCAATATACTATATAAAGATACATGTTGGTCATAGGGTCAGAGAGACCGGGCTGAGGTTGGACCTGGGTGGGGGAAAAGAGATAGGGGAGGTCAGAGAAGCAGAAATAAACATTTAGTTTGGTAAAGCCTCAATCACAGATCAGCTAGTAGGATATAAATGAGAGCTTTAGTGAACATAAAGCTGTAGTGATATACACTCCCTGGCAGTAGGGGGCGCTGTACACCTTTAGCGTCGTTTTGAACTAAAAGAAGGAGAACGACAATAACAACATCAGTAGTTCTCATAGGATCTCGAAAAGCGTGCTGTGTCTACTTCCCAAGGTCAGTTGTAGCGACGCGTTTACTTTTAATTTGAAGCCTGATGTTACTAAATGAAGCTCGCTTCGAGGTTGGGTTGAGACGCGATGCACACCGCGGTAGAGGAGGGGATAGTTGGACGTCAGATTCCGCGGGGAAGAGTTCAGCTCCAGGGATCATCTGGATCAGTGGTTACTCTGGCATCGCGTTTATATTTGCGTGTCAAATCCTATTCAATCCTCTTTGTCAAGCTCTTGATCACAGTGAGTCTCAAAAGGCTTCACCGGCCACATGGTTTACACACCCCTAACCTCAGCCCTCCAAAGAGCACGGAGGAGGTTCCTTCATCATGGAGGAGACTAGGAGAAGGGATGTTTAGGAGGAGACCAGGAGAAGGGATGGTTAGGAGGAGACCAGGAGAAGGGATGGTTAGGAGGAGACCAGGAGAAGGGATGGTTAGGAGGAGACCAGGAGAAGGGATGGTTAGGAGGAGACCAGGAGAAGGGATGGTTAGGAGTGCTACTATAATGGACAGTATGTTCTACTGAATGGTGTTGGAGAACCTGCTATATACAGTATGTTCTACTGAATAGTGTTAGAGAACCTGATATAGACAGTATGTTCTACTGATGGTGTTAACCTACTATATACAGTATGTTCTACTGATGGTGTTAGAGAACCTGCTATATACAGTATGTTGTACTGATGGTGTTGACCTGCTATATACAGTATGTTCTACTGATGGTGTTAACCTGCTATATACAGTATGTTTTACTGATGGCGTTAACCTGCTATATACAGTATGTTCTACTGATGGTGTTAATCTGCTATATACAGTATGTTCTACTGATGGTGTTAACCTGCTATATACAGTATGTTCTACTGATGGTGTTAACCTGCTACATACAGTATGTTCTACTGATGGTGTTAACCTACTATATACAGTATGTTCTACTGAATGGTGTTGGAGAACCTGCTATATACAGTATGTTCTACTGATGGTGTTAACCTGCTATATACAGTATGTTCTACTGATGGTGTTAACCTACTATATACAGTATGTTCTACTGATGGTGTTAACCTACTATATACAGTATGTTCTACTGATGGTGTTAACCTGCTACATACAGTATGTTCTACTGATGGTGTTAACCTACTATATACAGTATGTTCTACTGAATGGTGTTGGAGAACCTGCTATATACAGTATGTTCTACTGATGGTGTTAACCTGCTATATACAGTATGTTCTACTGATGGTGTTAACCTACTATATACAGTATGTTCTACTGATGGTGTTAACCTACTATATACAGTATGTTCTACTGAATGGTGTTGGAGAACCTGCTATATACAGTATGTTCTACTGATGGTGTTAACCTGCTATATACAGTATGTTCTACTGATGGTGTTAACCTACTATATACAGTATGTTCTACTGATGGTGTTAACCTACTATATACAGTATGTTCTACTGATGGTGTTAACCTACTATATACAGTATGTTCTACTGATGGTGTTAACCTGCTATATACAGTATGTTCTACTGATGGTGTTAGAGAACCTTCTATGAACAGCCGTCGTGGTAGCACAACAAGCTGAACCCTTTAGATAATGGTTAGACACTGAGCAATGTCCATGGTGTTGTAGATGTGCCAGCTAGTGGTTGAGCTGCCAGGCATCCAGTAATGATCACATCAACTTAAGCAAGGGCCGCATTATGGTCAGATGACGGGAAAGGTCGGACAAGGAGCAAGGAGGAACAACCTCTTATCTAGTACCAGCAGGCAGCAGGGGTAGGCTAGTGCTGGCCAACGTGTGGATTTAGCTGTAGGCCTAATGAGGAGCTGAGAGACACTCCTATGAGCCAAACAAGGGAGTCAAGAGATGGCTTTTAAGTTTGGATTTTCGGCATCCACAGCTGGGAGAGCGCGTGATAAAAGGACACTGCTCTCTGCGTGTTTCTCCTAACTTGTGGACTGCATAGGAGGAGACGGGGAATAATAAGGTACTTCGGGTAGGAGGGGGCTACTCTGTGACAGATTTTATAAGTTAATAATTGCACATCTTGAATCTGCAAGTCAGAGAATAATACGTGGTAATACTGGTTGATGCAAAAGTAAGATTTGTTAACACATGAACTTAGATAATAGGGTAGTGATAGTGGGAAACATTGTGTTGGTTGTTGCTTCCGGTCAATAACTTTCAGTTGTTATTTCCCTGTTTTGAGCTTGAATTGGTTTTGGGACACACTTATTTTTGTATACTGAATGCAGATCTTTCAGTTTCAGTTGGAACTAACCTCGACACCAGTCGCTATGCAAGATGTGGAAGAGGTGGTGTTGATGACCATACCTGACCAGAAGACGGATGATGTTTCTTCTGTCAAGGAGGAGGAGGATGTAAAATCTGTATTGGTGACTACGGAATTGAGCCAACATATGGGGTCCGTGTTCAAATGAAAATCCTCATCATTCAACGCCACAAACCTTTAGTTTGCTAAGTGTATTTCTCCTGATACGTTTGTGTGCATTTGTGTTTTCCTCTAGGGAGGAGGTTGTGGAGATTGCACCAGAGGACCTGGATGTTGAGTCCTGCACCGCAGATGCTCTGTCAAAGCAAGAGGCTGTCTATGGTAACGTGAAAACCTCCAGCGTACGACAAAACATCAGTATGATCTTCTTCAGCTCTATTGAAACAATGTCTACTTGTGTGTCTTACCCCGCAGTGAAGTTAACAGAAGAGGTCGACGTGGAATCGGATATCTACTACCCAATCACCTGTGGCGATACAAAGGCTATTCTAGTCTGGAAGAAGTTTGTGTGTCCTGGCATTAACATCAAATGCATACAAGTGGGTTCTTTTTTTAAATCATTAAATTGTTCTGTTGATAAAAAGAAAAAAGTCTAAAAAATGTAGTTATTATAAGTTGCTTTGGATAAAAGCGTCTGCTAAATGTTGAAGTAAGGTTACCTCATTGAATTGTTCATTCCTTCTGTTGATTAGTTAAATGAACAGCTGGTCAGCCCAAAGGAGTTTGTCTGTTTAGCGGGGAAATCCACGCTGAAGGACTGGAAGAGAGCCATCCGGCTCAATGGCACCATGCTCAGGTACGGGATTAGGAAACGCATACAAATCAGACGGCCGTGTGTCACATCCACTCAACAACGCCTGTCTGTGTTTGAATGTCCTGCAGAAAGATCATGGACTCTGGTGAGCTGGAGTTCTACCAGCATGCCAAGGTGTGTTCCAACACATGTCGCAGCACTAAGATAGACCTGGTGGGAAGCAAACTATCCGCCATCAGCCAGCAGTCTGCTGAGTTTATTGCTGTCACACCTTCATCAACAATTTGTAAGATAACAGGCCTCATTTTGTGGAGGCTATTTCATTTTCTTATTCAATGATGCAATTTTTGTTTATATACTTTTTAACACCTCTGATTTGATCAAATCTGATTTGAGAATGTCCTTTTTACCATAACTAAATCCTAAGGTTTCTTCAACCATGGGGTGGTTGAAATAATAGTAGTATGCAGTGACGCCCCAATGGGGTGGCCAGGATAATTGACCTACAGAATATACGTATACACATATATGTGCGTGTGAATGTATGTGTATGTATGTTTGTAATATTAATATTATTCGGAACACAACTTCAAACTCTAACCTTAAACTGTGTTCAAACATTGAACAAATCATCACATTTCAAATTCATAATTAATCAAAGCAGGTTTCTAATATCTTGTGGACTTGAGATTCAGCAGTTCTAAGTGTTCAGATTCAACAGTAACCCAACTCTTATTCATGAAATACGCACTTCAGGGTTGTTATCCTCCCGTATCCCATTTTGGCAGTTTCACCTACTTCTGAATGTTTTAGAAACTCTGGAGTGGTTTTGGTTCAAACTAGTGTCTTGAAAATATGTCTGATGTAGCTTAATTCCAAGTGTCTACGGCAGTCAGAAAAAGTTATTCAGGAACAGCTATTTCTGAGGGGGTCTGAAGTGAGTTTTAATCCTAATCCAAAGCAATTGCTTTGCATCTATGTTGTAACTCCTTTTGAACACCACGTAACTCCTTTTAATGGGCACTACATAGGCCTTATAAAATATGAGTTTTGCTCTCCGAGCAGAGAGCCCACATCTTTTGTGCAGCCTACAAAAGCAGCCCACAAAAGCAAGTGTCAATAGTATGTTTATCATAATGATGCAAACCATAGTTGTGGCCAACTGTAAATGAAAGCGAAATTAGACGGATGTCGCAATTTCCTTTGACCGCATTTGATAACGTTAAAGTAAGTCGTGAGGCATGTGTATCGCTTGAATGGCCTTTGAATCTTAGTTTTATCGTTGATCTTTTTTCCCAGTGAACGGACAATCGCCGTCGTTCTCGGACGCAGAGGAGAGCTCAGAGTGGGTCACAGCCATCGGAGGTAAAGTCCACAACAAGTGAACGTCAGATAAAGAAATGGGATACAGCTATCTATATAGCATTGAAATATTACTGGGCATGAGTGTTGTCTCTCTGTCACCAACAGATTACAGAGAGAGAGTTGGGTAGGAATCTGTGATGTAGCCTTTTGAATTGGACTAATATACATTATTCTAGTAAAATAGGGTTATCTCATTCTTTATTCACTCCAGGGTTGCCCAAGGGTCAGTCTCACAAATCAAACGGCAGAGTAGCTAAAATCTTGTTTCACTTCATATTTGTTTGGATCAATTGATCTAAACAGTTGCTGAAGGCAGGGATCTTTATGCACGCGATTTGGCAACAGCGAATACAAACTGTAGCAGTCGGGGAAGACGAGTTAAAACATCCTCCCAGGACACCAACGTTCTCAGACGGATAGCATGCATGTCAAATCAACACCGTATAGACTTGTTGCTACTAGCAAATGAGTTCTATTCAGTAGAATATCTCCGTAGCCCGGCTGGGAACATGGCACAACCCCGCCCCTTTCAGCTGTACCTTCCACTGCAGGGTCTGTCTTCCCCCAGATGTTCTGCTTTAGTATAGAAGGACTGCTTGATCTGAGATGACTTGTGTCTGGAAAAGCAGGAGTGGTCCAAGATGTTGGGCTTAAAAGGAGTGCAGAGGAGAGGGACTTGAGGGCCGTTCTCCGCCCAATAAGCCTTGTTACCTTCAGGGACATTTTCAAGCGGCGCTACTGAACAGGAAACACCATATATGGCCTAGTGAACGAGCTGTGCACAGCGTCCTCAGGGCATCGAGTTTGCTAAAGATAACAATAGGTAGTGCGCTAGGAAACAAGGTGTGGCACTTGTTTTGTTTTTTATGTTTTGACTATACCTGTAAAAGAAAATGTAGAGCCCCTATAAAACTCCCCCCCCCCACACACACTAATTGTGTGTGTATGTGTTTGTGTGCGTGTGTATGTGTGTGTGTGTTCCTCCAGAGGACTCTGTTGTATTCTGGTGTGGGGTAAAGCAGGCCGGCCTGCTGGACGACGTGGTTGACGACTTCCGGACAGAGCTGAAGCAGCTGTTGACCAGCATGCATGAGAGGGTCTCGGAGCCACCGCTACTGGTAAAAGGTAAGCTGCCATGTGTGTATTTACATGAAGTTCAGATTCAATTTCAATTCAAATTGTATGTGTATAGCCCTTAATCCCAGGTAAATTCTCAAAGGCCCTAACAGGCCGTGTGTTTATGATCCCCCCCCCCCCGACCTTAGCCCCCCAGAGGGCAAGATAAAACTCTCTTAATAAGCAAGGAAGAAATCTTGATGGCCCCCAATGCACACACAGTGCATAATAGACGGATTACACATTCTTTTTTCCATGCAGACGTGAATTTGCTGGACAACATAGTGCAGAACTTTGGTATGCTGGACCTGGTGAAGAAGGTTCTTGCGCGTCACAAGAGCCAGATGGACCACTACAGGGAGCAGTACACCCAGAGCCTGGCTGGTGAGGACCCCCACTGACTACTCCTGACGAGCGGGCCGTCGCCCTGCGTGGTTGACTCCGCCGTCCGTGTGTCAATGTGTGCGTGAAGGGCTGAATGTTAGGCAGTATCGTAGGCGCTTTGAGTGGCTTCTTGGTAGAAAGGCGGTCCATTTGTTTACCGTCTGTCCACCCCGCTTTTTACACACTGTTTCTGTTTTTCCTTCCCGTCCCCCTGGATCTCTTTTGGTGACTCTGCGCCGTCGTCCGCCGGGGTCCCAGCCCTGGAGCAGCAGTGCGACGAGCACCGGAAGCGCGCCAAGGAGCTGAAGAGCAAAGCGCAGCACCTGGACAACGTCCTGATGACCTTCAGCCCCGCGCCGTCCCCCCCCGCGCCCAAGCACCCCCGGCTGAGCCGCTGTGCGTCGGCGCCGCCCGCCGCCCTCGGCGGCCCCCCGCCCGCCCAGATCACGCTGTCCCTGAACCAGCTGGCCGGCCTGGGGAAGGTGTTCACCTTGGCGGGCTCCCCCGTGGCGGGGAACCCCCTGGGCGGCTACACCGTCCTGTCCGCCGGCGGCCCGGCGGCGGAGCCGTCGCCCCTCTGCCACCCCTCTGACCTGACCCCGCCCTCCGCCGCCCCCGGGGGGCCGGAGGGCGCCGCCGCCGCCGCCGTCCCCGTGACCTTCCTCAAGGTCCTCGGGCCGCAGTACCAGCTGCTGACGCTGCCCCCGACACTGGGGGGCGCTCTGCGGGGACTGGGCGTAGCGTCGAGCGCCGCCGCGCCGCGGCCACTCGGTGGCAGCGTGGCGCGGCGCACACAGGTGAGAGCGCCGGCTGATCCGGAGGTGTGCGGCGTTGGGGACCCCCAGGAGGTCGCCGTGGAAACGGAGTCTGAGGAAGACCAAGAGTGCTGAGGGGCTGGACAGAGATGGCTGCTGAGCTTTCTGCCATGTTTGTAAATAAAGAAACAGGAGATTCTCCTCGTTTGCGACAGAGACGGCAAAGTATAATTCCACCTACTCTTTATACTGGACACTTCAAATGTATGTTATATTTTCGATTGCCCGACTGTGATCTGAGCTAAATTCCATCGGTCACCTGCTGTTTGTTTCATCTTGCTCTGTGCTATATCGAGATGTCTCTGTGGGAAATCTACTTTTTGCAGGGTAGTAAGGTGAAATGTATTGAATGCCATAGCAAATGCTGTTTCTTTTGTGTAAGAAGAGTTCAATCTAGTTACACCGTCCTTTTTAAATTAGTTCAATTATTTTTACAATGTTCAATGTTGTTACTGTTGATGTTGGCTAATTAAATTCAGGTATGTTTTGGAAAAGGTGCATCTAAATGAATATGAAGCTCATGCATATGATGTGGTCTGGCTAAAGGCCTCTCGGCGCTGGCTGAAGCACCACTGGGTGTATGGAAGTCAATGACAACGTTTTTACTTTTTGCCTTTGGGGTTTTCCAACCTACTTCATTGTTGAAAAGTTGCCTTTTTTTTACGAGCACAACGACGGACAAATTATAAACTGCCACCAGCATCTTGCTCTGAATAATATAGATATTTTTAAATCTTAACTCACAAAAGAAAACACTATCACGCTTTATATTCATTTCACTGCCTTCAAAAGGGTGGTAGAAGATGTGTGGCATACGGAAGAGGGGGTTGGTTGGATGGGAGATTATTTCTCACTGGCTTCATGTTCTGATGCCTCATTGTGATCGGCCACACCTGGTTGTCTACCAGAGAGCCATAACCGTTGGCGATCTGCAGGTACCATGGCATGGCCTCATGACACCGCTCTCATCTCCCACATTCACACTACGATGCGGCAGACCGGCCAATCAGCGCTACAGGGAGAGGTAGTTTTAGTTCAAGATGAAGGAAGGCGCAGGCAACCCACTCTGCAGGTTCTTTGAAACAATGGTGCCGCTGCAGGAATCTCTGGCATTCTTAACTGCAGGTAACCCGTAACATTGAGGGTAAATTAATAAAACATTAATATGAGTAAATGACGTAATAAGCATTATGTAGCATTATTCTAGGAATTAGGGTTTGATTTTTGTATTGTGTTTTTGTTAAATGTTAATCTGATTGCACTGGCACTTCATCTCCAATTCTCACTAGTTTTTTAGGATTTGCCAATCTGAGGACAATTAACCTCTGGGGGCAACGGGCAGAACAGTGGAGAGGGGTACCTGTGGAAGCGGGTTCCCGTGGAAGCGGGTTCCCGTGGAAGCGGGTTCCCGTGGAAGCGGGTTCCCTCGGAGGCGGGTTCCCTCGGAGACGGGTTCCCTCGGAGACGGGTTCCCTCGGAGACGGGTTCCTGTGGAGACGGTTCATGGGTATCGGGCCAAGACTCACATGTGCTGGGATTTCAGGTTTGATATTTCAACCTGCATATCTCTATAAATGGATATCAAAGCCTACTCAAACTGCAATAACTAATTGGTCAATAGTTAATTAATCTCCCACTGTATTGTGAAGTTTTACCAACAGTTTTATCTGAAATGCACTGAACGAAGTGATTCTTTTCCCTTTTTCCTGCATTTTATCAAAGTTAAGATATTTAATGCATTTGAAAAAGGTCCATGGGCTATTTTTACAATACAACACAAAATGACATTCCAACATACAGGCTACTGCACACGTTGAATACTTTATATATTAAGGTTTCCAGTAAAGATTTTCCAAGACGTCTTCATTGGACAAATTAGACAGTGCGGCTCAGCAAGTGCAGGCAAAGCAGCTATTCTCAGTGGAGACCCACCAGTTGCTGTCCTTGGTGCTGGATACTGACCAGAGGATTGACAGCTGGGGATTCATGGACTGTTTGGAAAACTGTTTGGAAAACTGCTTATCTTCCCGTCCACCACATGAGATTGGACACAAAAGAAGCACCTTCCATCGGATATGCACATTGGCTGAAATAAAATGTTCAATACCTTGACATCATGTCTACTTTCCACAGAGCTCTCACAGCAGGGTCAACGCTGGTGGAGCTCTTTACATTAACTTTGGGCGGATGTGTGTCAAAGCCCCAATGTGGGTTATCTCTAGTCCACTCAACGCACCGGGCCATAGGAGCACACTATGTGATGAGCCACAGCTGTGTTTGGCCTACTTAACTCAGTTTTTCCCCTGAATAGCTCTTCCCCTCCCCTTCACTACTCTCCCTACAATCGTCTCTGTCGTAATAAAAACTACCGGTTATCCCCTAATGCACTCATCTCCACTCTCCAGTCTGCTGGAATCCTCTGCCCCCATCGCTATCTCCGTCGCGGCCCCAAACACAACCGCCGCCTACATTTTTCCACTAACCCATCCATACGGTATCCAACATCCAAAGTATTCATTCCCACCACCCGCCTTCCGCTCCACCTTCTCGCACTGTTAACCTTGATGACCTCAGACCTCTTCAGCCTGCCCCCATCACACGCCCTCCGATTTACCCAACTTTTCCCTCCTCAACACCCGATCAATAAACAACAAAGCCCCCATCCTATATGAACTAGTTCTTGACTATTCACTAGATTTTCTCCTTCTCACTGAAACCTGACAACAACCTAATTGCAACGGTCTCTCCCACCAGATCCTAGTTTCCACTAGTAGCACTCTGTTATTCTTGTCTGTCCCTGTTTGTTGCTGTCTCAGTGTTTCACGTTGCCCGTCTTGAATCGTAACACTAATGATTCTTTCTCCCTTAATCAAGCATCGCCCCTGGTTTTGGTTAAATTTGCTAACCCCGCCCCTCCCGTTGTGGATGTGGTCTCATATTTTAAATTCCTAGCATTTAAAGCGCGTTGCTCAATGACTGTCATCGTCATTTACCGGTAACCCAAACCTAATTTATCCTCCCTGTCTGAACTCCTCACAATAGCCTCATCTCTCTCTTCTACTCGTTTACTGGTGCTCGGTGACATTAACATCCATATTGATTCAACCACCTGTAAGATTGCATCTGAATTCATCACTTTACTCGACGATTTCAACCTCACCCAGCATGTCACTTTCCCAACCCATGTTAAAGGTCATATCCTTGACCTAGTTTGCGCTGTCAATTCACTCCGCAACGTCTCCATTTCCCCCAACTCCTCGTCCACAACTCCTCAAAGAAATAACCTTCCAAAACACTAAATCGGTCGATACCCCTCCAACTCTCAGATCTGCTGTCCAATGCTCTCCCCCAGGAATCAGCCCTCATCTTACCTGATGATCTCACCAACAACCTCAACACCATTTTGTCTACCTCCTTCAACAAACTGGGCCCCCGCAAAATACCACCCTGGTTCACACCTGAACTTCGTTAACTGAAACAGACTGGCCGCCAACTGGAACGACTCACCAAGAAAACATCAGTGCGTTTACATGACACTGAAGAAAGTCTAATTATTGGCTTAGTCCTAGTATGATTGGATTATTAAGATGCATGTATACACCTTAGTCTGACTAAAATCTAAAAAAATCGAATCTAATCGAATCGGGTTACTCATAGTCGGATTAATGGTGTGTTCCTCAATCTTTGGACGCCAGACTTCCGAGTCGAAAGTCAAAGATCTCCCAGCTTTCTTGTGGCATTTCTCGGAGACACGCCTCCTTTTTGTCTTCATCTTTTCGGAATTCAACAAAATGGCTGCGCCCGTGAAGAAAATTATTTTCTATCTATTTGTATCACATTGGTCATTTTTATGTTGATTTTAAACGCTCTTACACACTTGATTACATTGCTACTTTATTCCGGTCACCAATTTATACAATGCATGGTCTTGCTGTGCGTGCAATACAATATAAAGTGTGTTGTTTTTAACCTAATAATCCTCTTAATTCCGACCTATAAGCAGACCCACTGCCGGTCAAAATGAAGGGTGTTACCCCCAAGAGAACATCGGCCCTGGAGGGAACATCTCCCCTGTGCTCCTCGACTACGGTCTGGGAGCTGACAGCAGGAAAGGTGTAACACTTCGATTCCACCCAGCTTTACAGTACACGTTTGCACAGACACAACTGGACTCGTTCATTCATTAAACTAAACAACTGCTCGCTCTCCTCGCTCGTCCACTCACTCGCTGACGTAACTCACAAACACACTGTCATTCTCGCGCACACACATAAACTACTCTCGTAACAGAAGCGTAGTGTGTACCGAATGCATTTTGATGATGATACACTTCTTATAGGGGGTAACTACATTGGCACAACACCGGTTTCCTCCATCTTCTTCACCACCTTTTAAAATAAATCGCTGTTTCTCATTTTCCGACGGCGACAAGAACACGACTATCGTCTCCTTTTACTTTCGGTTCACAGCCACGGGAAAAGATCTCGAGCATGCGCAGAACGCATAATCCAATTCCAATTCGATTGACCGTATACATGCATGCTTAATGCGACTATCAATCGAATAATCTTGGAGTCTTAATATAATCCGACTGTGAGTAACCCGATTCGATTCGATTTTAGTCTGACCATGGTGTATGCATGCACCTTAAAGGCCCACTATGCAGGATCGGCCATTTCTTCGCTGTTTTCTCGGTTTGCGCTCGCACCTTTCTCTACACAGCGCCCCCTACAGCTTCGTAGTAGACATTTTACAACACTCGTAACAACTCAACGGCCCTTCCCCATGCACTTCTATGCTAGCCATGTGCATTTGTTGTCAAAGAAGCCGGCGAATGCGTGGAGCCATGTCCGAAGTAGATGTTCATAAAGACTAGACAAGGTTATACATTTTGAAATGGTGTATTTGTGTTACAATAAACATTAACCCAATCCTTTTTTAAGTTGACAGGGAGATTTTATATCCTACATTAGAATTGTTTTATCTTTGGTTGAACAACGATCAGTGTAAGAGTGTTGGCCAACATAATACATAATGATAGCATGAACAATTTGCGCAGCAATCGTACATTTATGTATCTGCTCAAGTACGTCACTTGTGTACTGAATTACAGGGAGTTGGATTAGACATCGAGAGGGTATGCTGTTGCCAATCCCCGCAGGAGAGTTGTCGTAGCCAGATGCTGTGTGTGGAAGATTAGGGACACATTTATGTTAACGTGTAAATGTTTGCAAATAAACATTGCAAATAAATATTATTGAATATGGTTTTAAGATGTTTCCCTTTTTTTAAACAGATGTTTTCACCACCTTTCTTTCATTTGTTACACATTTTTAGGTTAGAAAAAAGTGAGTTCTTCATGGATGGTTTTTTGCCTTACGGCTATTGTGTAGCATCTTCTTGATGGGTCTCTGGATTTCCTTGTGACACTTGTACCTGCACAAGTTCGGATGTGGTTGGTGGCTGTACCGGGGCAAGCAGGCTGAACCGTCTTGGGTCATCAAGCCTCGTAACGATAACTCATAACAATGCTGTTTGCCAACGCTTGTAACAAAAAGAAATACAAAGCAATCTTTTTACAAGCGTGTTTACACACAGGGAACTACACCAAAGTAATAACATGGCCAAAGCTATAATGGAGGTTCACGTCTCGTAAAATGTAACAGTTCTGTTACTGACGAATATGTGCTAATTAGCAGCTCTCGTGCAGGGTACTGCATTATATGGCCAGCCGGACATCACATGATATAGGCTACACTCTTAGGAAAATCTGAGGCATTCGAATAGCGGTCTATGATCTAAATAAACAAGAACCTGGATTCGTGGATTTTGCCTGTATCTGGGGGACGAGACAGACGAACAGCAAAACAACCATGGAAACAAAGGTGTTTCCAAGGTTGCAAGCAAGCAAGCTAGAAACATACAGGGCTCACAACAAAACGGTCGAGCAAACACATGTTTACAGAGACTATCAACATCAAGAAAGCCACGAGGACAAAGTTCACCCAAGGGTACTTACAATTTCAAAAACAACACGGCCAAGTCGGCGTCTGATTTGTAGTCTTCTTTTTCTTTCAGTTCATGCTATTCCTGAAAAGCTCGCCCAACGTTTACTCGTTTACTCTGGTGTCTCTGTCGGTCAGCCTCCCTTTTCTCTTCTGTTTCTCCGACATTGGGTTTCTCTGTCTCTTTTTAGTCGACTGATCCATGATGAATGTAACAATCTTTTCGTTACTTGAGTTTATATCGAGCCGGTTCCGTGTTTCTGGGTCTGTAGTGCCGTAAAGCAATTCATTACTTTGCAAGACCCGAGACTCCCACGAGAGTGGGCAGCGGGTCGCCGGCAGAAACCTGCATGTTCCCTTTCGCCGCCAAGATGCGCTAGGGGGAGTCGAAACAATGACTAATCGAACCAAAAATTGTAATAGAACCATTACAATGACTCTTGACCTGTTATATAAGGTAAATTAAGCCAAAAAAGCTGCATAGATTCCTTTTAATAATCCAATCATTGTCGGACTAAGCCAATCATTTGATTTTCTTGAGTGTCATGTAAACGCACTGAGCCTATAAACTCCACCTCTCCACTTACAAAAGATGCCCACACCGCCGCCAAGTCTGCCTACTTCTCCACCATCATCAACGACAACAACCGTAACCCCTGAGCCCCCTTCTCCACCATGAAAAACATCCTCAAGCCCCGTGCCCGCCCCCTCTCTACCTCTACACCTGAACAATGCAAATCATTCCTTAAATTCTTTGCAGATAAAATCAGCACTATTAATAAATCAATGTCCCCTGCGTCTGACCCAGCAACACCTATTCCGGCCCCTCTCAAAATTGTCCCTATTGACCTCCCTACCCCTCCTAGTCTCTCTTGGTTCGCTCCAGTTGCCCTCTCAATCATCTCTAAACTCATAAGTTCATCCAAACCCACAACCTGCTCCCTTGACCCCCTCCCCAACCCCCTGCTGAAATCCTGCCTTCCTGTCCTATACCCCTACCTCACTTACTTTTTCAACTCCTCACTCTCCCAAGGAATTGTCCCCTCCGCCTTCAAAACCGCTGACCTCACCCCAATCCTCAAAAAAACTGGTCTTGATCCTTCGTGCCTAAACCACTACCAGCGTATCTCCATTCTCCCCTTCATCTCAAAACCACTGGGATGTCTCGTCGCCACACAACTCCAGGCCGGCTTGCATTCCAATCAGCTATTTGAACCCCTCCAGTACACTCAACAGCACAGAAACCGCACTCCTCAAAGTACTCAACAACCTCTCACCTCTGCTGAGACTAATGCCCATAACATCCTCATACTCTTCGACCTGAGTGCAGCCTTCGACACCGTGAGCCACACCATCTTGCTCACTAGACTCAAAGATCTTGGTGTTGAAGGCACTGCACTACCTCTACAACAGATCACACTTCATCTCTATTCAAAACCACTCCTCGGTCTCATCAACAGTCACACAAGGCATTCCCCAGGGCTCTGTACTTGGCCCACTCCTCTTCATCGTTTACACTCACCCTCCCGGACAGATTCTCCACCATTTCAACCTGTACTTCCACTGCTATGCCGATGACACTCATGATATACTCAAGACGTGCTCAAGTCTAGATAGTTTGGCTAGTGTGAGCACGCCAACCGTACTCAAGTACAGTTCAAATCCGTGGCCTGAGCACTTGGGAGAGGTGTGCTCAGGCCACGGTACAGATGCTTATGAGCCGACACACGCACGGCTACGCAACCTGAGCTGGATGACGGATAGTTCATGTGACCCTTCTTTCCCATTAAACAATTAACATGACGGCAAGCGGTTCACGTTGGTGCGATAGTGAAGTTTAGTTTTTGATCAAAAATCCCCCATTCACCACGGCGCAGGCTTTCTTGGTTCACTGGAGAAGGCGGGGCTGCGCACGGAGTCTAGACCTCTTTAGAATAATTTGCACACTCCCGATGAATGAAGACACCCGCATGCAATAAGTTCACGTCTGAGTGTAGGCTACAAACGCGACTAACTATCTACAAGTGCAAAAACGCCAACATATTCTTTATTTAGCTGACCACTTGTTTTTTATCCCAACAAAAGCCTCTTAAGGACAGTTCCTCCACGTCTCTCGTAGATCGCACCATCTTTCAACGTCTTTGTTTAATACGACTGCATCACCTTCTCTCACATGATCAGCAGCTTGCGGATTTCACTTTCTCTCAAGTTAGAAGTTAACTTGAGAGAAACTGCAGAAATTGCGTAGTGTGCGCACAGGCCTGTGCTGACTTAACTTTCAAGACCAAGACTTAAAAACAGCCATTTAGTGAAGAAGACTTAACAGTGGTGTTTCAGATATCAATCTGCATTTATATCATGAATATCTGTTATTGCAAGGTACAGAGTATCTGTTGCGTGGGACAGATGGCGTAATGTGCTTCTTATTGACTTCGGTGGAAAAGCAACATGAACACATTCAAACTTCTCTCACACCACAGCTTTTCGCTTCAATGCGACAATAGGTCATTTTAGTTTGCCATTAGCAATATTTCATATTTCCCAGTATCACCATACAAAGTCTAAACAACACAGAGCCCAAGATGGAACCCTGAGGTATCCCCACATGTTATTACACTTACATTCACTCATAGCTGATATGTTTATCGTTGTACTTTGTTATACCTCTGGACATTCTTTTGAATTTAATTCATTGAATTCCTTTCGGCATATTGTCAACACAATTTGTGTTGGATGTATTTACGCTTACAAAAAGCTAAATAAGATATGCTAATAATCTGCACAGGCCTGTATCCCTGATTGTCTTTTGAAACATTTCAGGGGTTTCCTGTAGTAGCCGTTGCAGCAGAGTAAAATCACTGTTGTTTCCTGCTCAACTGCAGAGGCAGAAAAAACATATGGAACCAAGTACATTCATGATCTTGTTGCAACCCGGAATCCAATCTAAGGCAATATTTGTACCAGTTGTCTTGACATGGGCATCAATTGCATCAGCTGATCATTGATTACTCTGTTTCCAGAGTCCTTACCCTTTCTGCATCGAGGCTGTTAATATGGTAGAAAATTATTGAGGTTTCAAGGAACGTCTTGCCCAGGTGTTTGATATCAGAGTGGAAAAAAAGCAGAGTTAACAGATGGCCCTGTTACAGGAGATTCCCTTTGTCATTCACCTCTGCTAGGGGCCCCTTGAATAAGAGTAGGCCCTAGGCTGCCCGGTGACCACTGAGACAGTCATCCCTCTGAAGTCAGCGACATTAGTCTATTTCTCAGCTCACTTAGATATTAAGGTTAAGTATATAAGTATATAAGGTAAATAGTGTTACATTAAATCCAAACGTTAAACAATGTATTAATATTATCTGGTCTCTTCGAGGGGACTGTCAACAAATGACTACATCCGGACGGACATGTGTCTCTCGTTCATATCATTTTAATTTCAAAAGATGAACCCCGGTTACTTAGTTGATAAAAAAGTGGCCCCTGAGAGGGACGTCTGGCTCACGTCACCGTGAGAGGGGGAAAAGAGGAGGGCTTTGTCAAGATAAGGCCCCCCCTGCAGTTTCACTAACCTTATGGTGCTTATTCTAACTCAGAAGTTGGATTCAACTAGTCCAGGGGTTTTCAAGGTATGAGAGAGTGAGACCCCCCTCAGAGAACAAATTTCAGCTGAGCCCCCCCCCCCCAAATTTTTTTTTTTTTTCTAAATCCCTGTGTTTTGAAAGATCTTTTAATTATTTTTCACATTTTAAACATCTCTGATCATATCTTAAACATTTCTGATAATATTTTTGAAACATTTTGAAGATATTTTTGAAAAAATGGAAAGATATTTTTGAAACATTTTACTTAACATTCTAATCATCTTTGTGCGTTTTTAAACACATTTCTTAACACATTTTAACATCTTTATCTAAGCATCTTTTTGTTTAACTTTTTTAAAATACATTTGAACACCTTAATCTGTAAACTGCCAGTTTAGCCTCCTTTTTAGCTCACCTCTACTTTAGTGGGAGGGTGCTCGCCATTTTGTTCTGGTGTTCGAATTCTCAGTGGTAGTTTTCGTTCACTATATAGTGGACTTAAAATACCCAAATTTTGAGTGCGCATACGATGTTCCCTACATGTTACTCCCGTATACCACAATGCAATGCAGTCGTGTTTTTCCGGAGAAGAAGAAGCTGAATAACCGCGAAAAAGTATACATTTAATGATGGAGTCTTCGGCTTTCGTTTAGAAATGTCAACAATTTATTTGGGATTTAACATAGAAAATGTTACATTCAAAATTAATTTAAAAAAAAAACTTAATCAAGGAAATGTTACAATCAACATCAATACAACCTCCAGCATTCCTCGTGGGTGCCCGGTTTGTTTACATGATGTGGGCGCATCTGTCTGCGTCACACAAATACCCGGCGCATTTACTGACGCAAATAACGTTTAGAAATGTTCAGCGTAGTGTCCGAATTGTCGTTTGTTCGCTCCCTATATAGTGCACTATATCATAAACACTATATAGGGAATAGTGAGTGAGTGAATAGGGAACGATTTCGAACACGGCTTTTGACTTTGGGTCTTCGCGTTTTTTTTCTGTTACTTTTTCTGGTTTATTTTTTCTCAGGTCGCGCCTGAAGAACTCTGGCGCCCCCAAGGGGAGGCGCGCGTCACAGTTTGAAAACCACTGGCTTAAACTGTTACGGTATTTCTTGTTTCACTGCTGCTAAAATGATCAATCGATTGAAAATATGATATGATCAATAATGATGATCCGTGGGGACCCCGTTTTATTTGGCTAGAGGCAGGGGCGATTTTAGGCCCGGGCGAAGCGGGCAGCGGTCCGGGGCGGCATTATTTCATGACACATGCGGCGGCACGAGCGCTTAAAAAAAAAAATACATCTCCGCTGCAAAGCGTTTTTTATGATTAATCTCTATCATATCACTGTGTGGGGTACTGGCATATTGCCCCCCCTCCGGCTTAAGGTCTCCCTGCTTGCTGAGAAGGTGCCGTGCACAAAAGCTGTGTGAAAAGGGAAAAGGGGAGGGGGGCGCGGGGGACCGTTCAACTCTGCATCTTCCCAAATGGAACGAGCAAGGGGGGGGGGGGGGGGGGGGGGGGTGAGGGGTCCGGGATCCTCTGTGTGTGTCTGTGCCTCACACACACACACACACACACACACACACACACACACACACACACACATCCTCACTTGATTTAAGCCGTTTAACATTACCTAAATCTTAAACTATGTGGCTTTACTTAAACATATTTTCAACCTCACTTTGCACTACAGCACTCACCGCATTTTCTGCAGGAAATGCGTTTTCTAGTTTATTTATATTCCCCAACGTTTCACACTTTAAATTTTTCAGAAATGTTTTTCTGCAAATATCCAGTATAAACTTTCTTGTTCTGCTTACGGTAGCCATTCTCAAATAAAGCAGTGGACGAGGACAGGCTGGAAATTAATAATCAAAAGGAATAGCCTAACTAATTATTATTTAAAGAAAATGTATTGAAATGTACACAATCAATTCATGAGGTTGATCAAAATGGTCACTATAAATCCCTATTGTGTTCGGCATATTTGAGATACTCAACATGATTGTATCACATCTCACTTGTTTATCATTTTACATTTGTTATAGGAATAAATTGCAACACTGCAACTCTTCATTCCAGTGTCCGGAATCCATACTCGCCAAAAGTATATTCCTTAAAGGAGGTAAAATAATAAAGGGCAAATGGTTTTAGGAAAAAGTAGGCTTAAAAGATAAGCATAGAAAACAACGCTAACGATCAAACCAAAAATGATGTACACTATGTTATAAGGATGTGAAACTGCTGGCACTGCCTTAGACGCCAACCACATGTCAAAGGTTGGTTAATTGGAGTTAGTCTCACAAATCAATTTTTTTATTAACTTCTTAAGACTGATGGCAAACAAGCTCAAATCTTGGAGAACGAGGCGTTTAATGTAATCGTCTTTATATGTTGCTGGGGACGCGATCTGCAGACATGGATGGAACCACAACAAATGTGACATGGCTAGCCCTTAAACTCGGATCCAGATCAGGACTGATAACTAAAACCATTGCATTGTCTTCTCATTGCCCCTGTCCAACATTAGCCAACAGCAAACATGAAATCGTCACTGGTAACGACAAGACAAGCTCAAACATCCTGTCTGGTCATCAACGTCCTTAGACAAAGTGTAAAGGTTTAAAATCAAACCTTTGGCTATAGACATTGTAAAAATACATTAGTTTAAATCATCTGAAACCTCCATCTTGCACTGGCAAATACTTGGAATCCTTGGAAGAATATATATGTAACAACACAGGAAACGTTGCATAACTCTGCCCCTCTTACGTTCTGGTTTCCAACCCAGTTTTATTAAACAAATAAATTATACAAAGTAATATTTAGCAGATATTTTTTCTGTTGTTTTTTGTGTTTTTTCTTTTGTTTTTTAAGTAATGATTAAATTAAACGGAGACTTCCGGGTTAGGGAAGTGACGTTTGACGTAAAGAAAATAGAACTGTCATGTGACCTCAGGCTGTCATGTGACCTCTCTTCCTGGTATCTTCATTACAATTCATCCAAGGTAAACAAGTTCAGCGTGTCTTTACTTGAGTTATTTGGGGACCTTATCACCGATAAGTTACCGGTGATTACAGACCGCATAACGTTTAAAGGACGGTTCGTAGTTATTTTGTTGGTAATCCTCTGTCGTTACTACTCGTTTCCTTTCCTCAGATCCACTGGTTTGACTCGTTTCTCCCCCACAGATCCACTGGTTTGACTCGGTTCTTCTCCTCAGATCCACTGGTTTGACTCGGTTCTTCTCCTCAGATCCACTGGTTTGACTCTTTGACTCCGTGGAGACCCACGCCGACCACCATGGTCGATGTAAGGACGTTCTGCTGGTGCTTTTAAATCACCTTGCTGTCACTCCTACTTTAACAGTTAAAATAGGGAATGCAATGAACGCATGAAATTCATGATCCTCAATTGGCCTTTTGGATGTAAACCATGGTCATGGTCCTCATGATGTGACGATAATATGTTTAATAATGTGTTATCTTGCAGGATATAAGACGATATCTGTACAAACAGCTTCCAAGGTTGGTATAATCAGTCGGTTATATTAGACATTGCATTTAAACCACCGAGTCCTTCCACTAACCTTGTGGTTAATCTCCTCCAGTGTTGAAGGTCTTCATGCCATCGTGGTGACTGACAGAGACGGTGTACCGGTCATTAAAGGTACGATGCCACATCACGTGTTCAGTTCAATGTTTCAGATGAATGTACACAAAGTACACAACCCCATGTCTTGACTTAAAGTATTCTTATAGTGAGCTTAGTTATAGTACTTAATGAGCTGCCTAGATAGTAGAACCACCATTCCCTGAATCATTTTACTCTCCGATGTCTATCTAGACTGCCTGTTTTTACTTTGTATAATTGAGCTGCATATAGGACTACACTCAACACAGCGACACCCTTACAGTTGAGTTAACTCGGGAGAGGATGTTTTCAACAGCTATATTAATGTTTCATTTCCATAGGAACTATTCCCTACTTCGTAAATTCAAGAACACCCTTTGCGTAAAAAGAAAAATAAAGATTTATGACAGGGATGACTAGTAGGGATCAAATGCAAATGATGCAACTATTGATTCAAATGATTCACCAACCTGCGGCCCGTAGCCGAATGTGTCTCTGAGCTTTGAATAAATGACACGTCCCACACCCAAACATTTCACAAATGCTATAGGCTATTGGTTATTTTATTTATAGTATAGCTATATATAAAATGTTAGATGCTGTGCTATCTTCATTTTGGGGGTTGAATAGGTTATGTGGTTGATACATTTTATTTGGTGTGAGGGACGAGAATTGGCTCTTTTGATAGTGAAGGTTGCAGACCCCTGGTATATCCTTTAATAAAATAAATGTGTTTCCTATTTAGTGGCCAATGAGAACGCTCCGGAATATGCCCAGCGGCCAGGGTTCCTCTCAACGTTCGCTCTGGCCACGGACCAGGGCAGTAAACTGGGTCTCTCCAAGAACAAGAGTATCATCTGCTACTACAACACATACCAGGTTTCTTCCACATTCTGGGTTAATTTCTATCCAACTATTGAGTGAACACTATTTCACTCCATGTAGTTAACTTCTAGAACAGTGAAAGACTGTTTGTATTCCTAATGGGTCTTAAGTCTTTGTAAATGGAAATGCGATGTTCAAAAACAACTAGGATTATGCTTGTGTGTTTCTAATCTGCAATTAGTTTTATGTATGTAAGGAAAATGATTTACAATGAAACTATTAGCTTTTTGAAACCAAGTTATTGATTGTAGTGGCATGTTGCCTTTGACTGGATTTTTGTTTTTCCTTTTGTCTCCTTCTGCAACAGATTGTGCAGTTCAACCGGTTACCACTAGTGATCAGCTTCATCGCTAGCAGCAGTGCCAACACAGGTACAAATTAGAGCAATCCGATTCACTTCTTTATTTCTGTACATTGTGTATCAAATTAGTCTGTTTTATTTTTCATATAACAGGGCAGTTTCGCCCTAAAAGTGTGTTGCTTGCATAATACTTTCAGCAGAAAATCACTTAACAGAACTTATTGACTTAATGGCTCACATTAATTAATTTTTTTCGGCCCTCTGCCCTTACAGGTCTGATCATCAGTCTGGAGAAGGAGCTGGTACCGCTCATCGAAGAACTACGACAAGTAGTGGAGACAGCTTAGGGCTTTGGGCTCTATGGCAACTCTGGGCTTGGACCCACACTCTGCTCCCCAAAACATGCAAACGTGTTCCCCACTTTTTTGTTTTTTGCATTTGTTTCTCCTCTTTAAATAAATCTGTCATATGTCCTATTGTTGATTGTTTATTCATTTGCAGTTACCTATACACATTTAAACCCTAACATTTTTGAGGTTGAAATAATTATATAATTTTCGCCACTTCAGAGCTCTCTGTCATAGCATTAATGTTTGGTACTACAAAGCTAATTTCAAAAGGTGGATGTTGTAAATGGATGGAAATACACCTAACGAGCGCGTCTTCACAGCGCGTCTTCACAGCGCGTCTTCACAGCAAAGACGCACTGTGTTCGAACTCACTATTCCTTATATAGTGTTTATGATATAGTGCACTATATAGGAAACGAACAAACGAGAATTCGGACACTACGCTTAACATTTCTAAACATCATTTGCGTCGGTAAATGCACCTGGTATTTGTGTGACACAGACAGACGCGCCCACATCATGTAAACAAACCGGGCACCCACGAGGAAAGCTGGAGGTTGTATTGATATTGAATGTTACATTTCCTTGATCAAGTTTTTTTTAAAATTCATTTTGAATGTTATATTTTCTATGTTAAATCCCAAACAAATTGTTGACATTTCTAAATGAAAGCCGGAGACTCCATCATTAAATGTATACGTTTTCGTTATTATTCAGCTTCTTCCTCATCTTTCAAAACACAGGGATTTAGAACTTTTTTTTGGGGGGGGGGGGGCTCAGCTGAAATTTGTTCTCTGAGGGTGGGCTCACTCTCTCATACTTTGAAAACTTCTGATATAGAGTATGTACACTGAATAGGTTTGCAGAGGACTATATACAATATGCACACTGAAGGCCTGATGCCACCATAGGTTTGCAGAGAACTATATACAGTACACTTAAAAGGGGTGGGGGGGTTGTGAGGGTCTGCAACCAGTGTCCACCTCACGGGAAGGAGAAGGGGCTGTGAGTGAGAGAGACTAGTAAGAGAACTCTTGGAAAACTCTTACTTGTATAGGAACTTTGCTCGTCTGTCTTTCTGACAAATTTCTCAAATTTCTCAATAACCCTTTTATTGAAATCTGGAACGTCCCGTGTAAGTTTTCTTCTCTATAGATAGCATAGCCAGAGCATTGAGGCGATCTTGTGCCATAGTGTTCTTAAGGAAAGTCTTTATCCTCTTTAAGGTGGAGAAGCATCTCTCTGATTCTGCTGTTGACACTGGTGTGGTGATGAGGATCTTGAGAAGACTTACAGTTTCGCTGAATGTGTCTTGCAGGTTCTTTCCCATTAGAACCTGAAATAGAGCCAGTGGTCCACTGCAGCCCTTGAAGTCCTCATGCTCGTAGATCAGGGACAGTTTGGTTTTAAGTCTGGCTTCGTCCAATATGGGATAGGCATCCACCGTGGTTTCCAGCACTGAATCTGGAAACTTTCTGCTGTGTTGTGAGAACAAGTCACCTTGCAACAGAGTAGCACTGATGAGATGCTTTGTGAAAGAAAACCTCTCCTTGGCATGGCTCATAATGGTTTCACAGACCTATGAAATAATAACCACAGAAAACATGTCCCAGTTCAACAATACAATAAAATCAGCATACTCCTACCAGCTATTTTTTTAGTTAAGTGTACAGTAATAATTAAAAAGCATAAATGTGGGGAAAAAAGACAATGTCTGCATTCTCCAGTAGATATACAGTATATATAGTATGTCTAATAATGACAACTCTGAATACAAAAATGTTTTAAAAAGTATAAAAGGAAAGCAAAAAAATGCATTGGCATACCCACAACTAGTTAGCCAAGCCTGAACCAAACTCTGGGAAAACTTCTCTTGTAGGCTCCATCCTTTTCTCTAGCTTGTTGGGTTATGTTCACTTCTGGCTTGTCTGGTCCGAGTTCTTTTACTTTTTTCTTTTAATTTTTCTGCAAATGTTCTTCTTTCGAAGGGATTCATAAGCAAAGACTTAACTGAATTTGAGGCTAGCTGAACTCACAGGGAAACAGTGGTAGCAGTACTCAAACTCGCCTTGTTGCTGATCTCTGAGGTTATGGCAAATGCGCGTTACGTTCAGTGGACGGTGCACTGTTGGGGGCTATATTTTGAGCGCCCACAAGCCATACAATTAGGCTTAGGCACAAAATAATGTACTTTTCTGCTTAGCAACCGGGGAACCATTGGCTAAAAATTCAGGCTTGTTGTGCTGAGCGAACTGTGGCCCCAGGGAAGACACCTACTTCACCACAATGATACATGAAAGTGAATGAAGATATAATTATGGAGGATTCTAAAGATATTCTAAAGTTAATGCATTATTCAAATGCAATTAGTATAGATTATTTCTCAAAATGAGAAAGATTATTAAAAAATATATAAATGAAAAAATAAAAATAAATAAAAATAAAAATACAACAGGGAGGCAGGTCGGCGGGAGGGCGGCGCTCCAGCGCCCTCTATAGGCGACCCGCCACTGGTAAATGGGGAACGGGAGACCGTGGTGAAGTTAGTTTGAGGTTGGATATTCGACAGATATTCAACAGATATTCGGCCATTCATTTCCTATGGGAAATCGCTTTTTGCTCAATAGCTTCCGAGTTATGGGACCCAGAGGCCCCAGACCAATGTAGACCTGTCCTACTATTTGGTACTAACAACACACACCTCACTAAAAAAATAATATTTTGCACCTCCTATTTTATTTGAATATTTTAAGAATCCCATTTATTTCCTATGGGAAATTGCTTTTTGCTCAATAGCTTCCGAGTTATGGGACCCAGAGGCCCCAGACCAATGTAGACCTGTCCTACTTTGTGGTACTAACAACACACACCTCACTAAAAATTTATATTTTGCACCTCCTATTTTATTTAAATATTTTAAGAATTCCATTCATGATATACTAATAACACACCTTAATATGTTTTCCCACTTCATTATGTGAACTTGCAAATTATATTTTAGCTTTAGACCTTTCTGTAATAGTTCCTTCTTGCAATCCATGGCAATGAATGAGACTATGCACAGTATAGGTGTAAACAGGGCTGTACAGTGCGACAGTTTTGATTGCATTTGCTATTAAAATATATAACGTGCGAAGATAAATAAAAGTCCACTCGCACCGGTGCGAAAGGGTGAGAAGGACCCGTGCCGAAAAAAAAAACGTCTTTCTGTATGGCTTTCAATGGCACTGCTAAGCGCGAGTGTGTGGGAGCATGATGGGAGTGATGCATGTAGGGAAATGTATTTCGAATTATAGGCTCGCCAGTTCCGCTCAACTACTAAAAAACGACATTTCCCAAACATTCGCACGTTGAGGAAGAGGCTTTGTAACGGTTGCGGGAAATTCACTTTTTAAGCAAAACAGAAAAATGAAAAGGCATTTCTCTGTATTCTGAAGTTCTTCTTCATCAAATAAAGATGGAAACTTGGAAAAAAAATTATGTATGGAAGAGATTGACTCGGCGACCACATGCAAGGAACCGGCACCTTCGGACGAAGCCGACTCCACCCATGACTCCGTCTCGGCCAACAGGAAAACGTATAGGTTTAACCCCCAGTGGTTAAAAACTTTCAATTGGCTGGTCTACGACCAATCCAAGAAGTCTATGTTTTGTAAATATTGCCTCGAGGCAGGGGAAAGGACATCTGGGAAGACACCCTACATTACAGGGAACACTATTTTCAAGAGGGACAACGTCACTAAGCACAACTTGTCAAAGCGACACATCGCTTGCCGGGAGGCTTTTTTTTCGCAAAAATCCAGGTTAACCGTGCTGGTTAAATTTGTAATAATTACTTAATTTTGTTGAATGTGTTCACCACTTCTGGCTGCTGATGTTTAAAAAAAGGCTCTCATAGTCACTTTACTATTTAATATGTTCATTGTCACTTTACTGTTGTTACATTTGTTCATATTGTGTTACTTTTGAATATACGTCCTATTCTGTTCATATAGTTAAATCTGAATAAAATAATTATCTTGACTATAGTATGTGTGCTACCAAAATTATTTTTGTGCTACTGAATTTTTTTGCTTATAAGCGTACAGCCCTGGTAACGCGATTCTCAATCAACGCAGCTGGCGTGTTTTATACACTCCACAGAATCTTTTGGTAATCAGGCATTGATCTTCAGTCATTACGGTATAGTCGAGGGTTAAAGTAAGTGGAAGGGATCCAATATGAAAGTGTATATGGCTGTAACCAGAGAGAATAGATGAAATGAAAATGTGTGTGTGTGTGTGTGTGTGTGTGTGTATGAGTATACTGGTGTATACACGTGTGTGTGTGTGTATGAGTATACTGGTGTATATGCGAGATTATAATAGTGTGTGTAAGGCCAAGTATGAATTCTGTCCCAGGCGGCCCCTCATGCTTAACAGCCTTTCTTATGGTCTTGGACAGTTAGAATTCTACCTACAACATAAACTGTAGTTGGGAGCCCACCTTTTTGCAACGCTTCAGTGCGGACTCCTTGTCTGTCCTGCTGCCAAATAACCTTCAACCACTTCTGGAGGTTTTCCTTGGTTTTCCTCCTAAATCAAGTGTGACAGAGGACCACTGATCTGTGTTGACATTAAGTTTGTGAGAAATTAAATATTTTACAATATTTTCTCTTCCTCCTGCTTCTTTCCAGAGGTCTTTATTTTTGCTTGTCTGTCCACTCTTGAACTGCCCCATCATTGATATCCTCTTCCATGTCCTCTTCCATGTGCTCTAACTTTTTCTTCATGTAGCCTACATTTGATCACGAGCTCATGGATGCCACCTACTGGTTCTAAGGATATCAGTCAACCTGCATTTTGGATTATGAACCAGGTTGCTCTTACTGTTTTTTTTTTTTTAGGGCCGGCTTTTTCCCAGAGAGCCACAATTTTCACAGAGTAACCCCTAGATGCACCCTGGTTGAAGGTCTAATGGACAAGTTTGTATCACTTGTCAACTAATTTAGATTCATTTCTAGCAACGGCTTGTTGCCAATGCGTTTCAATGGAGCATTTGATGATGCTGTGTGAGCCTTTCCTGTAGGGCTGGAGCCCCCAAGTTGATAATCATGTGTCCTTTGAGACCCCCTTTGATATAAAAGAGACCCCAGATCTATAGCTTACTTGTTAATGTCCTCGACTCAGTCACCTATTGCATCACTTCCTTTAGGGCTTCGGCCTCCTAATTGATCATTGTAGTATATTTAAATGTCCTCTTTTATATATATGACACCACCACCACTGGGACGTGGCAACAATTCTCCATATCCATATGGGGAGGGGGGTGGGTGCTTGTGGACAGTATGGGTGTACACTAGACATAAATAGGAAGCACACTCAAGAGGAGGAATGGCCTCTCACACATATTTAATTAACTCTTTCAAATAACCCTGCCTTAAGTGCACTGTATATAGTTCTCTGAAAATTGATTTAACAGGGTTATTTAACAATAACCCTGTTAAAGCAATGTTTTAATTTCAAGAATAGGTTATAGGCTGTGTGTCACTATAAAATCTGTCCATGCATGTCTCAGAGTGACGTAACAAGCCACCAGACAGCGATTTAAAAAAAACGAGTCAAGTTCATACAAGTTCTTATTAATTACGTCTAAACTGCGGAGAATAGAAACGTATTCCAAGGTGCCTTTCGAAGGAAACTATCTGTCTATTTCCTAACCAGCGGACCCTAGTTTATGACAAAAACAACACAATTGACGGCAGCTCCGTTGCCGCCCACGTGGTTTGGAGCCATGTAAGGAGCAGGGGGGGCTGACAACCACCATAGCAACCATGAGAGTCACGTGAAGTGGACGCAGGCCCATTGAAGAGAAAAGGCCAAAAAACCTAGGCATGTCACATGTTTAAAGCCGTTATTGTATTTAATTAATTAAATATAAAAAAGATATATTATATAAATATACAATTATTTTGTTATAATATTATAAGTAGACCATAGCTTTTATTCAATTATCGTTATAACAAGATCCAACCATTGACCATCAACTCGGAAATTCTATGAATTAAATTCATATTGACGGTATGGCGATGGACCGTATGGCACTATATCCCTTCACTCCCATCTTGAATTTAATAGACCATTCTCGTTGCTTCGAGGAAGTCTGGTGGTCTCCGTATATGATAAATAAATATATAGATATATTTATTTATTTATTACACAGCTCTTCTCAATGCTGTGGAACGCTCACTAAAATGATTACATAAACACTATTAATGGCATAACTATACTGAAATATCATATTATCCACCCAGAATAAACAGTATGTCCGCCATTTTCACAGAAAAATATCCTAAAAACTATCCAATAGGAAAGATGCTCACAGCGTCTATTAGAGACGTAGTCGGGTAAATACAGGAGTGAATGGGCTGCTGGAGCATCCCCTTTCCGTCTGCAGACGACGCCGAAGGGTACCTTTCCCGTCACCGACCGACGGCAAAGGGTACCTTTCCCGTCAGCCACCGACGCTAAAGTGCCTTGGCCAACAGTCGGTATTTGACGATCTCGGAGTGATACTGTGTTGGTCTGCATTGGTCTGGGGCGTCTGGGTCCCATAACTCGGAAGCTATTGAGCAAAAGGCAATTTCCCATAGGAAATGAATGGGATTCTTAAAATATTCAAATAAAATAGGAAGTGCAAAATAGTAATTTTTAGTGAGGTGTGTGTTGTTAGTACCACATAGTAGGACAGGTCTACATTGGTCTGGGGCCTCTGGGTCCCATAACTCGGAAGCTAATGAGCAAAAAGCAATTTCCCATAGGAAATGAATGGGATTCTTAAAATATTCAAATAAAATAGGAGGTGCAAAATATAAATTTTTAGTGAGGTGTGTGTTGTTAGTACCACATAGTAGGACAGGTTTACATTGGTCTGGAGCCTCTGGGTTCCATAACTTGGAAGCTATTCAGCAAAAAGCAATTTCCCATAGGAAATGAATGGCCAAATATCTGTTGAATATCTGTCGAATATCCAACCTCAAACTAACTTCACCACGGTGAACGGGAGTGGGAGACACAAGAGCTGTCCAGTTTCAAGGCCCGTAGTAGAGAGCGTTGTGATTGGCCAAGTTCATGTTGGGGGAAGCCACACAATGGAGAAAAGCGATACCTGAGGACTGTAAAGGAGTTATTTGCACACCAACTCAGAGTTGTTGTTATCTTAGCAAGTGGTAATAAAGCCTTAATCTTTCCAACCTAGTCCTTCTCGACCTTTCGTCTTTTGTTAAAGTATTAGATTGTGGGTTTTTATCCACACTAGAGTAAAACATGTCACATGTTTAAAGCCGTTATTGTATTTAATTAATTAAATATTAAAATATATATTAAATAAATATAAAATTATTTTGTTATAATATTATAAGTAGACCATAGCTTTTATTCAATTATCGTTATAACAAGATCTATATCCGACCATTGACCATCAACTCGGAAATTCTATGAATTAAATTCATATTGACGGTATGGCGATGGACCGTATGGCACTATATCCCTTCACTCCCATCTTGAATTTAATAGACCATTCTCGTTGCTTCGAGGAAGTCTGGTGGTCTCCGTATATGATAAATAAATATATAGATAGATTTATTTATTTATTACACAGCTCTTCTCAATGCTGTGGAACGCTCACTAAAATGTTTACATATACACTATTAATGGCATAACTATACTGAAATATCATATTATCCACCCAGAATAAACAGTATGTCCGCCATTTTCACAGAAAAATATCCTAAAAACTATCCAATAGGAAAGATACTCACAGCGTCTATTAGAGACGTAGTCGGGTAAATACAGGAGTGAATGGGCTGCTGGAGCATCCCCTTTCCGTCTGCAGACGACGCCGAAGGGTACCTTTCCCGTCACCGACCGACGGCAAAGGGTACCTTTCCCGTCAGCCACCGACGCTAAAGTGCCTTGGCCAACAGTCGGTATTTGACGATCTCGGAGTGATACTGTGTTGGTCTGCATTGGTCTGGGGCGTCTGGGTCCCATAACTCGGAAGCTATTGAGCAAAAAGCCGTTTTCCATAGGAAATGAATGGGATTATTACAATATTCAAATAAAATAGGAGGTGCAAAATATTAATTTTTAGTGAGGTGTGTGTTGTTAGTACCACATAGTAGGACAGGTCTACATTGGTCTGGGGCCTCTGTGTCCCATAACTCGGAAGCTATTGAGCAAAAAGCAATTTCCAATAGGAAATGAATGGGATTCTTAAAATATTTAAATAAAATAGGAGGTGCAAAATATTAATTTTTAGTGAGGTGTGTGTTGTTTGTACCACATAGTAGGACAGGTTTACATTGGTCTGGGGCCTCCCGGTTCCATAACTTGTTGAATATCTGTCGAATATCCAACCTCAAACTAACTTCACCACGGTGAACGGGAGTGGTAGACACAAGAGCTGTCCAGTTTCAAGGCCCGTAGTAGAGAGCGTTGTGATTGGCCAAGTTCATGTTGGGGGAAGCCACACATTGGAGAAAAAGCGATACCTGAGGACTGTAAAGGAGTTATTTGCAAACCAACTCAGAGTTGCTGTTATCTTAGCAAGTGGTAATAAAGCCTTAATCTTTCCAACCTAGTCCTTCTAGACCTTTCGTCTTTTGTTAAAGTATTAGATTGTGGGGGTTTTACCCACACTAGAGTAAAACATGTCAATGAACATGTCACCATGCGGCTCAACTTTGGAAGAACAGCTTTCGTCCATAATGGACGTACTTGGGAAAGCTGCCGTATCTGAAATTAGCCAATTGTTTTCAGAAGGCTTGACTACCCTTCACTTACAAATATCTCAGAGCATGAAAGAAAACGAAGCGCTGAGGACGAAGATGAAGGTGATGAGGAGTGAGCTTTTTTCTTTGCGGCTTCAAACGAGATCAGACGCATCGCGAGCGGCAAGTCGTTTCACCCTGGCTCGACCCAACATCTGCAAACCACGGCCATCACTGGGAATTGGTCAGTTGAGTCCTTGCTGTACTAGGTGGAGAACGGGAAAGTCCAAGGGTTGAGGGGCCTTTATTAGTTGTTACATTTGTAACAACCAGCGGTCGAGTTGTGAAAAAAAAGGCAGGGGGGATGGTGGATTTTAACTTTTAGGGACAGATAATTTGTGCTGATAACAGCGTATATGGTGGGAGACCAACGGTGTGATAATTATTATTATTATTATTATTATTATTATTATTATTATTATTATTATTATTATTTTTATTATATTATTATATATTTTTTCGTCGCTCTTATAAAGTAAGAACGATGACAGTAGTCATCGCTCTTATTTTATCCCCAAAAACGCAGCTCATCGGACGAATCACACGATTCGAGGCATGCATCACTTTTAAGGATTTTAAAAACTGATTCTTATTCTTTTTTTCAAAAATGCATTCGGCAGAGAAGGGAGATAGCGTTGCTCACGGGTTGGAATGAATGGGAGAAAAGGGGACAGAGTTGTCTGCGGATTCATGTCAGAGATGCAGAGACAGCTTCAGGCTACCAGTGTCTGTCTCGTACGGTTTGGAATGAGAGCTCGTGAAGGCACTATTATAGTGCCTTCACGATAGCATACTGCCCGAGAATGCAGTGTCGCTGTCAAATCTGTCCCTGGGAAAAGTAACGTTGGGTTATTGAAAAAGGAATTGAAAAAGGAAACCACTATAATGAAAGAGCGGTAATATTTCCACATTAATTGATAAAATAACAGGAAATGGGAAGGGGGGATGGCTGTTTCAGAAGGGAGATGATTTTGATCATTTTAATTCCAAAGGGGGATGCCATCCCCCCTCATCTCGAGTGCTGGTAACAACTATAATAATCATGATTCAAAATTAACAATGAATAATGATTTATATTGGAGAAAAGGCTACCTCACAACACATGCCGAATATAATTTGACAATATGCTGTCCTTTGAATGGTCTTGGATGTAATGTATTCTTCATCATCATCAGGCCAAAAGCCCCTGAAAGAAACAAGGCGGTTGGAAATTCCCCTCATCTTACACCTCCCATAGATTCTAGACAGCATAGATTCTAGGCTGACTGCTAGAGTCTTCCTGCGCTAAAAAAGAAAGAGGCCTGGTACTCTTTTGCAAAGCATCGTGACCAGAGACATGATAAAACACAAGTCAAACTTGGGATTTGCAAGATGGAAACCGTCAAGAGCCCAGAAGGGTTTCAAGACAGACGCCACATGAGCTGGTTTATCATTCTCAAACATCAGTAAATTCAAAACGTATATATGTTAGCTGATCAGCTTATATGGTTAGTGTTTGCAGAGAGGGCTATTGTAATGACACGTTGTTGCTTGTTAATGCCAAAATAGAATAATTTTTGCTCTGCATGTCATGTTGTGCTCATATCATTTTGCGTGGTGTGCGTTCAGTGTCCTTAACCTGGTCACCCGCTTGAGCTTTGAGTCGAATGAGGAGGGGGCTGGAGGAGACATCCCTTTCCAAAACTCTGAATCTGTTTGCAGTACACATTAAAACCTTCTGTGCCATGTTACATACATTTAAATAGTTCAGTTTCATGTGTACAAATGCACACTGTCTCCTTCTTCCGTTTCTGCAGAAGACTGCGATGACTTTGGAGACCGTAGCACACAGCACGGCGCCACCTCAGATACTCTGCATGTGGACGCCCCTGGCTCCTCCCACGTGTCCAGTCACAGCGAGGAGCTGAGGATCCTGAGCGTCCACGGAAAAGGGGAGGGCCCACTGGTGGGGGACGGCCATGACACCCACTTCACGTCCGAACCGGAGGCTCTTAACTCGCTGTCCACGGACCACGGCGTGGCCAAGAGCCTGGAGCAGCTGGTCCGCCGCGAGGAGCTGACTGGACAGGTTGGAAATCATCTTCTCATTCACCATCCAAAAGAGAGGCTTCCTCTGCTACAACTCCAGCACGCACCCATCGAAAGCACACACCTTTAAGATTCAATGTTTTTTCAGCGGGGATTGAAAACTTTTCTGTGCAAATGTAAGAATATGTCTTGTGTGTGTTTCCTTCTTTATGTGGAAAGCAGCGGACCCCAGACACCATTTTAATCAAGGAAGAAGAGGATATTGGCGGAGGCATGGCCGCTGTTGGTTAGTAATACACATTGCGTCCATGCAAGAAAACGACCTGGATCAACTGACAATGTGCTCAATTCTACCAGTGCTTAAAAGCCTGTTCCTCTTTTGAAGGCGCATCATGACCAGAGCCCTGCTAAAACACCAGGACTACTTATTCTGTTCATAGCAGATTGATTTACACCTTCTTTATGGCAGACAGGTGTCAGGAATGTTGAGATCTGGTCTGATTCCCAATATAACTACAGTATTGGTAAAACAGCTGATCGGAAACAATAGATGACCTGGGTTGTATCTTTATGACCTCCCCACATCATTAAAAGGAGGAGACGTAGCAGTGCCTTCTCAGCTGGAGCATGTCCCTTGACCACCCCAATGGGACAAGGAAAAGGCATAATCAACAAAGAAAATGATTAGAAAGATAGAATGTCAAAATATAATTGAAGTGTTTACAAAGTACATACTGTATCACTTTGTGCAAATAATGAATTAATACAATTATTTTCGCTCTTTCTTTGTTTTCCCCTCTGCAGAAGACTGCGATGATTTTAGAGACCGCAGCACCACCCTGGATAGTCTGCATGTGGACGCCCCTGGCTCCTCCCACATGTCCAGTCAGAATGGGGAGCTGCGGATCCTGAGCGTCCACGGAAAAGGGGAGGGCCCATTTGCAGACGGCCATGACACTCCCTTCACCGTGCCCGAACTGGAGGCCCTGAGCTCGCTGTCCACGGACCACAGCAGGGCCAAGAGCCTGGAGCACGGCAAGCGGCTGGCCCACCATGAGGAGCTGACTGGGCATCAGGGCGGCCGCAAGGGCCCGCCCTGTGCCTTGTTTGGCAAGGGTTTTCCCGACAATACCAAGATGACCGTCCGCATGCGTAACACCGGCGAGAGGCCGTGCTTCATGCATTGGTGCGACCAATGCATGAAGCGCTTCAGGACAAGGAGCCACCTGAAGATCCACATGAGGATTCACTCCGGGGAGAAGCCCTACGAATGTGACCATTGCATGAAGCGCTTCAGGACAAGTGGCCAGCTGACGATCCACATGAGGACTCACTCCGGGGAGAAGCCCTACGGATGTGACCAATGCATGAAGCGCTTCAGTACAAGCTCCAACCGGAAGAGCCACATGAGGACTCACTCCGAGGAGAAGTCCTGAAGGTGGCCCTGCCTGCATTGGCACATGCTCAAGCACAAAGACAATGGGGTGCTTTGACATGGGGCAACGGTACGCTTTGATTGACACCTCTATCCTCTATTCGTTGAAATGACTGCTGTAGCTTTTTTTTCATTATGATAAAAGACGCTTTCCAGCTTTTGAGTCACTTACTGTTTTTATTGTTAAAGATCCCATGGCATGAAAATCTCACTTTATGAGGTTTTCTAACATAAATATGAGTTCCCCTAGCCTGCCTATGGTCCCCCAGTGGCTAAAACTTGCGTTCAGTGTAAAACGAGCACTAGGTGTTCTGCTCGCCTTTGAAAAATTGGGGGCTCAAGCGCGCTGATTTGGAATGTGGTCCCATATGTCGTCATAAAGGATCTAAGCTTCTCCCCTTTCTCTGCCTTGCCCTCCCTGAGAATTTGGCCCACCAATGAGATACGACTGTGCGAGCGCCACATACACACTGTAACGCAAGTGTTTGCTGTTGGTGTTATGGCGCATAACACGTCGGTTCTTTGACGTCTCTTATATTTCCACAACAAGACTGTAGTTGGGGTTATCTCAGACATGGTTGAGAAGGAATTGGGGGAAAGGAACTTTGGCTTTGACTCCCTGAAGTACATGAACTGCGACATGCTGCCTGCTGCCGGTTGCCGCGAGGCACAACCGCCGCGAAGCACCACCGCCGGGAAGCACCACCGCCGGGAAGCACCACCGCCGGGAGGCACCACCGCCGGGAAGCACCACCGCCGGGAAGCACCACCGCCGGGAAGCACCACCGCCTGGCAGCAGGCAGCGCGCGGTTCAGTCTACTTCAGATTGATGTGAAAGTGGAGAACCAGAGACGTCGGAGAACCCGACAAAGTCGTTTGTGATTCATAATATCGTCTGGAGGCGCACACAGCTTTTGGCCGTGATAATATGTATTATATGATATAGTTATCTATGTATTATATGATATTATTTAGATATAGAGCCCCAGGACTGTAACGCAACACTTCCTTGTTATTTGCATAACCGTTCTGCTGTTGGTGTTATGGCTTATAACACGTCAGACTCTCGTCTCTGGTATTTCCACAATGAGACTCGTAGTGGGGGTTATCTCAGCCATGGTTGAGAATGAACTGGGGGAAAGGATTTTTGGCTTTGACTCCCTGAAGTACATGAACCAAGACATGGAGGAGAAAGGGATTGTTGGCCGTGAATGTCTCCCGCTTGAGCCCTGCTTCCCGCTGCCGAGGGACCACCGCCTCAGCGCTGCAGGAGGCTGTGGTGCCTAAGCGCTGACCGCTGCCGAGGGACCACCGCCTCGGCGCTGCAGGAGGCTGTGGTGCCTAAGCGCTGACCGCTGCCGAGGGACCACCGCCTCGGCAGCGGTCAGCGCTGAGACTCCGGCAGGAGAAAACCGTGGTCAACAATCGCGGGCAACAATCCCTTTCTCCTCCATATCGTGTTTCAGTCTACTTCAGATTGATGTGGATGTGGAAGAACCAGAGACGTCGGAGAACCAGACGCGGTCGTTTGAGATTCATAATATCGTCTTGAGGCTCACACAGCTTTTGAACATGATAATATATATAATATGATATAGATATCTATGTATAATATGATATTATTTAGATATAGAGCTCAAGGACTCCCGTGTGTTCTAGAATATTTACAGAATACGGCTAAAGGCTGTGTGCGCCTCGCCATTGCGATACATCCACTGTATACAGAGTGCACGGTACCGTGGCTGCAAGCTACTCAGAGCCACACCCCCACCCTCCACCTTGACCCGCCTCTCTCCTCCTCATTTGCATTAAAGCTACAGACACCGAAACGGCGCATTTGGGGAAAGCTCAATGTGTGACTGGCTCGTAGTGGATGTAATTCTGCACCACGTCTTCAAATACTGTGTTTGGGGCCTACAAATACTATATTAAAGCATCCATAAAGTAGCATGCCATGGGACCTTTAAAATGTGTAAATAATGTCATGAAGGATAACTTGTTTTTTCAACATTACGGACAATAAAATATTAGATTCAATTTGAGAGCATGATCATGGGAAGATACAGGCAGCAAAGTTACCAAGTATACATTGAATGAGACTATTGGTGTACATTCTTATCGGAAACTTTGACATTGTGGGTTAATAAAAAGGAACCAAAGGTAAGGGTTATAGACCATCGTGGAGAGTTTAGGATTGGCCAGAAGAGAGACCAAGTTAAATTGTAATACACTATGGGTGAAGTGGAATAGGCTGCATGACAGTTAAAGGAATCTAAACAACAAAGAAGTCAGTCGATTGGCCTCAGTATCAGACTTTGTGACTATCGTTCAATGCAAATGAAAATGATGAATGATAATCAGCCTGTTGCCTTTTGTTCCAAAATGGTTAAAGATATTTTTAAATGTTGGCACTGCTTTCGTGTGCTGCACAGTCCTTCGTGTGCTCCTCGGTCTGGGAGCCATCTCGTAGTTTGAGGCAAGAGAGTATACGTGCTCCAATAGTGCGAGATTAAAAATAAAGCACATTTATTTGAATGATTTTAGCTTGTGTGTGCCCTTGCCCGCGATAAATCACACACAAGCTAAAATCATTCAAATGAATGTGCTTTATTTTTTTATCTCGCACTATTGGAGCACGTATAGCTACTCTCTTGCGCTCCGCCTCCAACTACGAGATGGTTAGTTACACCTTTCCTGCTCCCAGACCGAGGAGCAGAGGGGAGACGTTCCCTCCAGGGGCCGATGCTCTCTCGGGGGCAACACCCGTCACTTTGGCAGGCAGTGGGTCTGCCCATAGGTCGGAATGAATTTGCCACCGATTCTTGGATAGAAGAACCCTTGCAGCGCATCCAGAATGCGGCAGCGCGCCTCGTGTTCAACCTACCAAAGTTCTCACATGTAACCCCCCTCTTCCGAGGCCTCCACTGGCTCCCTGTAATAGCTCGCATCAGATTCAAGATGATGGTACTGGCATACAAGGCAGTCGATGGAACTGCCCCTGCCTACCTCCAAGCATTAGTAAAGCCACACACCCCAGCTCGATCCCTCCGCTCAACTACCTCAGCTGGACGTCTGGTACCGCCATCGCTAAGAGCAAGCAAAGGTCGATCAGCGAAGTCACAACTTTTCTCTGTTTTGGGACCTCAGTGGTGGAACGAGCTCCCTACCGATGTCAGGATCACAGTCGCTCACCAGCTTCCGCAAAAGACTCAAAACACACCTGTTCAGAGTTCACCTCGACTCTGCATAGAAACCAATGCACATCCACCATTGAATGTTGTATGTCCTGGCACTTGCACATTCCACTTATTGAAGGTACTTAATTGTGTAGCATCTACAGTAGCTGCTATCGTTGCTTTACACGGGGAATGGGTTAGCCTAGCGATTGTAATACTTGCACTTGGTTCTATGAACATCTTTACAGTACCGACAGCGATATATTGTTTCACTTCTTATGAAAAATGTACTTATTGTAACAAATACACTTATTGTAAGTCGCTTTGGATAAAAGCGTCTGCTAAATGCCCTAAATGTAAATGTAAATGTAAGAACCCCCCCCCTCCCCCAAATCGGCGTGACTTCACGGCGGTCGCCGCCGAGTTTGGCAAGAGTTTGCCAAAAAATATTATGTTAAATGCATTATGAAGGAAATATTATGTTAAATGCATTATTAATATATTTCCGTTATATTAAATAATAAATTTAAATATTGGTATGGAAACCTTTCTTTCCTAAAGTTGTTCGGGACATGTAGGCTTCCTCCGTCCCTATGCAAAATAACGCTCTTGCTTTATTCTTACACACAACCGGCGTCCGGACCTACTTCACTAAACTGACACGCACGCTACCGCTCGCTCTCTTCGCACGTCCACTCACTCGCTGACGTCACACACACACGCACACACACTGCCAGTGATATGCGTACGATACTTTCTGGTGCTCACAAGATACTTTCTCTTGCGCACCAAATGCTTTCTCGTGCTCACGAGAAACCTTTTTTTAATTTTTTTTTTACCCCATGTCCCTTTACGGGTGGTCCGTATTTCTTAAATGTGAAGTTGCCATTTTCTTTTCTTATTGTGTATTTTATGTGCATACTAACCAACAATAAATTAATTCATTTATATTCAAATAATTATGTTTCTGGAATTGGTATCCATTACATTATCAACTGTATTTTCTTCTCTTCTATTCTGCTTTACCGCGTCTCTTATGCTTCTTCGCGTAGTCTGTAAACTTCGTCGGTGGCATGCTGCTTTAAATATGGCCGCCGTAAAGGATTATGGGATACCACTATCTCCTTTCCTTTCGCAAAGGTTGCTCAGGAGTAACCTACGCTAAAGGAGGGTTAAAGGAAGAATCGAGGCTCCTTTCCTAACAATTTTTAGAATTCGAACCACCTTTCCTCAAAGCACTTCCGGGTCATCTCCATAGGAAAGGAAATTTCCTATGCACAAATGAGAGTTCGTAAAGGCCCCAGAACATTAACCATAATCCTTAAGTGTAACATAACTGGTAATGATTGGTGGAGCTCACTGAAGTGGAAATGAGTTCAACATGTTGAAAAATATGATATAGAATATATTATAAAAAATAAAGGTAAAAATATATGATATATCACTAGCAGTGCTTTTTAGTAATTTTGTAGTATCAAATCTAGGAATACATAATGGTGAATGAATATGTTACACATGTATTAAAAGTAACATTATTCTGCTTTGATTGGGGTCAGGAACATACCATGACAACACCATACACGATATGAAAGACTATACATACGCACACGGAATATATGACACAACTTGAACTAACATATAAACAATATATGAATGATCAAGGTTATAAGATGCAAGAAAAATGCTCAATTAGTGGGTTGGAACCATTGCGAAAAGTTTGCAAATATTTATGGGAAGAGTTCCTCCTTCACACGTTCACCAGAATAATGTAGTCTTGTACCTTTGCCTTTTCTTCTGTTTTCCAAATTCCTTTTGCCCCGAATCATATGTTTTATGGTCACTACTACCCTGACGAAACAATTGGCTTAGTTCGAGGTTTAAAAAACTTTGTATAAGGATTTTATGAAAACTTCAGAGAAAAATGGGAGATTTACTTCCGGAACCAGAGCTGTTTAAAAAAGGGGCAATCACTGTTGTGCTAGATTACCCAACGATGTGAAAGTTTGCTAAAATAATCATACAACCATTGTTGAATGTATGCTTTGCAACTTTGCTGCCTGTATCTTCCAATGATAATGCTCCATATTTAAATCAAACGTTTGCTTGTCCGAAGTGTCCAACAAATAAGAATTCATCACACAGACATCAATTATCTACAATAATCAAAAAAGAAACCGAATCCAAAGTTGGAAATCGTCTTTAATCATGATGAAAAAAAAAATACAGCAGTCAAATTTTCAACAAATAGAGGATAGAGGCGTCAATCAAAGCGTCCCGTTGCCCCGTGACAAAGCACCCATCGCCTGTGTGCTTGAGCATGTGCCAACGCAATGTGACAATTGCTAGGGCCGCTGAAGCTGGCGTTGCACTGTAGACACACGCTTCTTCCCAGAGTGAGTCGGCTCCTGTGTTCCTGTGTGTGCAGGACGCGAAAACAGACCCCAAAGTCAGCCATAACGCACAAGACGGGGCCTTAGGCACTTTACACATTGACCACACCTGTAGGGGTTGTCCCCGGGTGAGTTCTCATGTGGCGCTTCAGGTAGGAGTAATCTCCGAAGCGCTTCATGCATTGGTCACACCTGTAGGGCTTCTCCCCGGAGTGTGTCCTCATGTGGCTCTTCAGGTGAGAGGCCCGTCCGAAGCGCTTCATGCATTGGTCACACTCGTAGGGCTTCTCCCCGGAGTGAGTCCTAATGTGGACCTTCAGGTCGCAGCTCTTACTGAAGCGCTTCATGCATTGGTCACAGCTGTAGGGCTTCTCGGCGGAATGATTCCTAATGTGTCTCTTCAGGTCGCAGCTTGTAGTGAAGCACTTCAAGCATTGGTCACACCTGTAGAGCTTATCCTCGGAGTGAATATTCATGTGGATCTTCAGGCTGTTGTTTGTACTGTAGCGCTTCATACATTGGTCACACCTGTAGGGCTTCTCCCCAGAGTGAGTCCTCATGTGGCTCTTCAGGTTGGATCTCTGACTGAAACTCTTCATGCATCGGTCACAGCTGTATGGCTTTTCCCCGGAGTGAGTCCTCATGTGGCTTTTCAGGTCGCAGCTCTTACTGAAGCACTTCGTGCATTGGTCACACCTGTAGGGCTTCTCCCCGGAGTGAGTCCTCATGTGGCTCTTCAGGTGGGAGCCCTGACTGAAACTCTTCATGCATCGTTCACATCTGTATGGCTTCTCTCCGGAGTGAGTCCTCATGTGGCTCTTCAGATTGCAGCTCTGACTGAAACTCTTCAAGCATTGGTCACACCTGTACGGCTTCTCGCCAGTGTGGGTACGCTTACAGATGGTCTTCTTGGTATTTTCGGGAAAACCCTTGTCAAACAAGACACCGGGCCGGCATTTGCGGCCGCCCCGATGCCCAGTCAGCTCCTCACTTTGGACCAGGCTCTTGGCCACGCTGTGGTCCGCAGACGGCGAGCTAAGAGCCTCCGGTTCGGATGTGGTGAAGAGGGTGTCATGGCCGTCTGCCAGTGGGCCCTCCCCTTTTCCGTGGACGCTCAGGATCCGCAGCTCCCCGGTGTGACTTGACATATGGTAGGAGCCAGGGGCGTCCACATGCAGACTATTCGAGGTGGCACTGCGCTGTGTGATGAAGTCTCCAAAGTCATCGCAGTCTTCTGCAGAAAGAAAACAATGACAGACAGAAAGTAATTATATTAATTCATTATTTCCACAAAGGGATACAGTATGTACTTTGTACACACTTGTGTATTGGAAGAATTATATTTTCACATTCTATCCTTCCAAATTATTTTTGTTGATTATGCCTTTTTCCTTGTCCCCCTTGGGGTGGTCAAGGGACATGCTCCAGCTTCGAAAGCACCCCTGCGTTTCCCCCTTTTAAGAATGTGGGGAGGTCATAAAGACAAAACCCCAGTTATCTGTTGTTTCCTATCACCTGTTTTACCAATACTGTAGTTATATTGGGAATCCGAGCTGATCTCAGCATTCCTGACACCTGTCTGCCATTAAGAAGATGTAAATCATTCTAGTATTAACTGCATGAGTAGTCTTTGTGTTTTAGCAGGGCTCTGGTTATTAGGGGTGTAACGGTACATGTATTCGTACCGAACCGTCACGGTACAGGCACTTCGGTGCGGTTACAGAGGTGTACCGCGGTTCTTAAATGTGGCGTACATAGCGTTAATATGGCGAATGTAAAGGCTTGTTTTGCGATGCAGGATTTAAAACTTGGGAGTTCCACCCGGACCGTTTAGCCAAAGTATACTACTCCGACTCTGTAATCCGCTCAGCAGCTCTCCGTCGGGATGTCGGATTCGCAATGCAATTCGCCGCCCGATCCATCTTATATGTTGACTACAAAACATGTAAGCAGTGTTGTAAATAAACTTCCAAAGCTTTTCAAATCTTATTTGGTGTTTTATTGGTCCTTAAAGTGTAAAGTAAACAATGTACTAAGTCATTAAGGTGCAAAGTCAAACCGGAGAAGTGATTCAGGAAATGATTTTGTTAGAGGACCAATCACAGCCCTTGCCGTCTCCGTTGCGTCGACCAAAAGGTCCATGGTGTCGACGGATAGGTAAAAAATAGTGGATGCGCACGTAAGCTACGGAGATGGTCTCCGACACGCTCTCCGGCTATGGTGAGGGCGCTCCCTGTCTACGTACAGCACTTAAACATGCACACGTATTTGAAAAGGCCCCATCCAGGTGTTACTATCAGCGTTGCTGTGAAAAACAAAACGAGCTGTGCAAACCCAGCTCACAAAACTATTTCAACAACCCCTGTCTGGGAATTCAGAAATGCAAATGCCATAACCAAGTGTATTGGTGTTTTCATTGCTGCTTATCTACGGGTTGAGAAACAAGCAATCTTTTTAAATTTTCCCCTTAACTATTAACCGTACCGTGACCTAAAAACCGAGGTACATACCGAGCTGTGACTTTTGTGTACCGCTACACCCCTACTGGTTATGATGCGCTTTCAAAAGAGGACCAGGCTTTTTAGCGCAGGTAGAATCTAGTACATTGTCAGGTAATCCAGGTTGTTTGCCTGCACACACTAAGAAATAGAGGTACGGGATTGGTCCTAAAAAGGTACAAACCCTTTGTCCCCCCAACAGTACCCTATCAGGGTACAACACTGTACCTTAAATACAGGTACATATTTGTACCTTCTAATTTGTACCTCTAAAAGAACATTTCTGTACCCCTTGTGACAATAATGTACCTTTATGTCCTGGAACAAAAATGTACCCATTGGAAAGGTACATAATTTGTCCCTTATGAGGTACTGCTGGGGGGACAAGCCACTGTGTACCTTATGGCGGCAAAAGTGTACCCATGAATTCAAATACAAAACCATTTGTAATTTTTCAAAATACATTCTTTTATTTTACATTTATTTTTACAGTTTAAATTCATCAGTCTTTAACATTTAACGGTTAAAACTGAAAGCATCAGGCTCGATGAGCCGTTCATAAATCAGTTTTTACATTTAAATGGAAAACATTGCAGGTGTAAAGCAGGGGAAATGATCTAGCAAGCACAAAATGTTTCAATCAACCAATTTTCCTTTAAAAAAAAAAACTAATTTAACAGTTAAAATGGAATGAGCATTCAAAATCAGTGTTAAATGGAAAACTTATCTAGCAAGCATTTAAACAAAATGTTTAAGCGCAACAAACAAGTTATCATCAACTGTATATGTGTCCAGTGATGTATGGTCAAGTTCAAGACCAGGTTTAATCAAAATCCAGTCACTGTCTAATTTTACATTATAAGCATGAAAATGTGAGTCAAAGGAAACTGGGATTAACATTTTACAGCACAGCACCCACAAAGTGTTGATGTTAAGAATGTACTTGATCTGCGCAAACACAGGAATTCTTTCAAGATGTACATGGTCTAATGGCAAAACATCTCTAATAGCATACTTCACGTTGTTTAGTGAAATTTGGGACACGCGCTGAATTTCTTTGCCCTCCCATTCTAAATCTCTGATCTGATTTCCTTTTAATGCATTCTGGAGGCCAATAGGAAGAGACAATAATGGTGTGCTCACTGTTTACCGGGCACTTTTTCACAATCACCCAAGACATTGTTCAGGGAAAATTCCCAGCATTGTTTGAGCTGGTGACGATTGCTCAGTGTCACTGTTATGTTTCTAAAATTTCGACAGTTATTGGTCAGATTCTTAAAATACTGATGTTTGCCTTCGAATCTCATACACCAAAGAGAACGAAGAGGACCATACATTAACATAAGTCGAGGATAATGTATAAGGAAGTGACATTTAGGAGTTAAAATCGTTCCAAATACCTCTGTCATCTCAGAAAGGAATGTATGCACAAGTAATTCAAGACATGCTAGATCATCTTTCCTCACTTTAGTGGCCATGACAATATCTGCAATATCTCTACATAATAAAAACACATGCCAGTATCTGCTGCCAGGAGGAATACGGTGCCCCATTATAAAAGGCAACAATCGAAATAGACACCATTTTTGGGAAGCTGTTCCTACGATTCCAGAAGTCCGGAGAAGTCTTTCAGACAACAGCACAGGTTGATTGGCCTTGTCATTCTGACCAATACAGAATTTTTGAAGCTCGTCATTTAGTTCAGTTATAGTAATATGTTTTTGTTTATGCGCTTCACGAATAACATACTTCATTGTCAGTGGTAAAACTCCCTCCAACATATCGTGCATGATGTCTGGAGGTAGAGACTTAGTTACATCAAAATAACTGAGTGCATCAAATGAACTAGGGCCATATACACCGTACAAAGCAGCATCTTCCTTGTTATGCCGGACACACTGGAGATGATATTTGTGGACTTCAGTTGTTCTCACAATAAAACTATCTTCCTGGAATTTTTGTCTAATTTCTGAATAGGTTGCCATACAGTAACGACAAATTCGACCTGAGTTAAAACACATGCGGAAGCCACCAATCATATGTGCCGACAGATTGTCTGCTGAAAAAGTTGCTAAAGCAGCAAAAACTTTGTGCTCCTTTCCACTGACACTTACTATGAAGCCTTCAGTTGAAAGCTGTTTTAGGTCATCTAACATGGGTTTCAGTATGACGTCCATACCAAATTGTTTTACATGTGAGTAACGAGCCAGCAGAGCTAGGTGAATGTGCTTCAGTTGAGATCTATACATTCCACTTAGATTTCCAATTGTGTAGTAAAATGCACATAACTTGTATTTAGTTCTCTTGGAGCCCAAAGGGTTTACAATCTCAAATTCGTCCTCATACAAATGAAGTCTTATTGCATTTGGATGCTCTTTGAAAATCAAATGTTCTTTAAAATTAACACCATCTGTATAATCCGACAGAAGCTGTTCATCTTTGTCCTCATTGTTTTCAGTAATTTTATTCCAGACATCTTCATGAGAACAGTATTTCCTTAGAACTTCAGAGATGGGAACATAGGAATAGCTTCCAATTGTATTTCCTGAAGAGCCTCTTAGTGTGTAATGTACAGGTTCTGTATAGTCCATCTTGGCCTTGCAGCGTTCTTTTATCATGTGCGGAGAACGGAAAACATCATATGCTTTTTCAAAGAAATCCGATGAGTGCAAAACTTGTTGAAGTTCAGGGCACTTTGAAATATCAAAACCGTTGTTTTAAAGATGGTGAGAAATAAACAAATCATAGTTTTCTTTGAAAAAACAAAATAGAAATTTGACATCATTGGTGATGTCTTGTTGTACTGACAAATGTAGAAGGTTTACCTCTCTGCATTTAAGAATGAATCCAAACAGATTATCTCTGAAATCCTCCAATAAATTGTCTAAATTGGGCTTAACCGTTTCGGGATCCGAACCACTTGGATCAGTCATTGAACTTCCCTGCTGCACTGAGGACTCTTGAATGGGACAGTCATTTGTATATTCAGGTCTAAATACAAAGTGTCTGTGCTTTCTGTACACATGTTTTCTAAAAGAATGATATTTGGTAAAAGTTGACCGGCAATCACCTAAACCGCAGGTGACGTTAAAATTTGGTTGATGGGCATGAACAATGCCAACATGTTGCATCAACTTGAACAGCGTAAATGTCCTTCGAGGACACATAGGGCACTGGTGCATCGGAGGCATAATGGTTTAGCACAGAAGATTGATCACACGTAGTAGTCACTGGCAGTGTTTTCTCGCCCTCTTCTACAATACTGACAATGCGCCTCTGAAGGAAGGTCAGAGTATTTTTCAGGTGCAGTGGGTATGCAATGTTGAAAACAAAATGCATACTGAAGGCTGTGATGAAACCGTCTTCAATGCCCGTGCACTGGCACACGTCTACTGCGTCGACTTTCACCACGTTCAACGCTCTTCCGGCAATCGCCATTTTCCAGTCATTATCCAGCAGTCTTATGGTAGGATAGGGTGTAGCAGGGTTGCCCTACATGAAAGGAAAACATGCAAAAGGGAATGATTATAATTTGTTACCAATCAGTCAATTTGTGAGCTCATTGGCACTTTTATTACAATCAAATCAAATTTCTCAACAGTTCTATTAGAGTCCTATGTTATTTATTTATTTGTTATATTTTTCTTGGGGGGAAAAAAGTTGAAATTTTTGTTGCCCCTGACAAGAAATTTGCATCCTATTATATGAAAAAGTAAACAATTACTTTCTGTGCATATTTTTATGCAAGGTCTACTAGCAGTCATATTGTTGGATAATCCAGACGCTTACCTCTCCCATTGTAATGAAGTGTTCCACCTTTTCTTTGAAGATTAGTGGCAACAGGATCAGTCCGGCCCTGAAGTCGATTCCTGCAACACATGAAAATATACTACTTTCACAATCGCATGCATTTTCAACTGCACCTGGTGGTTATTACAGAGATCTAATTACATCAGGTTAATAAGCAAGGTGATCATCACTACCTGGTACATCTTCAGCAAGGGCATCTTGTCTTGTTTCGTTGTACTGTTTTGCTATGGGAGATTTTCCCTTGGCAAGTTGAAGAACATTTGTCAGTACATTGGCGAACCCCTCCCTGAAGCGATCACCAAAGCTTTTTTGTGATTGATGAATCCGGTCAACCTCGTTGAAAAGCTGTAGAACACACGTATAGCACTTTATACTTTTTTTTCATAAAATACGATTTTTTAAACTGAAGTAGTGTGTATTGGCATACTTCTGTTTTATAAAGGCAATACCTCACTTCTGTCCAATATATGTACTCATCACAGTTATGGGTGTCTCTACGGCTTTACTGTCATAGCCTATAATGAGCACATATCACTAAAGAAACACTTAAACCAACTCTCCACACTATAAACAAACTTAATTGGGAGCTATGAATAAAGTTATCATACTGCCTTGAAAATATATACTGAAAAACTATTTGAAAACTGTATTACCGTACCTATATAACCTAACAGTTTGATTTCACTTCAATTTCTAATATCCAAAATAATTACATATAGATTGACAAAACTCCACTGTAACAGTTCGGCATTTCCACTCACTTCAGCAGGCATCCTCAGGTGTGGATATTTAATTAGAACATCCTCTACAGTCATTCCTTCCATAATCTCACGTCTTCTCCACGGAAATGTTCGGACCATCCGGTCATGGACAGTAGACATGTCTGGTTGGGTCTTCAGGTATTCGTTTTGAAGCACATTCACATGAGCCTCAATTGTGCTGGAGTCCTCGCCAACACCAACCTTCCTTTGGCAAAAAGGACAGATAGATGCTAAAAGTCAGTGCACTCATTGTACACTAATACAGTACTGGTTGACAAACAATATCCTATGGACTTACATCAGTAAGACTTGCTGACATCCGACCGCGGAGCCTCTGTGCTGAACCAGCAGATGCCGTAGTGGATTCAGAGTGCTTTTTGTTGCCAAACTTCTCCTTCACCTTCCTTACTTCACAGTCGTTTACAAGAGGTGCACGTTCAGCCTTGAATTTACGTTTGAGGGACATGTGCCAGGTGTGCTAGTAAAAATTAAACACATTTGACACACTGTTATATTGCAGCAAGTAAGGAATGAGTAACAATACTGTTTTACAAACAAACATTACATTTTTACTAAAAACTATTTAAAAAAATACAACTTACATAGCCGTTCCGTCACATCTCTTAGAAAAGGATATTTCACAACCAGCGCCTTGACAACCTGGGTGTATTCTGCATTGGTTGGATACCTAGCTCAAAGTTAGGAACAAACTCAAAGTCAATCCCTTAGTTTTGTCTTAAGATCAATTCACAATCAATGAAGGCAGCAAGTAGTCAAGTTGTATTAGCAGAAGTGGTTGTAAGTACTTACAGTGTATATTCCGCAACCATTTCATACAAGCCTCTGATTATGTTGTTGCGTAACTTTTGCACACACGTTCCCACTCCCCCAGCATCGAGCTTTGATTGAACATCTCGCGGGAATTTCGGAATGCAAATCCCCAGAGGAATTCGGTTGCGAGTTACTTCACTGCTGCAAGACAACAAGATGACATTAGTGCAGAAAGGCATAATATGTCCACAGTATGCGACAACCTATAAAATAAACTACATTTTAAAGGGGCAGCTAAAACATCATTCAATAGAAATTCCTCAACCAGCTATGTCTAAGTTAAGGCCTGTTCTTCCTGCTCACTCAGAAACTTAAGAGCTTGGTAATAAATCTAGAACCACACCCCATGCAAATGAGAAGACAACTAATATCATCAGAACAATAATAATTATATTTTCATTTTGTTAAAAGAACATTTTGCCCTGTACCTTATTTTTTATTTTTATATCTTTTGTCTTTCCCCTAAGGTAGCTTAATATTTTGAAAAACATATTTTTCCATATAAGATACAGATTTAATTCTTAATTCTTATGGTGAAAATTTCATATGTTCTACATTCACTATACTTTTTTATTTATTTATAAATCTAGAATAAAAAACATTTTCAGAATGTCCTAATTTTTTATTTTAAATCTTTTCTCACATGGTGTAATAATGTCATGTTGTAATGTTTCCCAGATACTGTATTGTTGCATTCCATGAGCTGTGAGCTGTAATCATCAAAAGTAAAACAAAACAGTCTTCACTTATTTCACTTTACGTGGAATAATGAATCTAGAATATATGAAAGTTTCATATATTCTAGATTGCATTTATCTTACCTTGGATCTGTGAAAGGCTGTGGCTGGTGCTCCTCAGTGGAGTTAGAATTGACTGGCTCTTGCACGAGTCCCTCCTTGTGCTGATGTGCAGTGACAAACTGTCTAAATTGTAGTTGCTTTATGAAAGAACCATCAAATAGCTGCCCCACCATGGATTCAGTGAGTCCTAAGTTAACCGTTTCCCCATCCACATGATAATCTGAGATAAAACACAAACACATGCACAATTAAAACACCGTTATGGGACAATACTTTCAACATTTTTCAAGCATCCCTGCAAATAAATGTGTTGAGGAAAAGACAAACGTTGGTAATGGTAGAGTTGGGCTGGTTATTATCACGTTCAATTAATAGACAAAAAAAATGTTTAGTCTTTGTAAGGTTGGGCTGTCCCGAATACAATTTTATATATTTATCACGGAATTCACAATATAAAATGGTAAAATAGAGATACTATATACCCAAGCACGACGTTACCGTGAGAGATTTTTTTCTTAAAGCTGTCAAAGCTAGCAATGCCAGTTGGTCCACATGGATGTAACATTAACGGACCTGCCACAGCAAAAACAGGTTTCACTACCCAAGTTGGCAGGGGCTCCATTAGACCGCGCCAATAATGGTGCCCCTGCCAACTTGGGTAGTGCAACCCATTTTTAAATTCAGAGTGAGACTAAAATGTGCTTGATGTAGCTAGCTAACATTTAGGGCAGCTATTGACGATTTTACAGATTTTACTAATTGCAATGTGGGCATTTTCAAATACAGAGTATGACTAAATGTGCTTGATGTAGCTAGCTAACATTTAAAAAGCCAAATATTGACGTTTTTCAACGGCTTTGACTCATTGCAATGTGGGCGGCAAATGAACATTCGACTTCCCTTCGTTTTATTGAGCTACCACCATCTTATTTGATAACTGACTCTTGTTGGCCCTTGTAGGCCAGGTTAGTTAGCTTAACAGAGCTAAAAGGGCTACCGTTAAGGCACAATGGACACTTTGCCGAACAACCGTTGCTATGTGGTTGGTGTTTGCGCACCCTTTGAGCTCCGCCACACTGAATGTCTAAAGTTAGCTTGCTAACAAAAATGTTACAACCATTTACTTACCCCTGAATTTTCTGCTCTCTTCTTCGTTTATGTTAATTCCTGCTTCCGAACATTTTTTTATAAGTTGCTCCGTTGATAGGGTCGATAAACTGTTGGTCGCCATGCTGTCATCATATCCATAGCCACTGACTTGACAGAAATGAACCAGACGATCCACAGTTGTACACGTTAGTTTCCGAGTAATTTCATTGGACGAGAGGCATTGAATGCGCGGCGCGGAGTGACTCCAACTGACAAAATCCCTCCGCTGAATTCAGAGCTGGACGAGCTGTAACTGTGTGCCCTACTTTATGTCCGTAGTGGTGCCTCGGGTTGACTTGGCGGTGACTGTGTCCGCTGTGTCCCGTCTGCGAGGGCAGCGCGCTGACACGCACACGTGCGCACGCGTGCGCACACGTACACACACGGCGGCTCTCCGGGCGCATTTTCATTTTAATTTTCGAAATATATATTTTAACAGTTTACAGTGTACATATATTATGCATTAACATAAGACTTTATGTTATCATAGCCTAGGGCTAGTTAATTCCATTTAAAAATTAAATCAGGGCAAGGAGTGGATTTGGATTAATAATAATTTATTAATTGAAAAAGTTTCCTCATATTTTTTAAATGTTACATGTATTGAGAGAGGGGGAACAATTCTCTATTTAGATCACTGGTTGCTACAATCGATTGCCTGTACCTGAAGCTTTTTAAAGTACAATTTTGTACCCATTGACGGCAGCAATGCTTTTGTACCTTAAAAATCAAACAAAGGTACACAGTTGTCACCTTCAGGACCATTTCAGTACCTTACAGGGTACTTTTCTGAAAAATGTACCTTTAGGTACGGAAATGATACCTCCATTTCTCTGTGTGCATGGATGTAATGTCATTTACTAACCTACAGGTGGAATGCATCCACCAATATCCTCTTCCTCCTTGATTAAAATGGTGTCTGGGGTCCGCTGCTTTCCACATGAAGAAGGAAACACACACAAGAAATATTCTTTCATTAGCATAGAATAGTTGTCAATGCCCACTTATGACACATTGAATCTTAAAGGTGTGTGCTTTCGATGGGTGCGTGCTGGAGTTGTAACAGAGGAAGCCTCCCTTTCGGATGGTGAATGAGAAGATGATTTCCAACCTGTCCAGTCAGCTGCTCGCTGTGGACCAGCTTCTCCAGGCTCTTGGCCACGCCCTGGTCCGCAGACAGCGAGTTAAGAGCCTCCAGTTCGGGCGTGAAGAGGGTGTCATGGCCGTCGGGTGGGCCCTCCCCTTCCCCGTGGACGCTCAGGATCCTCAGCTCCTCGCTGTGACTGGACATGTTGGAGGAGCCAGGGGCGTCCACATGCAGAGTATCCGAGGTGGTGTCGCATTGTTTGCTGCGGTCTCCAAAGTCATCGCAGTCTTCTGCAGAGGGAAAAAAATGAATAAGTAATTCTGTAACTTTATTATTTGCACAAAGCGAAACAGGATGTACTTTGTACACACTTGTCTATTGGAAGAATTATATTTTGATCTCTATCGTAACAACTTTGTTGATTATGCCTTTTCCTTGACCCTCTTGGGGAGGGCAAGGGAAAAATGCTCCGGCTGAGAAGGCACTGCTAAGTCTCCTCCTTTTTAAGGAGGTGGGGAGGTCATAAAGACACAACCCCGGTTATCAGTTTTTTCCTATCACCTGTCATACTGCAGTTATATCCGAGCTGATCTCAGCGTTCCTGACACCTCATAGCCGTGAAGAAGATTGAAATCATTCTACTATTAAATGTATAAGTAGAAGGGATGGGCACGAGTAGTAAATTCCAAACTCGAGTGATCGAATGAATTCCTCGAGGATCAATCGAGTACTCGTTTAATCGAATCTATTTTTAGAATGCAACGCATCTGCAGCAGGAATAGGCCTAATGATGAACGGCAATATTACCAACCAAACATGTAATGCTTATTCTCAATCAAAACAGTCAGTTATCAGAGTATTCATTACTTATTTTTGCAAACGTTCAAAACACATTTTTTAACAAAAAAAATATGCGTCTCACAATTTAAATCACGTCGAACAAAGGCATGTAAGGTTTTAAAAAAAAAAACTGAAACAAGTAGCCTAACCATTGCAAATAATTTAAAGCTGCAATTAAAACGGCAGCAAATGAACTAAAAAAATACTCAGCGTTGTGATCTTCTCTACACGGCCGGGATTACAGCTGCGTCTTGCAGCGGTGAATATAGCCGACACACTTGGTTTCTGCAGGTCTGCTTTCCCGAGCTCACCGTTGTGTTTCAAGAGCATATGTTGCCGCATAGTACTTGAAGTACTCTGGTAGCTCAATTTCGCTTGGCATATTTTACATTTCACCTTATGATCTCCTATTTCTGTAAAGTATTTCAATACTTCGCTGCGCTTTGCTTTAACCGCCATCTCTTAATTTTTTGAATTCTGGCATTGTGCACACGGTACGGCACGCGCCATACAGAAATTTGATACATTTCATTTGCTTTGTGCACACGGCACGTGCCAGTGGCGCCACACAGAAAATTGATTTGTGTGGGTATAGGCAAACTCGAGTTTGCCTGTCCACCAACTGAGTTCATTTGTAAAGAGGAGTACTTGAGTAATCGATTCCTCATGCCCATCCCTAATAAGTAGTCCTTGTGTTTTAGCAGGCTCTGGTCATGATGCGCTTTCAAAAGAGGACCAGGCTTTTTAGCACAGGTAGAATCTATTACATTGTCAGCTGATCCAGGTTGTTTGCTTGCATGGATGTAATGTGTATTACTAACCTTCAGCGGGCATTCCTCCGCCAATATCCTCCTCCTTGATTAAAATGGTGTCTGAGGTCCGCTGCTTTCCACATGAAAAAAGAATACACCCACATGTCATATTCTTTCATATGCACAGAATAGTTGTCAATGCCCACTAACGACACATTAAATCACAAAGGTGTGTGCTTTCTATGGGTGTGTGATGGAGTTGTAGCAGAGGAAGCCTCTCTTTTGGATAGTGAATGAGGAGATGATTTCCAACCTGCAAAGTCAGCTGCTCGGCTCGCTCCAGGCTCTTGGCCACACTGTGGTCCGCAGAGAGCGAGCTCAGGCCCTCCAGTTCGGACGTGGTGAAGAGGGTGTCATTTCCATCCAGTGACAGTGGGCCCTCCCCCTTTCCATGGACGCTCAGGATCCTCAGCTCCTCGCTATGACTGGACATGTGGGAGGAGCCAGGAGCGTCCACATGCAGACTATCTGAGGTGGCGCCGTGCTGTGTGCTGCGGTCTCCAAAGTCATCGCAGTTTTCTGCAGAGGGAAAAAATGACAAAGTGTTCCAATACGTTATTTGCACAAAAGGAGAATGTGTATTTGTAAACATGAAATAAACTATTTAAATGTACGTACACAGGTTTAAATGTGTACTGAATACACAGATTCAGAGTTTTAGAGAGGGATGTCTCCTCCAGTCCTCGTTTTTTATCATTGCTCTGTTAATGATGCTTTTCAAAATAGCACCAGGCTTTTTTAACGCAGGTCAAATCTAGCAGTCAGTCTAGGATCCATGCTGCCTAGAATCTATGGGTGGTGTAAGATGAGGGGAATTTCCAAACGCCTTGTGTCCATCAGGGGCTTTTGCCCTGATGACGATGTTGAAGAATGCATAACATCCAAGACCATGTAAAAGGGCCAGAAATGGGTGTATCGTCAAAATTGATCAGCTATGCGTTGTGAGGTAGATAGCTTCTCCGATATAAATCATTAGTCGTTATGATTTTGAATCATGATTATTAAAATCATAACTTGTTCCAAATACTATAAATGTAACAACTGATAGTGCTCCCCTGAACACTTGGACCTTCCTGTTTTCCACCTTTCACAGCCGGGACTCAACTCACCATTTCCCAGTGATTTAGTCCGTGGTTTGCAGATGTTGGCTCGAGCCAGGGCGAAACGACTTGAAGCACGCGATGCATTTGATCTCGTTTGATGCCGCAAAGAAAACAGCTCACTCCTCATCACCTTCATCTTCGTCCTCAGCGCTTCGTTTTCTTTCAGGCTCCGGGTTATTTGTAGACGAAGTGTAGCCGAGCCTTCCGAGAACAGTTGGCTAATTTCAGATACGGCAGCTTTCGCAAGGACGTCCATTATGGACGAAAGTTGTTCTTCCAAAGTTGAGCCGCACGGTGACATGTTTAGGAACATATTTTACTCTGTTGATAAAAAAAACAAACACAATCTAATATTCTTACATAATACGAGAGGTCGAGAACGACTAGGTTTGAAAGATTAAAGGCTGTTTTTTACTACTACGTAAAGTGCTGTAAGTGAAACAGAGACCCTCTCCGTAGCTTGCGCATCCCTCCTCGGACATTATCGTTCACTGTGAGCCGGAAGCACATCAGTCAGAATCCTTACCGATCATTGGCGTCTAGGGATTAGGCCAGTCTTGCGTAGCGATCCCCACTGATCGGGCGGCGAATTGCATTGTGTATCCGACATCCCGACGGAGAGACAAGTACCCCTGACTGCAGCCCGCAGACGGAGCCCACATTAATGGGGCGGGCACTCAGTCCACATTGAGGGGCGGGCCACACTTGGAACTGATGACACCAGCAGTGGCGGCTGGTGGAATTTATTTGAGGGGGGGCTGAACGTTTGCATTCCAAACACTTGTAGGGGGGGGTCTGAGGGCATCCTCCCCCAGCAGATTTTTTTGTGATTTTCACAAACAAACGAAGCATTCTGGTGCATTCTGACAAAATAAAGGCAAAACAACATTTACTTACAAAGACGAATGGGGCCAGGGAACTAAGTTTTAAGTTCATTTATTTGCCTTGTAGAATTCAGTAACATTAAGAGTGCAGATACATCAACAAAAACTGTGAATTACACACAAGGTAACATTCTCTCTCTCTCTCTCTCTGTGTGAGTGAGTGAGAGTGTGAGAGAGAGAGAATGGGTGAGTGTGTTACAGCCAAGCCATTGTGTTGGTAACTTCACTCAAATATATCTACAGTCTGCATTAGTATGCATTTAGACAAATACAATGAAATATGAATTCCACAAAATTCAAGTAAATGTGCAAACTTTTGTGTGTTGTTCAAGACACACTGAAGGCCTGATGCCACCATAGGTTTGCAGAGAACTATATACAGTACACTTGAAAGGGGTGGGGGGGTTGTGAGGGTCTGCAACCAGTGTCCACCTCACAGGAAGTAGGGGGGGCTGTGAGTGAGAGAGTGAGAGAGACTAGTAAGAGAACTCTTGGAAAACTCTTACTTGTATAGGAACTTTGCTCGTCTGTCTTTCTGTCTGTGTCCACAAACTATCACACGCACTTGTTTTAAAAAGTATACAAGGAAAGCAAAAAAATGCATTGGCATACCCACAACTAGTTAGCGAAGCCTGAACCAAACTCTGGGAAAACTTCTCTTGTAGGCTCCATCCTTTTTTCTCTAGCTTGTTGGGTTATGTTCACTTCTGGCTTGTCTGGTCCGAGTTCTTTTACTTTTTTCTTTTAATTTTTCTGCAAATGTTCTTCTTTCGAAGGGATTCATAAGCAAAGACTTAACTGTATTTGGGGCTAGCTGAACTCACAGGGAAACAGTGGTAGCAGTACTCAAACTCGCCATGTTGCTGATCTCTGAGGTAATGGTAAATGTGCAGTGGACAGTGCCCTGTGTTGGGGGCTATATTTTGAGCGCCCAGAAGCCATACAATTCGACGACGCTGATTGGCGAAATTATGTACTTTTCTGCTTAGCAACCGGGGAACCATTGCCTAAAAATTCAAGCTTGTTGTGCTGAGCAAACTGTGGCCCCAGGGAAGACACCTACTTCACCACAATGATAAGTTGAACATGAAAGTGAATGCAGATATAATTATGGAGGATTCTAAAGATATTCTAAAGTAAAAGCATTATTCGAATGCAATTAACAGATTATTTCTCAAAATGAGAAAGATTAAAAAAATATATAAATGAAACAATAAAAATAAATAAAAATAAAAATAAAACAGGGCGGCGCCCCAGCGCCCTCTATAGGCGAGCCGCCACTGATATATAGCCTAACATAAAAATATAACACTATGTAGCTGCCCACTTGGAATTACCACACAGGATGCAGAAAGCTTCGACTGGTGTTCGACTTTAATTCTCTCCTCCTTTCAGCACTGGCATTTTAACACCTTCTGACACCGCGAAAACTATGAAAATGGACAGAAATACAAATGCCATAGTACCAGATTTCAGTAAATAATACATAGAAATCATGGTCACATTTTAAACTTAGACAAATACATTTTTTGTAAACTTAAGCAATGAATTTTACAGGAAACTACAGTTTTTAAGCCGCTATGAGTTGCAGCTCTTATACAAATAAAATAATGACAGTTTCTCTCAGTTTTAAATAAATGAACCACTCTTTTTACAATGAATACACCATTCAACTGGATTTTTTCATAAAACAGTAACAAAAATGTCATAAATGAGCACTGTAGACATTAATAGCTAAAGAGCTTCACCTTTTTAACCCTTTCATAAACAGGCATATCATGAATTATTACTCCATAATAGGGGTGTGAATCTTTGGCTTCAGTGATTCGATTCGATTAACGATTCAGTAGTTGGCAATTCGATTCATTTTTCTTTTCTTTAACGATTCAATGCAGTAACTTTTAACCAAAATTCTATATCCATGGAATAAACATGCAATAATGTGAGTGAGACTATCTGTATTCTTCTGAAAGGTGCTGCATAATATTTTATGTTGAATACAAAAATGTAATTAAACATTGCTCAGAACATTTTTCAATAGGCTACATGCTGGCAGGGGAGAGAGTGGGTGGGTGAGTGAGTTAGTGAGTGAGTAGATTCTACACATGTACTTCTACTACTAAAGTAGGCCTGCATAATATTTTATGCTGAATAGAAAAATGTAATTAAACAAATGAACTGCTCAGCCATGTAACAAAGCTATTTTGAACATTTGCACTTATCAATAGGCTACAGTCTGTACTTCTACTTCAGATCTTTCTTCAGGAATATTAACTGGTCAGCATGTTCAGGTTGAAGAGTGCTCCTCTGAGAAGACACTATGTCACCTGCGGTGCTAAACACCCTTTCGGAGGGGACACTTGTGTCTGGGATACAAAGGTATCTTTTAGCTAGCTTAGCTAAGAATGGCAGTTCCCCCTCGTGAGACTAACACCAGTCCATGACACTCCCTGTCAGTGCGAGTGGAGGCTCTGCTCGGTATCTGACAACCTCTTCCCTGGTCCTATCAGCAGTGGACCTGCTCTCCTGCACCTGAATAAATGTGTCTCCAAAAAGCATGTCCAATGCCTTTGCTTCTTTGGGACACGGCTCATCTGAAAAACAAAACAAAAAAAAAACATCATAAAAATTAAAACGTATGCTAAACTTTATACGTTTGGCAAATATATGATGGAAACCAGAATTGTTTGTTTAATTATACTGGAACAGTTTTTTCTTAGTTGCTGCTTAACATGGACAAACAGTGTTTGAGAAAAAAGAAAAGACAAGCCAGGCCTAGTTTAGCCAGACCAGATCTGAGCCACAGTTGCAATATCACATACTGACTTAAAGCTATACTAAAAGCAAACCTGTCTCTCCCTCAGGCTCAGGCAATTGTGAGCACCCCTCTTCCACATCTCCTGGTATCTAATCAATATATAAGATAAGATTGGTTGAATATTGGTTAAAATGTTTAAGCTCTAACAAAATTGAACAAACTGTCAGAAAAGCATGTCTGGTAACATACATTTTACACAACAACTCTAACAAGTCTACCAAATCAGGTCCAGCACATACATATACTGTCATGCTCCTACAGTAGGTTCTGAGAGAGCCTAATGAGCCATTTCAAAAGTAGCTAAATTGTGGCCAATTTCTAGCATTTTAGCGAAAATCTACAAGATCTGTTGTAGTAGGCCTACCCTGGTATGGATGTCAGCCGCCTCAACAGCTACTTTAGCATACGTATATTCTCTGTCCTCAAATTCAAGGAAAGGCAATTCCTTGAAGCGCGGATCCAACGCTGATGCTGATTAAAAATACATTTTTGAGCATATGTGCACACACAACCAAACACACATTATAAAATATAGTAAGTCAGAAGTTATTCATAACAAAAATGCATAACTTCCATACCTTTGTAAAGACTGTCATGACATCTGAGTATCTGTCGGAGAGGTCCTTGACCATCACATTCTTCATTTCTTTAACAATGGAAGAGTCGTCTTCAATAGGCTTAAGATGGCTCAGGAGTTTAGCCTTGAGGGGGGCAATCACAGACATGGTCGGCTGCTGCTCTTCACACATGACGGTGATGGCCAACTTGATTGGAGTCATAAGTTGCACTGCATCTTCTGCGTTACTGATGTCACAGTTTTTCAGGGTGTCCGCCTCTTCTCCCTTTCGGAAATCTTTAGACATCAGTGTAGCCTCTACTGCCGCTTGTTGCTCGAGAAAACGTTCCAACATCTCGCAGGAACTGTTCCATCGAGTGCAAACGTCGGTTTTCAACTTGTGCTGTGGCAAGGCGAGTAATCTTTGCTTCTCTCGCATCGAGTTGGTAGCCAAAGGACTTCAATGAAAAAATGAGACCACTTTCCTCACTCTCCCTAAAAATCGATCAGCACTGTTCACTCGCATTGCCTTCTGTGATGCCAAATTTAAAGTGTTTGCAAAGCAGGGAATATGGGAACTGAACTCAGCAGCTCTTCCATCCAAAATCATGATGCGGGCATTGTCCGTAACTAGAGCCGGACTTGTCTTGTGATATTCCATTCCTGGCAGGCGTCACGAAGTAAGCCTCCAATGTTTATTTCGGTTTGCGATTCGTTCCGCACTCTGGTCTGGAGAACTATGTTTTGCATGGCCCATTCTTTGTTAATGAGATGTGCGGTTATGGTGACATACCCCTCTGTAGAGCAGCTTGTCCATCCGTCGGTGGTGATACTCACCCGGTCCGCTTCAAAGAGTGACTGCTTCACCTCGTTCTTGACGTCGTCATACATCTTCGGAAGGCATGTGTCACTGAAGAACTGGTGGCTGGGAATCTTGTACCCAGCCACCAGTGTTTTTACCATTTCTCTAAATCCAGCATTTTCTACTACGCCGTAAGGCCGTAAATCTGTGCAAATAAATTTTGCAATCGACGCGGTGATGGCTTTAGCCCGTGGCGTATTTACTCCGAGCTTTTGCTCAAAAAGGTTAGCAGCAACGTTACCGCTAGCAGAAGGGTTAGCCGAACTAGCTGCAGCAACTGTAGCAGACGCTTCTGTGATACCGTGTCGCCTTAAAAGGTGGCTTGCTAGAATTGTATTGTTCCCGTGGTATTTAATTGCACTTTTAGAAATTTGACACTGCAGACGTTTTGTCAATTTCACCATTTTTCTTTGCGAAGCCAAAATGCTTCCACACTTTTGATTTCAAATTTGCTGGTGCATTAACAATCTCGCTGATGCTCTATGTCATGGTTGAAATGCACCTCCTGAACAGTCCTCAGGTATTGATTTATATGCCCTTTTGTGTTTGTGTGCCCCCCCCCAACATGCACTTGGCCAATCACAACACTCTATTCACCTTATTCCGCCACGCCCCTTTTTAAATGTTATTGTCTTCCGCTTTGTGTTGAAACTTCCGGTCGGCTAGCTACGGCTAGATAGCTACATTGAAATACCCGGCGAATTAAGATGGATAGATGTACATATTTTAACTACTATTTCTACATATTATTGGATATTGTTTTTAATGTAATTAGTTTTTAGTATTATGTCAAAGCATTTACTCAATCATTAAAGGATTTAGCAAATGCCTCAAGTTTATTTTATTGACCCTCTCTGACAAAGACATCATGTTTCTGCATAAAAATACAGATATCAGTTAAAGTTTGTCATAGATTTGTAAAAATGAACAATATAAATAACAAGAGAAACAACATTTTAACCTTGTAACCATTACAACTGATTTAACTTATAACTGATTGAACATCTTATTCCTCATCTTCTTGTATAATGTCCCCATGAAGATTACATAGCCCTGCCCGGACTCTCAGAATCTTGTCAAATTTCGGGGCAAGGTTAATGGGTACTGTTTGAGAGACTATTTTGTAGTTCTTCAGGCGGCGTATGACCCTCTCAACGTGCACTCGGACGCTGGCTATGCGCCTCTTGTTGGTGGTGTCTTCTTCGGACAAGGGAAGGCCTCTTCTGGTGAAAGCTGGCAGGACGAGCTTGACTTTACGTTCAAACAGAAGATCTTGGATAACAACTCCTCGGTCAGCCGTCACCTCATCACCTGGACGCAGATACTCCAGAAACCCTGAGTTGGCGGTGATGAACTTGTCACTGCATCTCCCACCATATAATGGAGAGATGAACATAATCAAACCACATGGTGCAATAGCTATGAGGAACTTGATTGTATTATGTCCATAGTAATGACTGTAAGACTCGCCGCTTGAGTCCAGATTGTGAGCCTTCTGAAGAGGGGTCTCAGAACAGTCGATTAAGCATGTGGTTAATGGATAATGTTCCTTGAAGCTCTGTGGCATCGTCGCCTGGATCGTCTCCCTGGGCAGCCATGGAACATAGCACCTCATCTTCTCCTCCATGAAGTCCAGCCACTGAGAGATTATCCTACTGACCACAGACTGAGACACTCTGAACCTCTCTGCGATGTCGTCCTGCAATAGGTTCAGCCGGAGCTCCATCAGGGTCATCAACAGTTGATCCTTGGGATGTAGCTGAGAGATGCTGCATCCTTCTTTCAGGTCATCGGATAAAGCCTCAAAGGCATCCACCGACAACCCAGTGTACAGTAGACACAGCCGATCATTACGGAGAAGTTCGGTGTGTACAAGATGTTGTTCAGGACACTGTGTTGCCTGGTCATGGAGGAGAGGACAATGGAATGAGTCACTGACAGCATAAATGTGATCTTCCATGAATGTATACTTCCCCTGTGTAGAAGCATCACGGTGTGTCATCCCAACAGTCAACCCATCAGTTTCCTGGATTGCAGAGCTGGTTGAGGGTTCTGTAGAAATAACAGCATCAGACATCAGTAAGTTATCAACGATAAGGTTCATCATTTTGCTGCCTTTCAACATAACCAGTCCTGGACATCAAATTACAAAGCCTTGACCTGATCTTATCTTGTAATGCTGTTCATTTATTGAGGTCAAGCCAAGGCATAGTTACGGGTATATGCTGATCATACTCATTAGACGCCAGCTGGCTAACGACTAGCAATATTGATAGCTGTTAGTGCTAAAATGTTATCTTACCTTGGAGCCTCACAAGCATCCGACGAGCCTTTTTCGCCGGAGGATTAACATATCCCAACCATTTCTCGGGGTATGGGTGTTGGTCTGATGGTCTGCCGTCCACAACATGAAAAGAACAGAGTAGGGTTTTTTCGGAGGGTTCTTCAAATTTAGCGCCTTTAGCCACATACGCCGGTCCTCATCGCTGGATGGCGGAGGATGAAGGTTGAGGGTTGCCCCACAACATTCTGCCCTGGTACAACACAGTATTGTTGCCACCCATCTTTTATCCCAGTTGTTATGGCAGCCCTGCACGGAACAAATAATGCTGGTCATCTTGACTAAAGTTGCTAATGTATTGTGCCACTGTACGATAACGGCAGAGTTGCTCAACCGGAAGATAGAACACAAAATGGAACCAATATGGCGCCCCCTTTGTTTACGTGCGGAATAAGGTGAATACTGAGGGCCTTGGAAGCTCCCACTCCCGTTCCCCATTTACTTAGCATACACTTATCTTCTCACCCTGTATTCCCATTATATTACAATGAAAAGACATTTCAACATTACAGTAAAAATAAGTTACTGATAACTGTCAGTGGTCGCCGGTCACCCTAGGGCCTGCTCTGATCACAGGGGCCCTATAGCAGGGGACTATCACTAGGTGTTATGAAGGACAAAGGGAATACCCTGGAACAGGGGCCCCTGTTAACTAAGCTTCTCTCCGTGCTGGAATCAAACATACAAACACAATGTTCCTTAAAGCCACAATAATTGTCTCCCATACTGTAGGAGCCATATATATATTTCAGTTCTTTATATTTCATGTTTTAATTTATATTAATTATCATTTTGAATTAGAACGATGTGTCTCGTGAGTTTCTATGATATATAAAATAAATAAATCATTAACTTTATTTGATCAATGTCTCTTGGACCCTGTTTTCGAGTCGGATAAAAAGGCAAGGTATTCCTCTGAAGTGGTGAGAAAGAACAATCAAATGTTTGTCAATGGGACACGACCTAAACATTGAGATTTTGCCACTACACATACAGGTAGTTGATTTTAGTTTTTTTAATCACTCAGTGCGTTTACATGACACTCAAGAACATCGAATTATTGGGTTAGTCCGACTATGATTGGATAATTAAGATGCATGTATACAACTTAGTCTGACTAAAATCGAACCAAATCGAGTTTCTCATAGTAGAATTAAGACCCCTAGATTATTCGATTGATAGTCGCATTAATCGTGCATGTATACGTTAAATCGGATTGGGATTGGATTATGGGTTCTGCAAAGGCTTGAGGTCTTTCTGTGGGCAGTGAGCCGCAAGTAGAAGAAGACGATATTCATGATGTTATCGCTGTCAGCAAACGAGAAATGCCGGTTTATTTAAAAAGGTGGCGAAGAAGATGGAGGAAGCCGGTGTCGTGCCAATGTAGTTACCCCCTAAACTGGGTACCCCCAGCCCAGTCTGCTAGCGATTTGAATTCGCCCTGCAGAAGGGTCTGGAGAAGGGCAATACATTTCTGTGTGCTGACGACAGGGAAGCGACGGCAAGCAGCCAATTGCATAAAGAGTCATTTGAACTAAGCCCGTTGATCAAGCCTCTCTGCGACTCTCTGAAGACCGCCGCCGCCACCGGAGGAGCTCCGCCGCCGGAGGACGCAGACGGTCGGAACAATGGAGCGTTGGAGAAATGACACGGACCCGAAATGACAGCTGTCTACTGAAAATATTTTTCTCAAATGCCTCCTCAGTTTGGTGTTGCTGGTGACGTAAAGAGGTCAGCCGGTGGCTCTATTACCACTGGTTGAAATGGGTGGATAAACAGCTAAATCTGTTTCCATCTGCTTGAGACAGATCCTGCTGTTGGCGTGGACCTGTCAGTGTGTCATCGGCGAACACAAACCAGGCCAGCAGCCGGAAGAAAGTGGAAAGGTTTTAAATGAACCAGTGTAGGCTCACACCCGTCTAACATCCTCCTATCCTCCGTCCACCATCCTATCTCCGTCACAAAACAGGAAACCAGGCTTAACTCCGCCCCTTGTAGTCTCTCTGTTCTGGTACCCCCAAGAAGGACTGCTGGGTCCAACATGAGGTATAGACCAATGGGAGTCAAGAAAATAGTTTCATGAGAAAGAAAATGCAGAGTTGCTGTAGGCTACATTTAGACTGATTCATGCAGGGCAATGAAGACACATTGAGGTAATAGTCTTCCTCCAATAATCCCCCTCCTGCTGTGAGGTCCATTCAAAGGGCCGCGAGGCACGTATTGATGAGATGATTCAGCTCAGCTTGTGATCACTGGGAGCGTTGTCCATCTGTCCTCAGTGTCTCATTAGGGAGCCCCCCCTTCCCCCGGACCCAGACTGGCAGACCTCCCTCGTGTCCGGCCCTTTGCCTGCTGTCGGCTCATAGTCTTCGGTCCTAATGACTCCATCACCTCCCGCTAGAACGTATGTCTCTCTTTATGTCAATCCATCAATCAAGGTTTTTAATCAACTTAACTTTGCAGAAGCTTTATATATATATATATATATATATATATATACACATGTATATGTGTGTGTGTGTGGTGTGTGTGTGTGTGTTTGTGTGTGTGTGTGTTTGTAAATATATATATATAAATATTTATATATGTATGTATGTGTGTATATATATATATATGTATGTGTGAAGTGTTTATATATATATATGTGTGTGTGTATATATCTATATCTATATATCTATACATCTATATATCTATCTATATATATATATGTGTGTGTGTGTGTGTGTGTGTGTGTGTGTGTGTGTGTGTGTGTGTGTGTGTGTGTGTGTGTGTGTGTGTGTGTCTATGTGTGTGTTTTGGAGTACACATTTTTGAACAGAAGAGATAAGTGTTAATGTGCATTGGTCTAATCCCTTTAATGGTTTCAACAGCATAGATGGCATGCAGTCAGGGGAAACCCTTCAGAATAATAGGCTAAGAGCTTCCGCCCTCTTACTGATAACACAGGGCACCGCCTTTTCCTGTTGGATAATATATGCATTTCATGACATAGGGTCCAATAATTATTTTATAACGTCTTCGTCTTTTTACGAATTTTATGAATAAAGTCTGCCGATTTATCATTCACATATGTTTGTGTTCGTCTGTTTCGGCAATAAAATAAAACAAACATTGCGCCCCGCGGTGGACGTTAAGGGCCACCAACCCCCTGCTCTCTCTGCAATTTGGCGCCCTGCTGTGGACGTTCAGCGCCACTACACCATCCACCCTGCGCCTATGAAGGGAGGGGCCGCGGCTCTCAGTCTGAACCTCTTCTCCGCGCACCAGCCACGCCAGCGACCATTCCCTGAATCTCCCATCCGAGCGAGAGACGCCCCGAGCATCCATCCAAAGGAGGAATATCTCTGTCACGGCTGTGTTGAAAGGTGGACTCTCTGTTCCTCGTACTCCTAGAACATGTCTTATCAAGGCAAAAAGAACATCCCGAAGATCACGGTAAGGAGGTCCTGATACTGGAGCTTATTTTAACCGCACTGCCCGTCATGGTAACTTGGATGGGTGGTGGTGCTGCTGCTGGGTGGGAAATCAATGCATTGTTTTTTTTTATATAGGCTTTTGAACGCAGCAGTTTGAACCTTTACTTTGTACTTTGATGCATTTGCTCTAATAAATGTTCAGCCGTGTGGCTTTCGAGTGGGACGCTGAGACGAGAAAGAGATGGCTCTTTGGTGAGCGGCAGGCCGGTGGATGCAGAACAAGGCGTTTTCTTAAAGGTGTCCGGCGTCCTCTTTGTTAGTATTTTTTTTAAGATTTATTTTTGAAGGTTTTTGTAGAGTGAGTAAGACAGGAGGGTTAGGGAGGGAGAGGGGGAAGATAAGCAGCAAAGGACCACAGGCAGAGTCAAAGCCCGGCCGCTGCGGTAAGGACTGGCTCCTAACCGTACGCCCGGTGAGCCACCGGGGCGCCCCTGTCCTCTTTGTTGAGATTGCTCTGTCATGCCTGCAGCGTGTGCAGACCCCCCGATCTGATGGGATGCAGTGGAGCCCTCATTCAGAGTGGACCAGCCCCGGCACATTGGATCAATCCGTTTATGTAACCCCGTTGTTTTGTTAAATAATGCAGCTGTACTTTAAATGTAGGCTAATGAGATTGTCACCGAGAGCTGGTCAATTACCTTTTGTTTCTCCTCCTTTCTGATTCTCTTCTTCTTCATGCTGGTGATGCGGTGCAAGGTGGTTAATATTGAACACATTATTGAATAGCCAATATCACATACTTGATTAGGGCATTCAAGTAAATGAATGGTGATGCAGGGAATGTGAAAAAAAACAACGACACGCCCATTTCTGATATTTATAATAGCGCAGAGGGAAAGTCGTTGTTATTCATGTGTCTGGGTCTGGTAAAGGACAGATGGGTGGCGCTCCGGTGATGGGCTACTACGCCCTGCATAGTAACGACCAGCCTCTGCACCTCCGATCCCCCCATAGGAGCGGTAGGAGGAGAGAGAGGAAAGAGTGGCAGAGAAAGGGAGGAAGGGGTGGGGGAGAGAAAGAGAGAGAGGAGAGAAAGGGAGGAGGGGGGTGGAAGAAAGAGAGAGGTGTCTGTGTGTGCGTGTGTGTGTCCTCGATAGAGAGAGCATGCAGAGAAGTCTAGCAGTGTAGTTTCGTCTCAGCCATGGAGACCAGGGTGTTGCTGTGCTGTTTGAAAACCCAGCCTTTGTCTCCTCGCCACTTGGCTGGTACAACCGAAGAGGGGATGGGTGGAGGAAAAAAACCTAAGACAGATTTAGCCCGCAGGGGTCTTATAGCCAGCCCAACATGAGCGTCATAGATAGTCAGTGATCAGTTTTGAATTGAAATATCACAGTTAACCCTGGCTGCGTAACATATTGAGCAGGCTACGCTAACATGTAGCCACGAGCCGCCCAACCTCATGGATGTTAAAGTAGGTTGTTTCTATTACGGAAGTGGGTCAACGTGGGTCCTTTGTACCCACCTGCTATTGGCTCGGTCTAGCCAAGATAGAAATAGTTAGTCGGAGAATGGACTATCGGTATAAGCCTAGAGTCAGGCAGCGCACAGCGTTTTGGTTTAATTCTTCTAATTCTCGATATTTGTGTGGCTTCCAACACTGGGATTTCACTGCCGCTCATCCAGAGATTAGAAATCATCTCTGATGCTTCATTTCCCAGTGAGGTTCATGGCTCATGGATTCCATTGATACCGTGTCAACCTCATAAACTGAGCCTCCATCACCAACTTAAACACATCCTAGTGCATTTAGGTTCATGAAAAGCTCGGTAAGGCTGGACGGGGGTGAAGGGGAGAAGGGGACCAGTTTCCTCATAGAAAAGTCACACGCACACAAACACGCACACAATCACACACAAACAGGCACAGACACACAGACAAGCACAGATCCTTATGGCGCATATCCACCGGCGGCTGCGGATCGGTTCGGAATGCGAAGGTGCGGCACGGATCGCGTTTCCCGGCCAAAAGTGGGCGTGACCTGGACTGAGCCGTACTCATCTTGCAGTACTCCTCCGTTGGGGTACTGAGACGTCTGAAAGGGAGACAACAAGTTCAAGCGTCACTTCCGTGTGACAGGGGAATAATAACGAACAAACACATTACCCGCGAGGCATTTCTGGACAACGGCGAAAGCTTCGTTTATTGGAGAAAATGTCGTGCACAAGATTGACGTCCTTCTTGGACGTCCTACATTGTTGCACTTTGTTCATTGTGTTGCGTGATTCTTTTTCCTTGGATTTATTAGCAGGCCACACTGTGTCAGGCTGCTATGAGGTCACGATGCTTACGTAGCTGCCGCGGCTGTCGCCATCCGGCTCAAACCCCGCCCTACCATAAGGGTACTGGCGGCGGTGGAAACACGAGGCGTAACTGAGCTGGGCTGTACCGCACCTGGAAATGCGCCAGTTTACCTGGCCATTCCATTTCCTGCTGTCTAACACATTCACCCCAAGCTCCACCACCACCACCACCACCACCTCCTCCACCTCCACCTCCAACGTCACCACCACCGTCACCACCACCGTCACCACCACCTTCACCACCACCTTCACCACCACCGTCACCACCACCGTCACCACCACCTTCACCACCACCTTCACCACCACCGTCACCACCACCGTCACCACCACCGTCACCACCACCACCACCACCACCACCACCACCTTCACCACCACCACACCACCACCACCACCTTCACCAACACCACGCCACCACCACCACCACCACCATCACAACCACCACCACCACCACCACCACCACCGTCACCACCACCTTCACCAACACCAACACCACCACCTCCTACCATGTAGGCTGAGTCAGAACCAGAGCTCTAGTGTGTTGGGAGTAGAGAGAACAGCAAAGTCAGCTCAACTGCGTGCACACAACACACTCCCTCCTCCTTCTCCTCCTCCTCTGCTGGAGCAGGAGGTGACCACCCAGATGTTTCCCCTTTTTTTTGCAAAATTGCCATGGCGACGTGAATACATAGACGTGATGTCAGGAAAATACTCTGAGGGTATCTGGGGTCTTCTTTAGTGATGATGTGGTGTGGTGACTGTGTGGGCGTAATGAACACATACACAAACTCGCACACATGCAAGTGTGTGTGTGGACACATTCAGTCAATTATATACACACATACAAACACTCAGTCATGTGTGTGCAGAAACACACACACATACACAAACACACACACACGCACGCACGCACGCACGCACACACACACACAAACACCAACATGTGGGCGCACAAACACACACACACATACACACACACACACACACACACACATTTTAAATACAAAAAACACATGCACACACAAATAAATACGTTTACGAGTTGCATGAACCCACCCACACACACACACACACACACAGACAACCCCAACTGAGACGGCTTAAAGGCACCAGTAATTTCCTTGTGTGTGGTAATGTGGCCACCCCTCCCCTGCCGATCACATGATCAATATCCCAGAGAATCTGGGGCCCGTGGATGTGGGAGTGAAGTGCGCTGTGCAACACATGGAGATTGATACGTCTCTCATTGTGTTCACTCCTCAAGAGGGAGGGAGAAAAAAAACAATCCCATCAAGTTTTTTTCGTTTTTTTTTGTATAGGGTAAATATTTTCGGTCACTAGGCAACAGGCCTGAAGCAGAGGAACTGGCGAGCATGCAATATGACTTTCCTCTTCCCCTGGTCTACCCATGTCTCTCTCCCTTTCTCTCTCCACCTCCTTCCCTCTCTCACTCTCTCGCTCTCTTTCCCCTCTCTCTCACTTTCTCTTTTTGCTCCCTGTCATTTTCCCCTCTCTTTATCCCTCTAGCACTCTCTCTCTCTCTCTCTCTCTCTCTCTCTCTCTCTCTCTCTCTCTCTCTCTCTCTCTCTCTCTCTCTCTAGGCTAGGCTAATAGGGGTGCGTCTGTCACCTCTTGGCTCTTGTACCCGTTACTTCAGTGTGTGTGTGTGTGTGTATGTGCTTGTGTGTGTCTGTGAGTGACTGTATGTGTGTGAGTGTGTGGGTGAGTGACTGTACTTGTGTGTGTCTGAGTGTTTTTCAGCATTAGCAACCAACCCTAGGGCCTTTCTGACCAGTACACACCCAGCATCCCCAGTCTGCTGGCAGTCTATCTCCTTCTACCTCTTGCCTTTTTTCTATTCAGTACTTGGTGGAAAAGGCGAGTCATTTGTTACATCCACAACAAGGTCGTACTAGGAAAACATCCTCACGGCTATTTCTGGCCCGTCCAGTACCGTAGGCTTCCTGTGGTGCAGTGGAGGACCTTTTATTGGTCTGTTCTCTTTTCTTTGGGGGCACAGGATTGACAGAGCACGTTTGTGATTCATCCGAGAGTATGGATATCTTATGTTCAGAATGCCTGAGAACTTGACTGGACAGACAATTAAACACAATCATGATTCACTTTTCATGGCTCTCTCACTCATTCACTTTTTATCAAAATGTCGTTGTGTATAGGGTAAATTTAAGTTGAGATAGGAAGATAGCAATACAGAATATCACAGGGATGATTCTAGGATTTGACCTTTAGGTGAGCTTGGACCCAAATAACACACATACAATTTGGATGAAACCTAAATAAAAATGTTGTCTTAAAAAAAAGAAAGGGCTCCTTATCACCAAATAGGTCTCAAACTGCCCCAGGAAGCATCAAGTAACAGACAACACAGGACTAAAGCTTCATCATAAGATGAGCTAATCAACCAAGGGAGCCATTTAGCTTGATGAGAACATTCCAGATGAATGAATCTACAAGTACTACATCATCCCTAACGTTCTCTTTATGAGCTCATGTAAACCCTTGGGTCTTGGAACAGTAGTCAGACACAAACTCACAGCGATGTAAGAGACAGCTCACCTAGTTGTCCCTAGCAACTGCTTAACACCCTCAAATAAATCATGTCATGAGGAACTAAAGTCCTGATTCCAAAATCCCGCCAAAGTCTTTGTCACAGGGTCGTCTGCAAAAACCAGTTAAGAAGAAGTGTTAACCCTCGTTAAAACAGCGTAAACCCAAGTTGAAATACATTGACTGCATATCTGTAACAACACCAACAAACAGAATACAACATGTGGAAAAATGACTTATTCAGCGGATGCAGATGATATCTGAGAGGAGTTTAAGCCCAATGCCTCATGGGCAGTACCTCCATAAATTCATAAATCAGCCCGCAATATCTATCCGCCTGTGGTTTTACTGTGAATGATTTATTTAAGCCTGAATGACAAGAGTAGAGAGAAAGTAATGTGTCTGTAACTATGTGTTTCTGGAATGTTATTGCTTTATTGAAATTCCTAAACTACACACTACGGTATTACTGGATAGATTACCCTGGTGTCTTTTCAAGTATCTCAAAAGTGCTTTGTCAGTGTTTTCACTCTCTCTACAATTCACACACACACGGACCGCACACAGAGCACAGGGCGGTAGATAGCTGTCCCTTCATATGTGATGAAGTATTTGTCATGTCAAGCAATCTATAATAAGGCCCCTCTAGTATAAAATGTTCTCTCGTTCATTTATCAGTAGTACTTGGTTGTTAAATCAGAACTGCAGAGTCAGAACGACCGGAAGAATTAAAGTAATGGAAATGGAAAGTTATTGATCCATTTCAGTGTGCGTGCGTGCGTGCGTGCGTGCGTGCGTGCGTGCGTGCGTGCGTGCGTGTGTGTGTGTTTGAGAGAGAGAGCGAGTGATAGTGTGAGTCACTGCAGTAATAGACCCATGCACAAGGCCGCACACTCTGTTCTGCTGTGGTAGTAGACCAGCCTATTGGGCTCTACGGTTAAGCAATAAAGTTGAAGAAATGTGAATCCGTCCTGGCACGCAGCGCATTGTCAGTCAGAGCAGCGAGCTCACCCCCCCCCCCCACTGATGTATATTTCAGCCGACATACTTACAGTAAAAGTGCAAGGGAGCAGTTTCAGGGCTTACTGCTGAAACAACACATGGCCCTTCACCGTCGACATGTTTCACTTGACGACGCCGGATGGCAAAGTTTGTTGCCGCTAACCACCACAGCAGTATCATCATTATTATGGTATCCATTTTGCTTTCCTGTCTGCCCTGAAATTGGAAATAATGTAGTCATGGTGCGCGGGTGCGGGGTTATGACCTCATGCAGGGCTGTTTTAGAAGCGGCTCTGCGGCGGGAGGTGGGGGCGGGGCTTGGTTCAGAGCCCAGAGAGCTGCCTGCTGTTCAGAGCTCCATGGGTGTGGCTCGCTGTGGCTCGCGCTCCGGACTCTGTGCCTCCCTTTGAGGCCATCCACACTCACACGCATACACGCACACGCATGTACCCACGCACATGCACACACACACACACACACACACAAACACACAAACGCGCACACACAAACGCGCAAAGCAAGTACACACTCACGCACACACGCACGCACACGCACACGCACGCACGGACACACACACACACACACACACACACACACGCACTCAAAGTGGGGGGCGGAGCCATGCATGAACCTGGACCCTAGAACCATGAACCCTGGGACATGAAATAATCCCATTGGCCCCGTACTCACAGGCAGCTAGCGAGGTCATTCTCTGGCAGGCCAGTTGCTTGAACTGTCCAGTTTAGTTTAGTTTTCTTTTCCTCACAGCGAGAACCGTTCTTGCTCTGTTTATTGGCCTGCCGTTACGCTATTTGCAAGAGAGCGTCTAAGGGGCTCAGTCATGCCCTCGAGCCTCACTTTACGTCCTGGATGCGTCTCCGAGCACCGCGCGCGCCGGGGAGGGATCCACGTGGAACAGGCGTGCGCTGGTGCGGTGTTTCCACTGGGTAGTCTGCACAGTAACGTGTCGTAGCCTGCTGTAAAAAGGGTTGAGGGAACTGTCATTTCTGACAGATTATTACACGGTTATTATGTTCATGGTTTATGATGCCTTTTGGCTATGGGGCAGATGCACTTAACCATAGAGAGGCGGATTTAGCCTGAAATCGACCGGTTTGGCAGCTCACCCTGTTACGCAACCAGCCGTCCATTGAGCCTGCTGCCTAACCAGCCGAGCCCAGCCGCCACAACCCCCACCCCTCACCCCACCCTTCCCTTCCTTTTGCCTCTTGCAGCCGCCCTGTCACCATGGCAACGGCCTGCCCGTGTCTGGCAGTGTTGCAGCAGCAGT
>NC_136939.1:21385506-21463006 GCF_949987615.1 Pollachius pollachius
TGTGTATGTGTGTGGTGGGTGTGTGTGTGTGTGTGTGTGTGTGTGTGTGTGTGTGTGTGTGTGTGTGTGTGTGAGGGTTGAGGGTGGGATAAGAAGAGGCATAGGAAACATGTGTGTCTCTGGGTGAGTTCATTATGTGATGTGTGTGTGTGATGTGTGTGTGTGTGTGTGTGTGTGTGTGTGTGTGTGTGTATAAGTGTCTATAAGTATGTGCAAGTGTGTGTAAGTGTGTGTGTGTACATGTGGCCTTTTAAAAAGAGGGATTGGAAGATAAGATATGGCGAGTATGTGATTGTGTGTGTGTGTGTGTGTGTGTGTGGTGGGGGGGGGGGGGGGGGGGGGGGGGGAGACCAGTCCTCCTAGCTAAACAACAACACATTGTGTATTGAGACGGTCCAGACCCTCCTTCAGCCATCATCCTATTAAGCTGTAAAGAACCTTCTAAGCGGATTGGGCCAGCTTTAATGAGATCAAACCAGCCAGTCAGGTGGCAGGCCAGCAGGCCAGCAGGCCAGCCGGCAAACCGCGGTTCAACACAGCAGAGCATGCTGGAGTACGATGTGATCACACCAGTAGGGCGGCCATTTCACACCCGGATGGATTTACATCTGGGATTTGAGTGAAATGCATGTTCAACTGTGTGTCAGGTAAAGAACTATGTAAGAACTGATTTAGATTGCATTCCTTTAGATGACATTTACGAAAGAACATTGTCACACTGCTTGTGGGATGTATGGTGGCATGGTATGGCACAATGATAATAATGATTGAATTTATATTGCGCTTTTTTAGACACTCAAAGATGCAATGGTATGGATAGAACTCCAGCTTACTATTCATCATACATCTGGGAGGACACACATGTGACATCACATATGGATCAATTCTGAAATGGCTTATGATCGCTGTTTTCACATCCTGAAAGTCAATGGGATTCAACCCACTTTGCAACTTTCCGTTGCTTGGGATAGACAGCCATTGCTTGTTTGCTATTCATATTTGGTTGCTGGGGGACAAATTATGTTTATTACCATTTTAATCGTGGTGAAATAATGGTATGATGTAATAAACTCAATGTCAGCATTTTGTATCTGTGAGGCGTGTTCTAGTCCGTTACCAGGAAATATGATAAACAAGTTTGATGACTTATGACAACAACAAGGAAACAATAACAAACGGTCTGAGCTCAACCAACTTTTACCCCACAATGAAATGAAACTTCTATGCAGACAGCTATGAGCAAGATTGAACTCCAGCGAGACCCCCTCCTGTCATGCAGGATTTTAATTCAGGATGACAACAGTCAGACAAAGGCATTCTAAATGGAGTCTGATTTTTGACATGCCCCCAACACGCCCTGCTGGCTCAGCATTGCTGAAATGCAACCAGACAGTTGGTTATGTAATAAAAACAATCCAAAACAAGGAAGATCAATCACAGCCAGCCCTGACCTTCTCTCTCTCTCTCTCTCTCTCTCTCTCTCTCTCTCTCTCTCTCTCTCTCTCTCTCTCTCTCTCTCTCTTTCTCTCTTTCTTTACTCAACAATTGTCCTTATCTGACTTTTCCTACTATTTATTTTCTTATCTAATCTCTATCTTAATTCCTCGCCTCTTTTCCCGCCTCTTTTCCCTACCTCTCCACTCCTCTCGATACGTCTCCACTCATCTGCCATCCTCTCCTCTCCATTCCTCTGCTCTCCTCTCCATTCCTCTCCTCTTTTCTCCTCTACTCTATCCATCCTCTCCTCTCCTCTCCTCTCCTCTCCTCTCCTCTCCTCTCCTCTCCTCTTCTCTCCCATTCTCTCCCATCCTCTTCTCTCCTCTCCTCCTCCGCCTCCTTCTCCCCTCTCCTTGCCTCTCCTCCCCCCTCTCCATCCTCTCCTCTCCTCTCCTCCATCTCCTCCTCCCCAGTGGACCATGTGATCCCGGAGCCTGGCAGCAGTCTGATCGAGGCGTACGACCAGTGGAAGCAATGGGCCGACGAGAAGTCCTGCTGTGACTACGCCCTCCACGTGGACATCACCCACTGGGATGACAGCGTCAAGCAGGAAGTGGAGACCCTCATCAAAGAAAAAGGTCGGGGCAATAGTGTTCAGTCAGTAGCAGTCGTCTGACTTGATACGTTGCTCTTCACAGGTCCGGCGCCCTCACACCCGTTTGCCTTGGGATTTGTGGGTTGCAGCCATTGGTCCATTGAGCGGCCCTGTTCCACATCCAAGACAAATCCGCCCAATCAGGGGTCAAGGGCCACCACTGTCTTGTGATTGGCCGACCCAAACGGCTAGGGTCTTCCTCCAGGCTCTCTACAATAAAAGTGTCACAAGAGAGACTGGAAGTTGAGTTTAGTAGTTTAATCGCATCATGAGTGTAATAGCAATGCTGAGCAGTGACGGCTCTTGTTAGTGGAGGTCCATGGGAATTCACAGGGGTTGACGGAGTAAAGAGCTTGCACATACTAGCAGCTAAAGAATCCAACATTTCGTTATTGATGTACACATACAGAGAACACAGTAGGAGTAGGATCATAACCCAATATACGATACTCACTTGTTTTGGGTGTGTTCACGTGTTCACAGTTTTCAACACAGTGTTGTCCAATAGGGAAACACGCATCCAATCCGAAAAGGATAGCGACACTGTGTCGACGCGGTACGCCATGCTCGCTCAGAGAAAGAGCGTTTGAACACAATCCCAAAAGCAGCTTAATGGCAAGCTGTAGACAGCCCGGACTAGCTGAACTGACAGCATGTTACGAGACAAACAAGGTGACTGGGGGTAGGAGGGGGCGCAGGGACAACACACATGACCTCACACAATGACCCGGTGATGGAAGAGGCAGAGGCAGCCGATCGGGCTGACACAGTTGCCTGCCAACAGCGTCTCTTGATACTGTATATCTATGAGGAGTCAGGGGCTCAGGATAAATCCTATCAGATCACAATGATACTAGGTTAGAATGGCCAAGGGAACGCCACACATTGCGCAATTGTTGTGAGAATGTTCTCAATGTCGCTAATGTGTTATGTCCCAGAGCACCGTGAACCCCGTGAGTGGTGATTATATCCTTGGTCTTCCCTTCTACAGGTGTGAACTCCTTCCAGGTGTACATGGCGTACAAGGACTACTACCAGATGTCCAACAAAGAGGTACGTACCAACGCTCCCCGCTGTGGATGAGCGGAGACACCGGCCCGACCAGCCCCTTCACTCTCTGTGAAAGCATGAACGCTTTGTGAGGAGTTGTACACGGATATTAGGTTACATTCAGAACGATTCAAATCCAACCATTTCAATGTTGGAGGGTGACCCAAATGAGGATTATGATGGTCTTATATTAGTGACATGATGTTCGCCTTGCAAATTTGAAAAAGAATTGTGGCTTCTGTGACCAGCCAAACAATGGCTTCATCACTCACTTTACTCACTCTTGGACGCATTTTAAAAACTCCCTTCATCATCAAGGAAGGAACCCTAAAAGCCAATAGTTTAAGTACAGTTTTATACATACAAAATGTAAAGTGAGTAAACAAACAATTGTGCTTTGGCATATCAAGTCCCCCCTTGTTCAGAGGAAGCGAGGATGGACAGGGAAGGGACCAGGCCTGAAACAATGATGTAATGCTGGTGATTCAAGGAGGGAGAGGGGGAGGGAGAGAGGGAGTGAGAGAGAGACTATCACAGTGGATGTATCCCATATATGTTAGACAGCCATTGGTGGAGACCACGCAGAATAATTGCAGTGAAGCGTGACAGATGTCATGTAAATTATGGGGTTCTCTTAAAATAGTGGGGTATTATTGTCATCTGGGGATGAGAGAGAGAGAGAGAGAGAGCAGTATAAAGGTTTGACTGAAACTTAATAGTACTTAGCATTGTGTAGCGCCTATCCTAGCTATCTTTGTTGTATACAGGGAATGTGTTAACCCTGCTTTTCTGTTTGCAAACTTATATTCTGTTTGTGTGTCTGTCTGTGTGTGTGTTTGTGTGTGAGAGTGTGTGTGTGTAACTGTATGTGTCTGTGTGTGTGTGTGCGTGCGTGCGTGCGTGTGTGTGTGTGTGCATGCATTCATGCGTGCGTGTGTGTGTGTGTGTGTGTGTCTCTCAGCTGTACGAGATCTGCTCCTTCCTGGCGGAGCACGGAGGAATCGCTCAAGTGCACGCTGAAAACGGAGACCTCATCGCCGAGGTAACGAGACAGAGTGAATCAACATTCATGTACTTCTTTATTCATGCATTATTCCGGATGCATCTCTGTATCTGTTACGGCTCATATGAATGCTTATTGGTCAGACAAGCTTGTATTCAGTGAATGTTTGATTAAAACTTAGCTAAATTCCTTCATTCTTTTTTGGGATTGACCTCACTCATTTATGGGAATATCGTGTCCACAGGGACTCAAGCCAAGTTTCCCTCAACACACTTTAAAGATGGTCAATGGTCATTTGTTGGAGGATTTGTTGGTCCTCCCAACAAATCCCTGCACATAATCACCATCTCGTCACGCATTCCCCCCCCCCCAGCCCCCCTGCTCTCACAGACTAAACACAGTATCAGAGCGAGAGAGAGAGAGAGAGAGAGAGAGAGAGAGAGAGAGAGAGAGAGAGAGAGAGAGAGAGAGAGAGAGAGAGGTTGTAGTTCATTGGGCTGGCAGCACTGTATGTCCATAAGGGGAAATGGGAATGAAGTGTTAGACAATTTGAGGAGAATGCTGCTCAGAGCTCTGGATCAGACCGCCTGGACTCTGTCCCCTGACAGGTCTTCATACTGGAACACTACTGTCAGTGTTGGGAAAGTTCACTTTCTACGTGAACTAGTTCAAAGTTCAGTTCACAAATTCACGTGTTCACGTTTGGTTGAAGTCTTTTCGCTCGGTTCTAGCTCTACTATTGCGACAGAGAACCGAGCGAAAAGACTACAGCCAAACGTGAACAGCCCCCCTTTCCGTTTCCGGCCAACAAGCAATGATTCTAGGAGGTATTCTAGTCCGCTGAGCTATGAGCCAGAGAGCTAACGTTATGGATCGTACATATTCATAATTCGAAATTCGTCTCAGCCTTTATACCACAGATACTCTAGGTTCTATAGCATATAACCGCGTTGTCTGATTACAGTTAAATTCATTTTTCACAATTTAACAGCTCAAGTTTTGAAGACTTATCACCGCGCCATTCGTTTCAATATTAATATGTCTATACTTTCAACATAAAGTGTACATATTTATAATTTGAAATTCGTCCCAGCCTTTATACGACAGACACTATTGGGTCTATAGCATGTAACCACGTTTTCTGATTACAGTTTAATGTACAACACGGCGTTGTGCTCACGCATCCGCCGTGTTGCTAAACAAATAACCCCCCTATTGAACGAAGTTAAACCGAGTGAGCGTGCCGTTCACAGACACCAGAATGAACGAGTTCACAGTAACGCTCATCAGGGAGTAATACAGTACGTTCAGTTCACGTTCGCCCAAAATATGAACTAGTTCATGAACTATCGTTCAATGAACGCGTTCAGGCACAACACTGACTACTGTGTGTGTATGTGTGTGTGTGTGTGTGTGTGTGTGTGTGTGTGTGTGTGTGTGTGTGTGTGTGTGTGTGTGTGGGGGGGGGGGGGTATGTGTGTGTGTGTGTCTGGGTTTGTTTTCTAATGGATCCTGTCTGCCTATAACAACATCATCAGGCAGTCTCAAAATCGATGGGCTCAACCTCCCTCTTTCACCGCCTTCAGGTCTTTTAAACTTCCCGGGAGATGCGGTAATGCGGAGTGACCTTGAGATCACCCCACTCAACGTCCACATACATTTTTGCATCATGGTGCTGCAACGGAGATACTAGCAGCTGACAAAAACATTCCCCCAGCAAGAGGTCAACACATGACACTCTCTCAGCAGCGTCAGCCGTGATGATGGATTCAGAAGCTAAACCCCCGACGGCTTTCTTCCCATCTTAACCTAGTGCTGAACTCCTGTGGGTTGCCCTATATTCCAAACACTCCACTCAGCGCGTTGTCCACTAAAAGCTCTACTTTCGGCTGTCCTGTCAATGTTGTGGTTTCCCCAACGAAAGGATCCAGTCAGTCTGGGGGTGCATGTGGTCCTCTCCCTTCCTGTTCTCCGTGGATCTGGATGTGGATGGGATTCCACCACTGTGAGACATTGTGTTCTGTGTGTTCACTTCAGGAGCAAGCACGCATGCTTCAGATGGGCATCACCGGACCGGAGGGCCATGTGCTCAGCAGGCCAGAGGAGGTGAGTGTCAGCACACACACACACACACACACACACACACACACACACACACACACACACACACACACACACACACACATGCAGGCACATAGGCACAGAGGCACGCACGCACATGAATGCCGTACACACGCATATAAACACCGTATACAATTTTGAGATGGCCATTATCTCAATAGGTTGAGGTGTCCTTGAAACACACACACGCACGCACGCACGCACGCACGCACGCACGCACGCACGCACGCACGCACGCACGCACGCACGCACACACACACACACACACAAACACTCTCTACTCTCTACTCGCTCTCTCTCTCACTCTCTTGGCTGCACCCTCTTCATACAAATCCTACTTAACACATTATGATTGTTTAAACACACACCTTTAAAACGATGTAGGCAGTCAAGGTGAAGATGGATACACATATGCTATGCAATTATTTATTCAGGCCACAGTCCACAGCATCTCGACATAGAAATGTAAAATGTATCATAAAAAAGTAAAGGCATTCAGTATTCTACTGTATTAGTCAGTGCTGGAGCGAAGAGACATATTGCCATACAATACCCCTCTCGGAAAGTCACTGTGACCAATAGTGACATCACCAATGTTGTGTCCTGTCCGTGTAGCTGGAGGCGGAGGCGGTGTTCCGAGCCATCACCATCGCCAGCCAGACCAACTGCCCGCTCTACGTTACCAAGGTGATGAGCAAGAGTGCTGCCGACGTCATTTCCCAAGCCAGGAAAAAAGGTATGGCCGGGCCACTGAAAGGTCATCCTTTATGTATTTGAAACAAATTATGGTTTGTGTTACATTATGCATTAAAGGAAAACCAAAAGTCCCCAAGTTGCAATTCCCCACCCATTTCATTTTGTTTTTAAACTCCTGTCGCAGTTCTGTTGGACTCTCTCTGTTCATTATGTATGGGGGAGTGTTGAGGTTCAAGCTCTATCTCTCTCCACTCTCTGCTGTCAGACTTCGGGGGGAGAGGGAGGAAGGTAGCCAGAAGGCTAAACTGCTGTTACCTGGTGTACAACGTACATATGCAAAAGCACACTTTGCAGACAATTTAAGTCCATGCTGAGTCTTAGCCAAGGTATTTAAAACATTGTGGGTTCAAGGCGAAAATTGGACCAGGATCAACCCAGTTCACTACTAATGTAACCTCTAAAGTCACAATACCCTTCATCTAAATAAATTGTTTTAGGGGTTGGTTTTCCTTTAAGATAAAAGCGCTCAGACCTCAGCTCGGAGGTCTGGGCCGCGCGGAGGTCTGGGCTGCCTGTCCCGGTTATGTAGTTCAAGCTGCGTTTGATTATGAATAGGATGGATTAATGAATGAGCATAGCATGCGTGGGGGGATGCGTCTGATGACAACGTTACAGTGCAACAACCAACCACATCAAACGGCGACCGCATCGGCCAGGGTTCCATACCCGGTGGTGCTGGTTGTTGGTTGTTCGTTGGGAGGACTTGTTTGGTCGGTGTCGAGACAACGGATCCGCGTTGGTCCAAATTCTGTGGTCGGGGGTTGGTTGTTTGTTGGATTAGTGCGCACCACCTTCTAAACAAGTCGTCAGCGAGATGAGAAACACGTGATGCTCTTCCCCTGTAATCACCGCCGTGTTATGCCACGGCGTGGTGACGTAACGACACCCCATCCGGGGCTGATTGTAACAGCTCCAGATAGGATCACGTGTGGTCACTGGTGAACCATGACCGCATATGGAAACGGCAGAGAATGTTAAGATGGATACTTCAGAACGAATGGGTTCTGGAAAGACGTTGTATCAAGATAAGCCCCTTGACTCATGGAAATGCATGTTTTCCTCCGTATAGAGACGGTTGCCTGGCTGGCGTCATCGACCACATGGTGTAAGCAACATGGATATCCACTCATGTCCTTGTATGAAGATTTGATGCAGTGTGCGTTTCTCAGGTCCTTCAGGGATCCATGCAACTGGGCCCCTGATGGGAGAACGTCACAAAGAGGCTCTGTAGATGTGTGTGTGTGTGTGTGTATGTGTGTGTATGCGTGCTTGTATGTGTGTGTGTAGGTGTATCTTTTTGTGCGTGTGTGTGTGTGTGTTGTGTGTGTGCGTGCATGCATGTGTGTGTGTATGGGGGTGTATGTGGTATGTGGGCCCACCAGTATGTATCCTTCATCGAAGGCATAGACGCTGTGTCCACTTTTGTTCCAGCTTTAATCGCTGGTTAGAACCATTTTTCCGCTCTGACATGGAAAGGCTTAAAACAGAAAAAGGAAAGGCAGAAGTTGGAAAATCCCTATATATGGTAACATAAATGATTTGTGACCCATTATATTTCTTTTGTCTAGATGAATTTGAGTCATTTCGACCAGAGATCAAAGGTCCAAATCAATGTGAGAGATGACGAGCAAAAGACTATGCTCTGGTCTCATCTCAAAGCACTGAAAGGAAAGCAGAATTACCTGGACGAGATGTGTGTTCTTGATTAGATCCATGGAGTTAGAATTGATCATTGGCTTCTTTTCCAGGAAATGTGGTGTTTGGGGAGCCAATCACGGCCAGTCTGGGGACTGACGGGACACATTATTGGAGCAAGAACTGGGCAAAGGCCGCCTCTTTTGTGACAGCCCCTCCCCTCAGCCCTGACCCTACGACCCCTGACTATCTGAACACGCTGCTTGCCAGGTAATCTCACCATAGCAACGTTATCATAAGTTAGCCTTGTTATGTCATCACTTTTTACATGCCACGCACTATTTGTATAAACAGAACACAAGTTAACTTGAATTTAACTTGACTTAAACGTCCTTATCCGTAGGTACATCTAGTGCTTTGATGTAAATGAACTTTCTCTCCACATTGTCACTTTTCTTATTTTCCTACACCTCTGTCTGTATGTCTCTCTCTCTCTCCCTCTTACTCTCTTTATCTCCCGTTCTCTCTCTCTCTCTCTCTCTCTGTCTCTCTCTCTCTCTCTGTCTCTCTCTCTCTCTCTCTCTCTCTCTCTCTCTCTCTCTCTCTGTCTCTCTGTGTCTCTCTGTGTCTCTCTCTCTCTTGGTTCTCCAGTGGGGACCTTAACGTTACTGGCAGTGCCCACTGCACCTTCAGCGTGGCGCAGAAGGCCATCGGTAAGGACGACTTCACCCAGATCCCCGAGGGGGTGAACGGGACCGAGGAGAGGATGGCCCTTATCTGGGACAAGGCTGTGGTGAGGACCCTCCCATCGCACCCTCTCAACTATTATTTTACATTTATGTTTCATTTATTTAATGTTGTTTTTTATGATTTATTTATATTTCATTATGTTTAAAAGCCATCTATTTTTTGTAAATTTTCTCTTGAGTTGTAGGTAATGTGTCTCATGTCATAAAGTATTACTATCATACTATTAACATTTATCAATAGCTATTTCGAAAAAGAAAGAGATACATTGTTGATCACTCCACTTTTAATCCTCACACAGTAGTGTTGACGTGCTTTTCTCCTCGGCTTTGCTTATGTTAGCGTTGGTGTTTTCATCTGTTTGTTGCTGTAACTGGAGGCCAATTCCTTTTGTCGGTGCATGCTTGACCATTACTCTCCCGGGGGAGGGAGTGTAAACAGTCAGCAGGAGCAGCATTCAGTTGTGTTGCAGTAACCGTCTATAATTAAACCAAATTCCTTCACATTTTGAACTTCTATTTTTATCAATTTGATCAATCTCCTTGTCGGCTTTGCAATCTCCTTTTGAGCAAAGGCTTTTTTCTTACTTCATGATGCCATAGTATTATTCAATCTTATTCCTGTTTCTCTACAACCCTGCCTCTGTCCCATTCTATGTATTTTATGTCTATTGCCCTTCCTTCCATTGAGTCTTAAGCTCAGTTACTGTTCCTCCACATCTAGATCTTTCTTTGGTCTCTCTCTCTTTCACTTGTTCTCTCTTTCTCTCTTTCTCTCTCCATCCTCTTTTCCTCCCCACTAACTTAACAGAAACAGTGAAACCGGTTTAGGCCCCATTTCTTCTTATTTGAATCTCTGGTCTCTAGTTGTCTTCACCCCTGTAACTGCATGCCCACAGGCGCTGTGTGGTGTCAGTGTAAGTGTCTATGGTCCCACAATGCATTTGCAATGTAGGTGATCTGGAAAGAAGTTCCACATTACTCCATTACCAGCCGTTGTCTTTGCACGCGGCATGCTCTTCTGACTATTCAATTATCCTCACCACATACAGCGTGTGTTTCCTGTTCCATTTGACCCATGGAAGAAAAGCTTCCCGTTGGGAAGCTTTCTTACCGCGGACCCATTCTGTCGTGTGTTGAATCTAATACATTCCTTGTGGTTTTGTTTATACTAGTTATGCATCCCTGGAGGTTAGTGATCATGATGTCATACCCCTCATTGCGCCATTGGATTTAACATGCTCGATTAAACTCGTGCCATTTGATTTAACTAGATTTTGTTCAGTCATAAAAAAAGCCGTAAATGGTTCAATGCTTCTGTCTCTCTATCGTGCTTACACATGGAGTAGTCAGGTCAAGTAAAGACAATGGTATTCTTGTAGGCCCCTTACCAAAAAGCAAGGAAAAAACTCCCCTAATTATCAAGGAAGAAACCATAAGAAGCAACACAGAAAGGGGGACCCCTCCTTCCAGGGATGGTTCTGCGATGGGCGGCATCCCGGTGTCCGAACGAACCTTACCGTGGCTTTTCTTTTGTTCGACCATCCAGTCGTCAGCTGACCATTGTTCTTCTTTCATTCCCTTTTGTGTCAGACCACGGGCAAGATGGACGAGAACATGTTTGTGGCGGTGACCAGCACCAACGCAGCCAAGGTCCTGAACCTGTACCCGCGCAAGGGCCGGGTCGCCGTGGGCTCCGACGCCGACCTGGTCATCTGGGATTCGGACTCGGTGCGCACCGTGTCGGCCAAGACACACAACTCGGTAGGTGGGGCGCCGTAGAGAGGCGTGGCGTTGGAGGTCGTTCAGGATATTTGATGTTATCGTATCCTGTTTTTTAATCAACCCACCGCTCTCTTGTTCAATGGAGGACAGGATAATAGGAAAGCACAATGTTCTGGTTGTCCGTGGGAACAATGCCCCTATTGTCTCCTTGTTCCAGCCCAGGGTCCTTTAACGTTGTTTGCTTTTTGTTGCTGTTGCATACTTTGGTCGTGATTCATAGGTTTAGTCAATGTCATAAAAATGAAGGCATCGCGACACGGACATAGACTTTTATGTGCTGTGTTTTCCATGTATTTTGTCCAGGAAACTGTCGTTCTCTTTTTCACCTGGAGCGACACAGACTAGCTCTTTGTAGTCGCGGGGCATTTCAGGACGGCAAGGCCCTCGGAAGGGTTTGGATCCCAGGGCCCCTGGCTGTGCCCTGTAGCTCCGCTTTGATACAGGGCCGCTTCAAAGTGAGGCTGAGCATCAGACCAGCAAGTAGGGTCAAAATTGGGCCGACTACAAAAAAGTGCTGCTCCACCTTTCAGGAATAGGTTTTTAGAAGATCTATCTCGTCAAATCTTGTCGTGCACAAGCGTTTGGCGTGCTCCTTAGCCACGGGATTAGTAATGGGGAGGAAGCGCACTCCAGGGAGGGAGGCTTGTAAACAAACGCAGGGCTCAGCCCTTTGTGCCAGCATTCCTGAGTGGTTCAGGGGTTCTTTAGACAGCAGATATTAGTCCATCCTGCAGTTTGAATCCAGCATTTTCCCGAATGCTTAACAAGATCATAATAATTATGTTAATATTATTAGTAATATTATAATAAAATGCCATAGGACTGAGTGTTGGATAATGTGATTTAATGTTCTGGGGACATAATAGGGAATATGATTGGTTGTTATTTGCTTGTATAGCTCCTCTTATACAGTTTAAGATGTGATGATGTCACTTCAGGGTTTCAGGGTTATGCAGAAAAATTTGAATAGGGACAGAGGATTAAAAATAGATATATGAGACATAGAGAAATTCAAAATAGACTGAGATGCTGTCATTAGGGTTTTATATTTAGAGAGAAAGCCAAATGTTTGATACAACTGTACATCGGAGACGCACACAGAAACACACAACACACATACCCACTCGTGCACCCTAAAAACACCAATCAAACAACCCACAGACACCTTCGTACACACACACACACACACACGCACACACACGCACACACACACACACACACACACAGTTGTTAACAGCTTGCTTTACTTCCTGTTAAATGCAGGACAGTACAGCGGCTGAAGAAAGAGTGAGAGAGTAGAGAGAGGTCGGGAGAGAGAGTTGAGGAATTTAGAATGGCCACTTTGTGTGGGAGTGAGGAAGAGAGGGGTAGGAAGGAAGGAAGGAAGGAAAGGCTCAATGATGGATAGAAAAAGGATCCATCTCAGAGACGAGCAAAGAATGGTCAGAATAGATGCAAACACAACAATAAAGAGAACCACCAAGAGATTACAATTTGTATTTCTAGCCTTTACCAGATGTTCTTGACATTTATAGTGTAAGACCCCATGAAATGTAAATTCATGGAAAAGTACCTAGTTTAATTTTGTCGATCATAATCGAATACACTTAACTTCCTCTACAGCACAATTTCCCTCATGCCTACTAACAACTTGGCAGACACACACTGGCACTCAGGCCTAGTATTCCAGCCAATCACGTGTGTGACATTTAAACACATTGTAACTTTCCCCCAGACATAAAGCCATCATTGGACCAACTGTTGAACCAACTCAACACCTCAAGGATGCCATGATTTAATGCTGAATTATAATACAATGTTTCAGGTTACAGAGAGAGAGAGAGAGAGAGAGAGAGAGAGAGAGGAGAGAGAGAGAGAGAAAGAGAGAGAGAGAGAGAGAGAGAGAGAGAGAGAGAGAGAGAGAGAGAGGGAGGGAGGGAGGAGAGAGGAGAGAGAGAGAGAGGGGGGAGAGAGAGAGAGGGAGAGAGGGGGGGAGAGAGAGAGAGAGAGAGGGAGAGAGGGGGGGGGGAGAGAGAGAGGGAGAGAGGGAGAGAGAGAGAGAGCAAGAAAGAAAGAGAGTAAGCGAGAGAGGGACATTGGAGAAAGAGTGAGAGGGAGAGTGGAGAAGAAGTCTCCCCAGAAAGGCCTGGTCTAACTGGAACAACAGGGGATGGCTGCTAATGCAAATTATAGCGTGATGCTAATGATATTAGGCCTTCCAGCTCCTAATGCAGAGTACATCCACTGAGATCCTCCGAATTCTTCAAGAGTGATGTCAGCGCTCCTTCATTTCCTGCCGGAGGGGGGGGGGGGGTCCCACTGAGGCCTCTGTCGCCCGTGAGCCCCAGTGTGAACCCAACGGGAGCGCTCGGCGGTCCGCTTGGCCTCCCTGAGGCCGGGCGCTAAACCGGCATGACTGGCGTTGTGTCTAACGGGGGGGTTATCGCCCAGCCCACATCTGGACCGGGTTCACTGCGGTTGTCAGGCAACACGCAACTACAAAAACATAGATGAGGATAAATATTATGCACGTTAAAGTCATGCACATATGTGCGCCCATAGCAACACAAGCAAACACACACACACATGCACACCCGCTGGCCCACAGGGCAGTTGCAGGCGTGTGCACGCACGCTGGCCAACACGCATGCACAAACACACACAAGCACACATCCGGCACACATGCAAAAATACGCACATGTGCAGACTCACAATAGGTCATAACAATGACATCATGGTTGGCAGACTTACCAAGGTATCCTTGGTAACCGGTGTTCCTGTTCACGTTTGGCAGCAAGGTGGATTAGGGTTGTGTTTAAAGATGTGTGTGTGTGTGTGTGTGTGTGTGTGTGTGTGTGTGTGTGTGTCTGTGCGTGTGTGTGTGTGTGTGTGTGTGTGTGTGTGTGTGTGTGTGTGTGTGTGGTGTGTGTGTGTGTGTGTGTGTGTGTGCGCATGTGTGTGCGTGTGTATGTGTGGGTGTGTGCGTTTGTAAAATAAGGACGATCAGCGATCAAAAGCCAGAACAGAGACCTGGCAGAAAGAGTCGTTTCTGTGTGCAGAAGGAGTCTGTGAGATTGAAAATTAAAACATTTATCAAATGAGTGTGAGAGTGGGTGAGGAAAAAAGAGAAATAGAGAGACAGAGAAAGAGGGAGAGACAGAGAGAGACAGAGAGAGACAGAGAGAGACATAGAGAGACAGACAGAGAGAGCCAGAGAGAGAAAGAGAGTGTCATTGAGAGATACAGCAAGAGAAAGAAAGATACATAGAGAGAGATGGAGAGAAAGAGAGAGATACAAAGAGAGACAGAAAGAGAAAGAGAGAAAGATAAATAAAGAGAGACACGTAGAGAGAGAAACAGAGAGAGAAAGAGAGAAACAACCAAGAGAGACCAGAGGGAAAACTAGTGTTTTGAGAGACAATTAAACAGTACAAGGTAAGGGCAACGATGAGAAGATCCTCCATGTCATAGATTATCATCTATCAATCATAGTCCTGATGAAACAAGATTGCCAGTTTAAGTAATACACTATATTGGGAGCCAGATTTGTTGACTACAAATGGTGACTCCCTCCTAAATAATGCTCTATAGAATAGGATACAAGTGGAGCCATTCAAACACCTAACACCAATTGGACCAATTAGAGGTTTCAAAGAGGTATTATAGAGAGAGGGCCATTCCACTCCTGTTGAACATCATGTGACAGGAACAAGACTGCAGTACTGTACTTGAGCACCGGGGGCAGAGTGATAGCCAGTGTAGAATGCATCAAGGTGAATGGAGTCTAGTGCTACAAAATGAGAATCTCTTTCTATTTCAGCTCTGCACAGGCTAAATTCCCTACTGTTACGCAAACAAACATCATACGGGTTATTGTGAATACACCGTTATTCGCTGGTTTGACCCACTATTCAGAGCAGTCGCACCAGCGCTGCGGCTACAGGCCATGACTAGCAGCTGGCTGCAGGGGTAATCCCCCGGAATCCCTTTCAAAATGCTTCTCTGAGAGGCGACATTTGGATAAAGCAGACACATGTTTGGCCTCCAAGTTTCATGTTTCCCAGCCTGAAAGTCATCAGATAAATTGGACAGCAGTGCTAATGAAGTGAACATAGGCGTTACACGAGGAGTAGTTGGCAGCCGTCAGAGCTCGGACAGCACTGCTCTCGATGCGCAGGTGGAAATGACAAAATCTTGACAAAGTCAAGATGAAAATATCCCTTTCCACCTCAATAGTTCAAGACTGATGACTATAATGGCATGTATAATTAATAAGTGTGTCTCCTTATCCACCATCAGAAAGTGACTTCTCGTTCCCTCCTCATGTTCTACGCTCAACTGGTCTCATGTATTGCCAACGGGCGTATCCTCTTATGAAGAACATTTTTGGTTTACTAATTCTTCTTCTTCTTCTTCTTCTTCTTCTTCTCCTTCTCCTTCTCCTTCTTCTTCTTCTTCTTCTTCTTCTTCTTCTTCTCCTTCTTCTTCTTCTTCTTCTTCTTCTTCTTCTTCTTCTCCTTCTCCTTCTCCTTCTTCTTCTTCTTCTTCTTCTCCTTCTTCTTCTTCTTCTTCTCCTTCTCCTTCTTCTTCTTCTTCTTCTTCTTCTTCTTCTTCTCCTTCTTCTTCTTCTTCTTCTTCTTCTTCTTCTTCTTCTTCACTATGTGTGCAGGAGGCGGAGTACAACGTGTTCGAGGGCATGGAGCTCCGCGGCGCCCCCCTGGTGGTTGTCTGCCAGGGCAAGATCGTGCTGGAGGACGGCACCATGCACGTCATCTCCGGCTCGGGCCGCTTCATCCCCTGCTCCCCCTTCCCTGACTTCGCCTACAAGCGCATCAAGGCCAGGAAGCAGGTGAGGGGACGGCTTTATAGACTGGAAACGACGTCACTTACAGGGAGATCACCGGCTTTCGGCGGCCCCCAAAAAAACAAATCCCCGCCTCGCTCGATGTTACACCGCTGTGTTCTGAGAGACTGAATTCAATCATCGCCTCGTGAGACATATCCGGATCTTGCAAGTTCTCATCCGTTTGCAGTGTGTTTCTCTCTGCCAGCCTGGCCTCAGGCCTGTGGAAGCCTTACCTTAATGTTTTAAACGATGGGACCGAGTAGCGCCCGGGGACGGCCGTTTTCATTTCATGGCGGAGCAAGGAGCGGCGCAATCGGCAGGATTTCAAAATAATGGCGGCGCCAAAGGAAAATGTAACGGGGGCAATCTCAACTGTTTCACATGAAAAAGACAGAATAACCACGTTAAAAGGTAAAATATGCAACATTGAAAAAATGTAAACGTGCTGTAAAGCACATTCACATGTAGATGCTCAGTGAACCACATGTTAAGGTTTAAATGCACGCCTTGCTCTTTGAGGGGGGGCCAGCGTGTGAGAGAGTAGGGAGGGGGTTGGGTGAGGAGCCACAACAATCTGACTGGAGATAGTAAATCGTAAATCTCACATACCAAAGATGGACAGAAATGTGCATGCAAGGATTTTCCCAGAGGAGAATCTGTTCCTGCTTTCCTTCCAACCGGATTCAGCAAGAGCGAAGCGAGCAAGCGTGTCGCTCAGTTATTTCATCTGATGGGCTGGATCTTTTTAAACAATGTAAGGCCGCACCCATAAGTATAATCTAATCACTGCCCAGCCAAGGCCAGACTGATATTAACTGCCAAACGCAACATGAACATCCTGAACATCAGGAAGGTTTCACGAGGCTACGCGTATTTCCCTTCATGCCCATTGCATCCCACTGACAGCAAAGATCTCACAGATTCGTATGTTATTATTGATATTGTTTTATGAAGTCTACATCTAAACTAGTATGGTGTGTAGATTTGCAGTGCACAGATTTATCACTATTTATTTGTGAAACCACAAACCTACTACACTACTACACCTCAACCATGTGTGGAGCAGGCCGCAGTGAATCAGAATCAACACAGCGTTGTTGTGTTTTGTGTCCATGGGTAAACTGTTCCCATTTGGCTTGTGAATATTAATTTATTCCTCAGGCTTCCACTCCTCGCCCCTGTTTCAAATTGAAAACAGTTGCTCCCTTTTTCCCCTTTTTCCTTTTTTTCCGGACGTTCTTTAAGAGGTTCTTTCATGTGAGCCCAGAACTCTTATTTGCTCAACGATTCCCTCCGTTTGCAGCTGGGAGAATGATGAGCGAACGGTGGAGTGTCGTGGTAACAGCCCGCTGTTTGTCTTGGTTGCCGACCCCGTTTCCCTCGCTGCCAGAACTCTTGTAGGGCTCCTTCAGCTGAGCGGCTCGCTGGGAGGAACGCTCCCGACTGTACCAGAGGACACACATACAGGCTGGGAGACCGGCAGTCAGACAGACAGGCTGAGAGACACACAGACAGACAGAGAGACCGGCAGACAGACACACAGATTGGCAAGTGGACTGTCAGACACGACAGACAGGCAGACTGGCAGTCAGACAGACAGACAGGCAGGTACACAGGCAGGCTGAGAGATAGAGAGCAAGTCAGACAGTCTGACAGTAAGTCAGACAGACAGACACACAGACAGACAGACGGACAGGAAATAAGAAGTACGGATTCGATGAATGAAGAGAGAGAGAGAGAGAGAGAGAGAGAGAGAGAGAGAGAGAGGGATAGAGAATAAAAACCATTCGAGGAGCAGGTCCCCTGCTGCTGCTATGAGTCACAGAGCATGTGGGGTTCCTTTCGAGGCTAACTTCCATGAGATCATGAAGCATGTGTCATCTTTGACAGCTACTTAGTTTCAGGATGAAACCCAGGGGTCGGGGGTCAAGTGGCGTGTTCCCCCTCGGGCGCAACCTCATTATTGCCTCTCTGGCTCAGGAGCTGCGTTCCCCCTTTCCTGTTCAACCTACTCCAGCTCCATTGGCTCCTTGCTCCTCGTGAAGCTCTCTTGCTCCTCGGTGTGGTTAGGCTCCGTGAGGCGGCCCCCTGCCCATGTGGTCCCAGAGGCACGTCCTGCTCCCTGGCCGTGATCATAACACGTTTTACAGAGAACAAGGGGAGCAGAAGTAGCCACCACTAGAGATGCACCTGCTTCTGAAGACTCACCAGCAGTCCTCAACATTTAGGAGGGACTGCTGTTGACGTTCACAACGTGCTCATGTTCTATGCTTTGCCCTCTTTGTCCCTTTCCCTCCCTCTCTCTCTCTCTCTCTCTCTCTCCCTCTCCCTCTCCCCAGCTGGCGGTGTTGCGGGCCGTTCCCAGGGGCCTGTACGACGGGCCGGTGTCTGAGTTCTCGCCCATGTCCCGCGGCGGGACCCCGTCTGCCTCCGCGCGCACCTCCCCCACCAAGCCGCCCGTGAGGAACCTGCACCACTCTGGATTTAGCCTAGCAGGTAACCCTGCGTTACGCGGTGAGCCCAGCCACGCCCCCACACTTCACCACCACACCCTTTCTGCCTCCCGTCACCACGGCGATGCCTAACCCTTTCTGAACGTCGGACGGCTAACACCTGGTCTGTCTCCGCTACCTGGTCTAACACCGCCCCACTGTGGGTCCTGGTCTCTCTCCGCTACCTGGTCTAACACCGCCCCACTGTGGGTCCTGGTCTCTCTCCGCTACCTGGTCTAACACCGCCCCACTGTGGGTCCTGGTCTCTCTCCACTACCTGGTCTAACACCGCCCCACTGTGGGTCCTGGTCTCTCTCCACTACCTGGTCTAACACCGCCCCACTGTGGGTCCTGGTCTCTCTCCACTACCTGGTCTAACACCGCCCCACTGTGGGTCCTGGTCTCTCTCCACTACCTGGTCTAACACCGCCCCACTGTGGGTCCTTCCTGGTCTCTCTCCACTACCTGGTCTAACACCGCCCCACTGTGGGTCCTGGTCTCTCTCCACTACCTGGTCTAACACCGCCCCACTGTGGGTCCTGGTCTCTCTCCACTACCTGGTCTAACACCGCCCCACTGTGGGTCCTGGTCTCTCTCCACTACCTGGTCTAACACCGCCCCACTGTGGGTGCTGGTCTCTCTCCGCTACCTGGTCTAACACCGCCCCACTGTGGGTCCTGGTCTGTCTCCGCTACCTGGTCTAACACCGCCCCACTGTGGGTCCTGGTCTCTCTCCACTACCTGGTCTAACACCGCCCCACTGTGGGTCCTGGTCTCTCTCCACTACCTGGTCTAACACCGCCCCAATGTGGGTCCTGGTCTCTCTCCACTACCTGGTCTATCCACTAACTGATCCACATCTCTGTGCGCAACCAACAGAAGTATTTGATATGTGCTGTATATAATAGCCACACGCACGCACACGCTTGCACGCACACGGATTCCACTTGTTTTCCATGTGTTGGAATATGTCATTCAGTCTGTCTGAGAAAAAGTAATCCAATCACGAGTGTGAGATCATCACATGACGTTATATGCTGAGCAACGACATCATACCATAAGCCCCCCCCCCCCCCCCCCCCACACACACACACACACACACACACAAACACACTCTGACGCAACCTCTCCCTGTCGCCCCCACCTCCCCACATGAGACATTGTTTAGAACCAGCTTTGAGAAAACGTCTGGGGAATCCAGTCACGGTATTAATTCTCTAATCCTGTTGAATAAGCTTGAGTGTGTGTTTTCACGTCTGACACCTGTTGTGTCTGCCCCCCACCCCTCCAGTAAAGATTTTACACCCCTCCAATCACCAGAGCGGAGGGTGTGAGATTAATTTCGAACAATCGTCGAGATTGGGTGATTTCACGACGCAGTTCAATGCTGCGGACCTTAACCGCAGGATCGGTAGCGCTTTATTGCAGAGCGTCCGCCGTTTTACGATCGGCCGGAGGACCTCGTAGCGACGGAGTGCCGCAGCGCCCATAAACAACCGGATGGTTTTCCATCCGCCGCTGCCTTTTATGGTGCAGCGGATGAAAAAAAACTAAAAACACTGGAAAGAAGGGTTGTAAGACTTTATAGAAGCCCTGGGGAGAATCGTATTAATGTCTCTGTCTGAGTCTCTCGCTACGGTGCTCCGAGCGGGTTCAAGCTGAAGCTAATGACTGGTCATAAGAATCATACCGTATACTGCTATACAATTACTACTTGGTTTGAATTTTCCAGATTGGTCAGGCTGGTGAGTTTCGTAAAACATTCGGCATAACATTTAAAACATGGTGGGATGAGTCCCAGGAGGTCAGGAAGGGGCAGCATGCTCCTGTTAAGGGCCTATCAGGAACCGGCTGGATGCGTGAGACGTCGCTGCTGAGGAGAGACACAGTGATCTTCCCTGGAAGGAATTTTCCCATTAGGATTGAATCGGTACAAGAAGAGATGTTAGGATTCCCAGGCTTTTTGATGCGTGTGTGTGTGTGTATGTGTGTGTGTTTGTGTGTGTGTGGCTGTGTGTATGTGTTTGTTTCAGGGTGTATCTGTAAGTGTGTGTGTGTGTGTCTACGGTTGTGTGCGTGTGTGTTTGTGCGTGTGCCTATGTGTGTCTGTTTGTGCTTGTGTGTGTGTGTGTGTGTGTGTGTGTGTGTGTGTGTGTGTGTGTGTGTGTGTGTGTGTGTGTGTGCGTTTGTGTGAATGTGTGTGTTTCTGCTTTGGCCTGGCTGGGATGTGCGCAGATGGAGATGCCTGGTTAACATATAAGGCTGAGAACATGACATCTGATATGTACGACAAAGACGGAATATTCTCTGGTGTACGGTTTGCCTAAGCCAATTTAATTGAGCGTCAAGCTAATTATTTGGCTGTCCTATATGGTTTATGTCCGGAAATACTTCATTGCAGAAAATACTAAAACCAAGCCGCTATGCAGTCAGTTGATTCTGCAGTCTCCAGCAGCACTCGTATAAACACGCCATACATCAATAAAGAACAGAGATAGGGCTGTAAGTCTGCATTATTGTCCACAGTGTACATCCGGTGGGAGAAAAGGGTTGAACTTAAAGAGTAAAACTGTCAGCAAAGTTTTAAGAATCCAGCTCCTGTCTTTGTCTCTGATAAAAAAAACATCATAATATCATTATCATTTCACATTATCTTTCGTGAAGCACAAAAAACACAAGGAATACAGGCAGATAGAGGGGCCTAAACTACACTTGTCAAACATGCACAGAACTGTCCCTATTCTATCTCCTGTTGTTCTTGAACTGCATTGTCTTATACTCTCTCTCTCTCTCTCTCTCTCTCTCTCTCTCTCTCTCTCTCTCTCTCTCTCTCTCTCTCTCTCTCTTTTGTCTCTCTTCCAGGCCCAACTACTCCAGATGACATCCCCATCAGGCCCGCTGGCCGCCGTGTCATGGTGCCCCCTGGTGGCCGCTCCAACATTACATCCCTCAGCTAAATGTCTGTTAGAAAAAAAAAAACGTGAGACAGGGGATGCAAGCAGGAACACAAGTGCAGCAAGTGGGGAAGAGGGGCGGGAGGGAAGGGAGGGAGTGTGGTGGGAGGGGAGGGGAGGGAGGGAGGGAGGGAGGGAGGGAGGGTGGGTTAGTTAAAAGAATAGCGAAACACTGAATCCTCATGCCTTTACCTGTCCAAATGCTACCTTTGCTCGGAGGAGAACAGTATTCCTTTTCCTGTGGACAGTCAACCCTCATAGGGCCCAGGGAGCAAGTCCTACGTCCTGGATAGATAAAACACCCTTGTGGTCAGAGGTGAACCAAAACACTGGTCACAAATGCCCATTTTCTTCTGTGTCACTATATGGTTCAGAGAGAATATTCAAACGGCCAGATGCTGATGTTGTTTTTCCATGACAAGCCTGGATTTCAAGCTCCCCTTTAAGGACAGCTCCTTTGCCATTGAACTCCATACCGCTACCTTTGTTCTGGCAGTAGAGCGAACCAGGTGGGCTCTCTTAAGGAAAAGGGATTCTGGTTATCTCAGAGCGATGCTGTGCTCCTTCCATCCCATTCCGGTTCCGTTGTCAACCCATGGGTTTGTTGCCTGACGTCTGAAAAAAAAAGCATTCTGAATAAACAGTATACCCCTTCCCCCTAGCAAACTTAATCACATGTAGTACCGTTGGTTGGCCCTAGGTGGCGTCGTGACTGTTGTATTGTAGTTTAGTGAGTGGTGTGTTGAAGCCTGTGTACGGTCTGGGAGCAGCATGTGTTGTGAGGGCACGTGGGCCTGCATGGGCTTCAAAGGCGACATGGTCCATGGTCCTATGCACTCTTTTTCATGTCCTAATCACCTCCCCAAGAGTTAGCCCCCCAAACAAGAATTGAAGGATTATTATGAAAAAAATTAAGTAAAGACTTGCTTCTAGTGTCATCATCATCAGGTTGTACTTGTCACTTTTGGACGGTTTAAAATATTCTGCTATCATGGAACAACATGTAATTTCAGTCTTAAAACAGTCTCTGTTTTCCACAGGATATTGTGTTTTTTTTGCCAAATGCCTCCCTGAGCTCTCCAGGGTCAGTTGTGGATTAAATGCAAGTAAATTGGAGAACTCCAGACCTCTATTTAGTTGTTCCTGTACCCTAGTTGAGGCAGAGGATCACTGTGTGCTCACAACCAACAGCGGGGACCTTTGGCGTGTTTTGTCGGCCTTGTTGAGGAGAATACGAGTGGGGATGTGACAGGAAGAGAGAGGGTGTGGTGGGAATGGGGTGTTTATTGGCTGATCCGAAGTGGTGGTTTTATTGTATTTATCTTTGTAACTTTTATTCTTTTTTTTTTTTACTGTTGTATCAAAATCCAGAGATGGCAGGTCAAAAAAGAGGTGTGTTGATTCTTGAAATAAATATAAATTGCAACTCATTGGATGTGGTCTTTCATTTTGTATTATAGACATCCAGGGTGCGATTTGCCGGTGGGGATGGTGGGGATTATCCCCCCCTCTGGTTTACACGTCCTACCCTCTGCTGAATTATTTTTATCCTCAGTGGGGATAAAAATTATACCCCCCACCCAAAGTATTTTCACCATTACATCGTAATAATTAACAACCAAAATACACAGGGTCCGTCTTCATTTTGAAACATTTTAAAATGTTTCTCAAAATTATCCCCCCCTCTGGTTTTTTCTCAAATCGCACCCTGTAGATATCACATAAGAGCATGTGTTTCAAAATGACACGGGTTAATCCAGTCAGTAAAAACACAGATACAGAGACACACACACACACACACACACACACACACATACACACACACACACTAACACACACATTTTAAATACAAAAAACACATGCACACACAAATAAATACATTTACAAGTTGCATGAACCCACCCACACCCACCCCCACACAGACACACACACACACACACACACACACAGACACACAAACAGACACACACACGCACACACACACAAACACGTTCATATTTTAGTTATTTTATTGAGGTCCACATGAATAAATAAATAAAAAATACATGCAAACAAAAGGAAATACTTGTCAGTAGTATTAAAACAAAATAATGTAATACAGAATATGAGACACAATGAATCACTTAGCAGTACAGACAGCAGCAGCTCCATTCAGAAGCCTGCCAGCAGCTGCAGCCTGCTGGGCCATCGCCTTGGATCCCCCGCCCCTGGAGGCCCCTCACCTGGGGCCCCTCACCTGGAGGCCCCTCACCTGGAGGCCCCTCACCTGGGGCCCCTCACCTGGGGCCCCTCACCTGGGGCCCCTCAACTGGGGCCCCTCACCTGGGGCCCCTCACCTGGAGGCCCCTCACCTGGGGCCCCTCACCTGGAGGCCCCTCACCTGGGGCCCCTCACCTGGAGGCCCCTCACCTGGAGGCCCCTCACCTGGGGCCCCTCACCTGGGGCCCCTCACCTGGGGCCCCTCACCTGGAGGCCCCTCACCTGGGGCCCCTCACCTGGGGCCCCTCACCTGGGGCCCCTCACCTGGAGGCCCCTCACCTGGAGGCCCCTCACCTGGGGCCCCTCACCTGGAGGCCCCTCACCTGGAGGGTCGGTTTTAGCACCACCAGTTTATGAACATGGGTCCCAGAAACAAAGATGGCACCAGGCTTGGCTGAGATATGACTTGGATTGGTTTTATGGCATAAACGCATGAACACACACACGCACACACACACACGTCACACACACACATACATATGCACGCACGCACACACACACACATACACACATACGCATGCACACATACACAAACACACACATAGGCATGCACGCACACACACATACACATGCACACACACACAAACACACACATAGGCATGCACGCACACACACATACACATGCACACACACACAAACACACACATAGGCATAGACGCACACACACATACACACACATACTCATGCACACACACACATACGCATGCAGGCACACACACAAATACACACATACACACAGGCATGCACGCACACACACACATAGAGAGACTGAGAGCATATGTAAGAGCAAAACCTAGAATGTGGTGTCCCCTGAACCCCGACATATGGGTTTAACGTATTAATTTAATTTTACTCACAATTTACCAATATAAATGACTCTAGTTATATAATTAGATTTTCATAGAATAATGGAAAGAAATCCAGATACATTGTGTATGATGTGAGTCCAGTCATTCAAATAAGAAGTACTTACGACTGCAAGAAACCTTTTCAGCTGTGTTTGTAAATGGATTACAATGGCATTTTAAATGTTTCCAAAAAACGGAGATTATAGCAGCACTTTTTTCACTCGGTGCAACAACAATGCTCTGAATGCACAAAGCAGGGGTGATCCAACATCGGTATAACATGGTGTAGAGGAGTTATGTATTTTGTTTCCTGTCCTCAACATTTTCCAGCTGCAATTGAGAAAAGCTTCCGATGCATTTTGCCTGTGTGTGTGTGTGTTTGTGTGTGTGTGTGTGTGTGTGTGTGTGTGTGTGTGTGTGTGTGTGTGTGTGTGTGTGTGTGTGTGTGTGTGAGGGGCCGCCTGGGACAGAATTTTATGAGGGGCCGCCTGGGACATAATTCATACTTGGTCTTTCACACACTATTAGAATCTCGCATATACACCACTATACTCATACACACACACACTATTATTCTCCTTTTACATGTATGTATGAGAGTGTATTATATTGTATGTGAGAGAGTATAGTTGTGTGTGAGAGAGTATATAGTTGGGTATGTTAGAGAGTATAGTAGTGTATGTGAGAGAGAATAGTACTGTATGTGAGAGAGTATAGTAGTTTATGTGAGAGAGTATAGCTGTTTATGCAAGAGAATATAGTAGTGTGTGTGAGAGAGAATAGTAGTGTGTGTGAGAGAGTTTGACTGAAACGGAAGTGAGTTTGATTCCTCAATTCCTGATTGGCTGACAGAAGAGCAAAATACTGCGCTGTCATTCAACTCTGGAATTTCCATGGACCTATTGAAGATCATGGCCAGTCTCTACGTGTTGTGGGAGTACCAGAGACGTCAAGAGACGTCAGAGAAACCGACGCAGTCGTTTAGGATTCATAATATCATCCGTTCTGTAAAATATATTCTTATCTAGAACACACCGGGAGCTCCGGCGGGGGGTCCTGGAGCTCTATATCTATCTGTATAATATAATACAATATATAATATAACGGCCAAAAGCTGTGTGCGCCTCCGGAGGATATTATGAATCTTAACGACTGCGTCTGGTTCTCGGACGTCTCTGGTCCTTCCACATCTATCTGAAGTCCAGAATGAACCCCGACGTGGAGGAGAAAGGGATTGTTGCCGTTTGCGGACTCCAGGAGCTCCTCCGGCGAGGAGGTGCAGGAGGTCCCGCCGGCCCCCGGGAGCTGAGCTCTCGGTTCCCGTCGGAGGAGCTCCGGGAGTCCGCAAACGGCAACAATGGTCGTCGTCGTTAAGATTCATAATATCAACCAGAGGCGCACACAGCTTTTGGCCATTATATTATATATTATATTATACAGATATCTATACATTATATCATTTTATTTTATTAAGATACAGAGCTACAGTTTTCTAGATTAGAATATTTTGCGTCGGTTTCTCTGACGTCTCAGCACGCAGAGACTGCGCATTATTTTTGCGCCAGAAGCTACCGCCTCAAACTCACTTCTGATTCATTCAAACTCTCTCACACACAATATTATTCTCTCTCACACACAATATTATTCTCTCTCACACACACTACTATACTCTCTCACACACAATATTATTCTCTCTCACACACAATATTATTCTCTCTCTCACACACTACTATATAACAACTACACTCTCTCACATGCACTACTATACTCTCTCACATACACTCTCTCACATACACAACTATATGCTCCCTCACACACTACTATACTCTCTCACATACACTAATAAAATCTCTCACATACCCAACTACTGTATATGCTCTCTCACACACTACTATACTCTCTCACATACACGACTATACACTCTCACATGTTAAAGCAGTATAATCAGTGGCGTCACTAGGCTGTTTTATTCAGGGCTAAAGCCCCGGATATTATTTAATCAATAATCAATATAATTTTTGGGTAATTATATATATATATATATATATATATTAGGTTAATTCACTTGATACGGTCTGTCTCACTTGTATTTATTTTACTCTGAAATAACTTGAATGGAACTTTAGATGTTTGGGGAAGCAGCACAGCAGTCAGGTAGCTATTTAAAGCTATAATAAACTGTGTATATTGTTTATTTTAGGTAAAGCATTATGAAAGAATTTGCATGCTCAAAATAGCATACACAAAAGTTGCCGGCATTTCCATTTTTCGTCTGGGCTAAACCCCGGATGTTTATGAAACCTAGAAACGCCCCTCAGTATAATAGTGTGTAGGTGTGTATAAGTATAGCGGTGTATATGCGAGATTATGATAGTGTGTGTAAGACCAAGTATGAATTCTGTCCCAGGCGGCCCCTCATAATATAGAGTGTTTGTGTGTGTTTATGTGTGTGTAAGAGAGATAGCGATTGGGAGTGTGTGTGTGTGTGTGTGTGTGTGTGTGTGTGTGTGTGTGTGTGTGTGTGGGGGGGGGGGGGGGGGGGGGGGGAAGAGTGTGTATGTGTTTCTGATTTAGGTGGTTTAGGTGAGCCAATGATCAGTGATTTCAGGATGATTTCAGGACTGACGTCAATATCTGTACTGGTCTTTGAGTTATCTAAACACCTAAATAAAACGAATACAACAGTGTTTTATTAGTGGATGGATTCATTGAGTTGATTCACCTACTGCATCATTATTAGAAAACGCAGGGATTGACTTGGATGTTTGTATTATGCGTTACGGTTTGTTGTTGAAGTAGGTAAACCTTGACTAGAATGGAATTACACAGTGACCAATTTAAATGATCAGTAAGTATCTGTGTGAAAAGTTATTTTCTTCCGTTTAAATGTTTAAATTAGTTACAGTTCCCCCTAGTCACCAGCAGATGGCAGCGTCTAATAATGTGTTGGTTGGATGAATAGACTGTCATTGACAAGCATTTAGAGGGACCCTTTCTTTTAAAATATTAAGATTATTGTTTTATAAGATTATCATCTAGCCATTTATTTTAACCTTTAAGATTGTATGACTTCATGATTGCTATTATAATTTCATCATACAGATGAAGCTCGATATTCTCTTTGGGAAAACAAGGTAATATGCATACACACTTACTCCCTGTCACACGCACTTGTACGCACACACACACACACACACACACACACACACACACACACACACGCACACGCACACGCACACGCACACGCACACGCACACACGCACACACACACACACACACACACACACACACACACACACGTCATGACTCAGTGCCTCACTTCCACATAATATCTGATTATCTGGACTGCCGGTGATTTCCCCCAAATCGACAATTATCTCAGAGCTTCCTAGCTGGGAGTGAGCCAAAGATAGCTCTGGAAGCACATGCCCCCCACTGCCTTCCACCATCTTTTCTGACTCAATAACCCATCCCCCCATGCCCCCCCCCCCCCACCAAACAGCCAAAAGCCTCCAGAAGCAATGAACGATTAAGACAAACAAAAGCAGTCGTGGATCAACAGCGTTGGTTCGGAGAGATGAGGTACGCTCTTTTTTTAAGGCACGCCTTTATAGTCTGCACAACGCTATCTGAATACAGGAGACACACACACAGACACAGAGGAAAGGAACTGGGATGATGAGGCAACATAAAGAGTTGTACAGACAGATTCTTAAGTCTAACACTTCACAGTAGATCTGACCTTTTTTTTAATTGAGCTCTGCTCTGTGAACAAAACAAATCAAAAACACTAAAGCCTTGTGTTCATTTCATGGTATTTGCAAATAGTTCCTGCTATTAGGGCCAGCAGTGTCAGATGAAAATGGGGTAGTTGGGTCTATCCCTATGGACACCCTGACAACGTAATGCAAGGCTATTTTAAAACGTCTAAGATGGGTGCGTCACTGATGTAAATGATTTAACAGCATCTGTTTTAGCAGACTTTTATTACAAGCAACATACCATGAATTACCGAACCTGCTCATTAAGGAGCAGGTTCGGTAAAGGTATCAAACCCCAAATACCCTTTCTGCAATCTTACTAGTACGTTATAGAGCAGGATGAGACGATACATCGAATGACCAGAAACGTTTGCAAATACCATGAGTCTACCCTCCTGTCCAAATGGTTTTTAAAACCGAACGCACCCATTGGTATACAATACAGCTTATACAATAAACCACTGCTATGCCTATCAAATCACAATCAATGACAGACAGCAATATAACAAAGGTTAAGTCCAAATGTTTGTACCAATCTTTGATTAGAAAAGTGCCAACAGTAATTAATTTCAGAAAGTGTTTAAAGTTTTACGTGTGGTTACGAGTAGAGAAGAGAATCGTGTCTGTTTTGAAGAAACAACCAGGGCTAGAAACCTAACTATGGTGAGTAAACATTACATTTTGTCTACTGAGAGATAAGACTCAGGCTAATAGATGTCTTTAGAGAAATGTTCCTTTTCGTTTTTTTACGTGGAGGGAAAACATACCTAATCAAGTTTGAAATGAAACTCTTTGTGTACTTTAAAGGTTGTCTTCTCCCAGGATATGGGTTGTACAGCTTCTAATAGACTAAATTGTATAAATGTGGGCTTTACCAAAATTGAACCCAGATCCACTAATCAAATCCCTACCATTATATGCACTCGGATATGACAAACGGGGTGGAACACAGTGGAACTGCTCTTAATTGAATTTAAAGTCTAAACCAAATTAGGAAGCATGGCTATTCAAGTAATAAATTATGCAATTAGGTTTATTTTTTCTCGAGCTGGTACAGAATCCTGTCTAGTCAATGGCTCAGCTTCAACCACACCCAGGAAGTTAGAAGGTTGCATCTAATTTTAGCTACAGTCTCTCTTGCCCTTAAATGCTACAATGAATAGGGAAGCATGTGAAAAGCGAGGTCCAGTGCACTACATATGAACATTTACTGCCTATTTGCCTATCCTATCTTATTAGAGCAACACAATGTTGACTTAAAGCCGTTTTCTACCCATCTATGGGAGATCATGTCAAAACCCAAATGTTACCCATTTGGAGAAACAGTTTGCCTATGAAATATTGCCATTCTATCCTTTTAGCTTGACGTGCAAAGCTCTCTATGATGACCAGCACCCCCCCCCCCCCCCCCATTTCTGTTTCCAATCCATTTATAAATTGAGATATTTCTGCTTCAGTCTAACATTAGACAAATTCATTTTTTTTATAAAAAAAAATCCCTCACAGAAGGCCTCATTTAATTGTTTTCTTTATATGGTTATGCTTTCCTGTTGTATTTTTATTTTTTATCTCAAGTAAACTACTAGGAGAGCCACACCCGTGTTTCACCATCCACCCCCCGCCCCGGCTTTTGGCCATTTCTAAAAGCTCCCATCATTCGCGCACTGCAGTGTCAGTCTGAGTCAACTGGCAGGCATGCATGTCCACCTGTGAACCAATCTCCATCGAGTTATTCTGTTGGTCACCCGCCCTCCTCTTCTTAGGACCTGAGAGGGCGCGTCGTCACCGGGCTCCCGGTTCTTCCCCGCACAGCCGCCAAAGAGGGGGAGGGGAGGGGAGGGGAGGGGAGGGGAAGGGAGGGGAGGGGAGCTGAGCCACGGGGACGTGAGGGACGGGTTTAAAGGGAAGGTGTGGGGGGGGTCATAGCTTCTGCAGAATCCAGGTTCTTGTTTCAGCAGATTCCATGTCAGTGTTTCAGTAGAGTCCATGTCAGTGTTTCAGTAGAGTCCATGTCATTGTTTCAGTAGAGTCCATGTCATTGTTTCAGTAGAGTCCATGTCATTGTTTCAGTAGAGTCCATGTCATTGTTTCAGTAGAGTCCATGTCATTGTTTCAGTAGAGTCCATGTCAGTGTTTCAGTAGAGTCCATGTCATTGTTTCAGTAGAGTCCATGTCAGTGTTTCAGTAGAGTCCATGTCATTGTTTCAGTAGAGTCCATGTCATTGTTTCAGTAGAGTCCATGTCAGTGTTTCAATAGAGTCCATGTCAGTGTTTCAATAGAGTCCTTGTCAGTGTTTAAGTAGAATCCATGTCAGTGTTCCTGTAGAGTCCACGTCACTGTTAGAGGAAAGTTGATGTCAGTGTTCCAGTAGAGTTCATGTCAGTTTTTCAGTAGAGTCCATGTCAGTGCTTCAGTAGAGTCCATGTCAGTGCTTCAGTAGAGTCCATGTTGGTTTTCCTTTAGGGTCCATGTCAGTGTTTCAGTAGAGTCCATGTCAGTATTTCTGTAAAGTCTATGTCAGTGTTTCTGCAGCTCTATTGGAGTGTTTTGTATTGCGTGTGCTTGTGCATGCGAGTATGTATATATATATAAGTTCACAGTGTCTTGCTGTATTTAATGGCATGTGGGTGTCTGTGTGTGTGTGTGTGTGTGTGTGTGTGTGTGTGTGTGTGTGTGTGTGTGTGTGTGAGAGAGAGAGAGTTAGGGTTGGAGTGGAACATTGAACGAGGCGTAAAAGTGCTGATCTACAAAGCTGTGTTGATTGCAGTGCAGGTGAGCTTTGAGGCGTGGGTGGCGGGGGTTCTTGAGGGTCCTTGAGGCGATCTATCCTGATGTGTAGGCGGCGGGCTCCACGTTGTTGTTCTGCCCGTCTTCTATGGCCTTGTTCCTCTCTGCCGTGGACAGGACAGAGGACTCGGAGTCTGCCACTCTCTTTGACCTGGAAAAGTAGAAGTAGAAGTAATTCAGCAAAGAAACAACTACACAAAGTCGTGTCTGCTTGTTAAAGATCCCATATCATACTTTTTATGGTTAATAATTGCATTTGGGGATTCAACTAGAATAGGGTTACATGTCTGTAGGTAATAAATTGCCTTTATTATGCTCATACTGTTCATTTCTAAACAGCCAATTTCAGCGTCTTTCGGAAACGGTTGGATTTGTATCATGTGGCTTTAAGGCCCCCCTTCTCGAGTAGCCCGGTCTGCTGTGATTGTTCAGCAAGCCCTCTCTGTTGCGATTGGTAGAACGCTTTACGCTTGCTTCGGCAAATTCACTCCCCCAAGAAGTTGTAAACATTGCGGGTAGCCCGGTGGCGGGACTTCTGCCCTTAACCCCCACCCACTGCTGTCTGACGTCACACTGTTACGGAAGTAAAATTTGAGGGGCATTGAGGGGCGTTCTCGGTGGGGACGAATACTCCTCCTGGCTCAGACTTAGATTTTTCTAGCTAAGCAAACTTAAAACAGGTATACATACGTCATGTAACAGTCTAAAGCAAAGGGAAAAGTATGATATCACCCCTTTAAGTTGCTTTTCAAAAGAAAATGAAGAAATTTATAGAAATCAAGACTGCTATCAATCAGTGACAGAATAATGTGATTGGATGGAGAGAACAAACAAAAACGACCTTCAACAGCTGAGCTAACTTGACGCTTTATTAAGACAGTTCTGTTTTCATAGGATTTTCACTTGCTAGCTGCTCCAGGCTCAGGGGTTTACTGCAGTGTCTCACAATTGCTACCATAGAGGTTCTAATAAGGTTATTTCTGCATATTTTACAAAGAACTTAATCAGCTCTCAATGAGTGTGTCAAAGCAGTGAGCACATTAAGTGTGAGCATATTAAAACATTGGTTATTCGTCTTCCAGGGTACTGCAGTTGTGTCTACTACTGGCTGGTGGTGTCAACAGCAGCAGGCTCCTAACAATATGACCCAGTAAACTCAAAAGCAGCAACCTCTTAGCTATATGACCAAGCAGGCTCAAATGCAGCAGCCCCCAAGCTTCAGCGTCCAGCAAGCTCAAAAGCAGCAGGTTCCAATCTAAGGTGGCCAGCAGGCTCAAAAGCAGCAGGCTCCAAGCTACAGCTCCCAGCAGGCTCAAAAGCAGCAGGCTCCAAGCTACAGCTCCCCAAGCTATATGACCGAGCAGGCTCAAAAGCAGCAGCCTTCAAGATGCGGTGGCCAGCAGGCTCAAAAGCAGCAGGCTCCAAGCTATGTGACCCAGCAGGCTCAAAAGCAGCAGGCTCCAAGCTATGTGACCCAGCAGGCTCAAAAGCAGCAGGCTCCAAGCTATATGACCCAGCACGCTCAAAAGCAGCAGGCTCTAAGCTACATGACCCAGCAGGCTCAAAAGAAGCAGGCTCTAAGCTAGATGACCCAGCAGGCTCCAAAGCAGCAGACTCCAAGCTATATGTCCCAGCAGGCTCAAAAGCAGCAGGCTCCAAGCTACAGTGGCCAGCAGCTGCAGGCTCCAAGCTACGGTGGCCAGCAGGCTCAAAAGAAGCAGGCTCAAAAGCAGCAGGCATCAAGCTATTGGCACCAACAGCAGGCATGAAGTTACCGGAAGCAGACTCAAAGGCAGCAGGCATCAAGCTACAGGCCCCAGCAGGCATCAAGGTACAGGCAGCAGCTCCAGCAGCAGCAGGCTTCACGCTATGGCGGCCAGCAGCAGCAGGCTTCACGCGACGGCGGCTATCAGCAGCAGGCAGCAAGCTACCAGCCACAGCAGCAGGCTCCAAGCTATGGCAGCCAGCCTCGAAGGTAGCATGCTTCTAGCTACAAGCCCCAGAAGCAGCAGGCATCAAGCTACCGGCCCCAGCCTCAGAAGCAGCAAGCATCAAACTACTGGAAGCAGCCTCCTAGCTACTGGCCCAAACAGCATATATAATTAGTAGTAGTATAGAAGTATTCTTAATTGGAACTGCTGTAATTCCTTTTAAGTATGACAGTGTCAATGACTAGGGAAATGTGTTCTGAAGTTCATTAAATGACCACATTATCATTTCTAACAGGAGTTCCTGCAATGAAATGGTTAAACAATGCACGTACATCAAAGAAAATAAAATTGGAAATTTGAAATGGTTTTATTTCATTGGCCACTCTGCATGCCAGTAGCGGTCATCAAATTGGGGGACCTTCACTGACTCTATAGGTTTGCAACTATTGTAAATTTACTATGGGCACAGCTGTGACGTGCCATAGCCCCATGTGCAGCAGAATGTCATGGCTTTAATACAATAGTGCTATAGTGTTAACCATTAGAGGAATTTAGCAATTTAGTATGTCGTCCAGAAATATAGTAACCTTTCTAACTTTCTAGGGCTCTTTATAACAATATGTACTGTAAATGATGAAGGATGAGCATAGCAGGGACCGCCATCTTAAAGGGGACATATTATGAAAACAACACTTTTCTTGGGATTTGGGGTGTTGTTTTGGGTCTCTGGTGCTCCCACACGCATACAAACTTTGAAAAAAGTCTGTACAGGATTTTTTGAGTGAGATATGAATTTCTGAAAGTACCCCACCTACAGTTACCAAACGAGCGAGTCAGTTTCGGCGCCCCCTCCTATGTAGGAAGGGGGCACTGTTGAATATTACCTCCCACTTCCCCACTCCCCCCACCGAGCGGCCGGACTGCCGCCGAAGCTTCGGCGGCAGTCCGACCGCTCCGGCGCGGGGAGCTCGTTGGCAGTCCAGCAGCTCAGCTCCCGGAGTACAATCCCTTTCTTCTCCATGTCGCGTTTCATGGACTTCAGAGAGTCAAGCACAAAGTTCCTTTCCCCCAATTCTTCTCAACCATGGCCGAGATATCCCCCACCAAGAGTCTTTACTTGTTGTGGAAGTACCAGAGACGTCAGACGCAGTCTTTATGATTCATAATATCATCCGAGGCGCACATTTGGCCGTGATATTAGATATAATATTACATAAATACCCATATATAATGTTATTATTATTATTATATTATATTAAATAGATATAGAGCTCCAGGGGTCCGCAAACAGCAACAATCCCTTCTCCTCCATGTTGTGGTTCAGTCGGACAGCTCATTGGTCAATGGGCAGCAGCTCATTTCCATTAAAGCTACAGACACCAGAAACAGCGCTTTCTGAAGGGACAGAGGGAAATAGCGGTAGGCAAGATTTTTTTTCCTAAAAGCTATTTCCAGCAAACAGCTTCAGAAACATGTTATCTGGAACTTAAATACTATGTTTACTTGTTGGGAAAACTCCATAATATTTCTCCTTTAAGTTTTCATACATTGTTCATTTATAAATAACTGAATAGACCTATGGTGGTCTCTAAATTGATTTAGTTTGAGCTAGATTATATCTACAAAGCAGGAATGACTACCTTGATATTGTTGCAGATTCAAAAGTTAATGCATCCCTCCTAGAACCAAGCGTGACCTTCTGGGTGTGCATTGCGATCGCTAGAGTGCCTATCTTGCCGTTAATATCCACAACATACAAACGGGTATATTTCAACAAGAGCGGTGGTCAAAAAGTCCAATTTTTCCATGAGCATAATGGCAAAGATGGGAAGGAGAACTCGTAAGGGCATGGGACCAAACACTGGCGGTGCTAAGGGAACCAAACTGCAATTAACAACAGGCTAAGTAATTATGGAACAGTGGTCGTTATAGACATGGGTCTGCCATGCTAAAACCATGTTCTGAAGATGGAAAGCTGGTATATGTCCCCACCGTGCCATCTTACTGTTTTATGCAGTCTATATAAATATGATGTATAAGATATATATGACTTCATTAACAAGGTTGAAATTGAAATAAAAGGAATGTAGGCTTTTAGTCACAGAAGGGGAAACAAAATGGATGATATATTGAGTGATTGTTCACTCACCCTATCCGTCCACTTATATGTATCCACATGAACCCTAATTTGTATGATTGTATGAAAGTAAATGTAACATTGATTCAAAAAAGGCATATGTTAGGCCTACAAAACTACTACTGTATACTTAATCATTAAGATAAAAAATGATTTAAAAACATCTGTCTGTGAAGGTCTCCTATATATAATATTATATAATATCATTTTTTCTTCAAAGACAGACTTCTTTTTAAAGGGTGATTTGCTTGTTATGATCTCATTGGAAATCTTTGCAGATAATAGCTAAAGAATGACTGTGATGATTGTGCTTTGAAGTTGTATTGCTGATGCTTTATGTTAGAGCACGACCGAATGGTGCTTCCCTTTTAATGTCCCTGCCGCAAGGAATTGGGGGACGGCATTATCTCCTTTATTCCTTGTTTTGTTTTATTATTTGTTCCTTAGAATTAAGAGAATTCAAACAGCTTTTATTACGGCTGCCGCTCAAATACTTCTGGATCATTTCACTCAGTTAGGAACCTTCCTAAGCAAAAAAGACCATTCGACAACAGCTGAAGACTATTCGCCTTGAACCCGAGGTTGCAATGGAATGTAAACATAACCATGACACTGTTACAGGTTAAATTCCCCTTCATATGTAGGGGGATTGGAATGGCTAGTTAGGCACTTCTGAAATCAATTTGCACATTTTGCATTTGCACCAGATGGTTTGTTACAAAGAACCATCTGGGAAGTCTTTATTGGAAAATTTTAAGAAATAAAAGGGGAGGCCCTTTCGCAAAATACCTTGCAGGTGGATAAACCATCTGTCCATCACCAAGCATCAAGTGTGGTGTGCGTCACTGTGGTTCGGCCACAAGGGTATAACTTGAAGGCTTGCAAGATGGCTTCACACATGATCGTGATCTCGTGAATCCAGCGGCCTTGCTTGATTAGGTCAACGGAGCAACAAGATATAAAATGAAAATATCCCTTTATATTTCAGCTATTTGCTGCTACTGTGTAAATAAAGCATGACCTCCTTTCCGGAGCAGTTTTCCCTAGCCTCGAGGCTACAAGGCACACTGAGCAGCCTGCCCCAGTGGTGATCCTCCCAAACAGCTCACAGCTTGCTTTGAATTGGCGTCTTTTTAATAAAGCCGGCTGCTCCTTAGCATCCAAGATACACATTTATCTCATTAAAACGTAATGGGACAACAGTGCTAAATAAATGAGCTGGGACGTAGCTGGGGTATGAAGAGGACGTTGGTAGCTATCATGGGAGCGACAGCAGTGCTTTCATGAATAGGTATAAGAATGGCCTTTTTGAACTAAATAGTTCTAGATTTATAATCCCATTAATAGAGTGCCTTCTTATCCAGTGTCCCAAAATGACCACGATGGCACAATCAAAAGACGATTACCTTTGCTTAGCGTCCATCTTCCAGGCATCCCTTTTGATTCTCATTTCCCTCCATACTGTCTACGCTCAGCTGCCCCAATGGTGTTCGCCTCACATTTTCAGCCAAGCGGCATATGTCCCATGTAATTATGAGAACACATTTGGTTGAAAGGGCACCTATATTACCACCACTCACAGCTGTGAGTGTGATCTGCCATTACAAGCTGTTTCAAAATCTTCCCTGCTCTGTAACTTAGTCTCATCACAAGTGGGCATGTCCACCTAGATCTATGACGAATAGATCAGTCTACCAGCCTACCAAGTGGGCCGTAGCAACTCAAACTTCTGAGAGAAGGCCTAACTACAGTTAGGGCTCAGTTATGGTTCCACGTTGACGCAACGCAAGGGGGTTTAAAAACCTATGACGTCCTTGCGGACCCTCCTTGCATTCCACCGCAAGCACCTGACGTGCGTCTCCCATCGTGTATTGTAACCCTGCGTCACACTGCAGTACTACAGCTCCAATCATCCCAAACCAGATTCATTACAACTCAACTCAACGTTCAGAATAACACCAACAGTGATTTTAATTAAGAATCAATAATATTATTATTTTGGCTGTCATTCCATCTTCGTGGCGAGATAATAATGAAACACTCATCCTTGTTTCTATGTTGACATATGCATCTAGAGAGTAGTTTTCACAGATTAAGTGTTGAAAATACAATGACTTCACTGGATATATAGGCGGTGCTAAGACTTTAGACCGATTTTAGCTCTCCACCTTACGACGACCCACAAACAAGGACAGGTCTCAGTGAAAAAACGGTGAGTGGGTGGACACGACCGGGCAGGAGGAGAGGAGGTGGTTCTTACTTTTCTCTGTTGAAGACGATGAAGTCTCTCTGGACGTTATCCAGACGCAGCTGCAGCTGGCCATTCTGGGAAGACAAATTGGAATTATTAAAACATACTCACCTATTAATATATTCAAATTAAGGGAATTAATCCTTCCTGAACTCCCCGCCGGGAACAACTAAAGTACCATCTTATCTTGAGGTTTGCGGGTGGCGGATTTGTGTGTGATTTTGGGGGGGAGGGTTAGCTCGATAGCGCTGCATGTGAGCATGCACGCTTTAGCCTCGTTAATGATGTGCGAAGGGAAGCGTACATAGGTGTCAGACAGCCGCGTTAACAGGGCCTCGTTGTGCCAGAGTGACAGATGTTCCCTCACCAGGAGACCACACCTTCATCATCATCTTCATCACCATCATCATCATCATCATCATCATCACCATCAACACAACACTATGTGATCTTTAGGGACTGTGTATGTGTGTGTGTGAATGTGAGAGAGACACACACACTCGAGACGACAGAGAGACACGAGACGACAGAGCGAGAGAGAGAGAGAGAGAGAGAGAGAGAGAGAGACACAAGACGAGAGAGAGACACGAGACGAGAGAGAGACACGAGACGACAGAGCGAGAGAGATAACATGGTCCCCTATTTAGAACAACAAAAGAGCAGTTAAAGAGAGAGAAGGGGAGGACAGAGAGAAACATGACCAGAGGAGAAGTTGAAGGAGAAGGGAGATCGAAGGGCAAAGGGAGTTAAACACTGAAGCCTTAAGTTCTCTTCTGATACACTCAGACCTGAATGCTACATTTCTGTGTGTCTGCGTGTGCGTCGCTGAAAACCCGACTCTGGTCCGTGTTTTTACTTCTTTCATATTTTTCCTGTCCTGTCATTAATCCACTGTAACCCAGTTGAAATTCGGGTTCTGGTTATTTAAAATAACAAACAATATTATATAAGAGTTTATTATTTTTCATAATGTTTTGTTGACATTTGTGTAATGGTTAAAAACTTTGTTAATGTTATTTGATGTATTGTAAATGTTGTAGATATCCTTTGCTTAATTGAACTGTTATATGGCCATCCAACCAGAAGGGGGCGCAATGAGGTGTTTGCGGGTGAATGTGGAGAAGGCGGGAAAGGGGAGGAAAGGGAAGACGAGCTGGATGTAGGAAAAAAAAAAGACGTTGGTGAGACGGAGCACCTGCTTGGGACGGAGTACAATCTTGTTGAAGGCTGATGACATATCAGCAACCCATAAGATTCAAGATTGTGTCTGGTAAATGAAAGTAAAGTTCAACACGAACTTGAAAACTTGAAAGCTCCACCGGACCGGTTCACATACGACTCGGTCAGTTAATTGACAGAAGTAGCTGAACTGTGGCCTGCTAACTAACGCAGCTAGCGACGCTATTGCCACGGGGTTTCCGAGGGACCGCCGCACGAGATAGCGGGCGTGACCACGCGGGTGGGCTGACAGGGCTCGGGCGAAGGAAATCACTCGACAAGCAGTGAGGAGCGCCTGTGTCCTTTCCACGGACTTCCTCAGGACTTCCACGGACTTCCTCAGGACTTCCACGGACTTTCCCAGCACCCTCACGGACTTCCACGGACCTTCAAGGACGCCCACCATGTTTTACCTGGACGTGTGAGTAGCCGACCGAGTTCTCTTGGCTCGGAGGAGCAAGAGGACTATTCATCAACAGGCCTGCAACGGGGTTTTCTTTTGTAAATGATTGTTTTATTTTGTTTCTTTTATGTGCCGGCTTAGTTAGTAATGTTAATTACTTGTAGCCTGTATGGTAATAAGATGTGCGATATGGGATGTGTGACATGCACTTATATTGTTCTCAAATAAGTAAACGTTTTAACTACTACCCTTTTGTTGGTTGGCGTACTAAATACGTGTAGTGTGGATATTGTGTGTGTTTAGTGGTTAATATTTAATAAGGGTGCTGGTGTTATATGCTTCGCATAATATAGGAAATCAAAACTAATAATTTAAGATTGATAGAAGAACCTAGGGCCCTGCCCTCTTTATTATAGGGGTAAAAGGGCTACACTACCATAAACACACTTCCTTTCTCTAGAACAGTGATTCTTAAACTAGGGGTCGCGACCCCAAATGGGGTCCCCAAAAGCTTCCGTGGGGTCGCCAATTATTTTATGTATTCAGTCTGAAATTATTATTATGCCAGGTGAAACAAAGGAAAATAATATTGGGGAAAAAGATCTGACTTTTTCTTATTTACACGCAGTTAAGAGAAGAGAGAAAATATGTTTTTGTCTTTCAACAAGATCTGGTTCAGCCTATGGGCTACTCAGCTGATAGAAACAATGTAACTATCTGCTTCCACTGTATGCAAACTCAACTTGTTCCCGCTATTTTAAGTAAAACAAAATAAAAAGACATAGGCAGCCTACTAGCCAAAATGGAGAGGTGGCTGCTTAAAAAATCGAACAAAAGCTCGGAAGTGCCAGCTACCAGTGAGTCTTCTCCTCCGCGATCCTCAGATGGGACAAGTCTACAGGCCGGTGAGAATTAAAAGGAACAAACGAGGCGTCGGCATTATCAGAAATAATTTCTGAAATATGGATTCACTTGCCAAGTAAAAGATAACCTCGACCACCCACAATGTGTGATTTGCGGCGATGTTCTGGCGAATGAGAGCTTAAAACCTGTCAAAATGAAACGACATCTCGAAACCCGCCATCCCGAGGACGCTACGATACCAATTACTTTGTTTCTGCGAAAAGAAGCTGCCCTGCAAGGGCAGAAGACCAATGTGCATGGGCAAGCTACCTTGCCCACCAAAGCCTTGGCAGCTTCCTACGAAGTGGCCCACCTTGTGGCAAAAGCACAGAAGCCACACACAATTGCCGAAAGCCTCATCCTCCCTGCAGCAATTGCGATGACCACCGTAATGCATAGTGAAAAGATTGCAAGTGCGCTCAAGCAAATCCCCCTCTCCAATCATACAGTTTCCAAGCGCATTATCGAGATCGCTAATGACATGAAATGTCAGATAATCGAGAGTAAAAAACTGCAGGTTTTCTTTACAGTTAGATGAGTCTACTGACGTGACAAGTGGTGCGCAATTATTGGTGTTTGTTCGCTACAGTTATGAAGGCAAACTTCACGAGGACATGCTGTTCTGCTCTCCGATGGAAGGAAGGTGTACCGGCAGTGACATTTTTAATTGTCTCAATGGTTGGATGGAAGACGCAGGGCTGCAATGGGCCAACTGCCTAAGCATATACACAGATGGTGCGGCAGCTATGTTGGGGAAAAATAAAGGGCTGAAAGCAAAGGTCCTCTTTGTTGCACCATATGCCAAGTTCACCCATTGCATTATCCACAGAGAGGCCCTGGCATCCAAGACACTTGAGCCCCAGCTTAACAATGTTCTCCAGACAGCAATTAAAATGGTGAATTTCATCAAATCTCGCCCACTCAATACTAGACTCTTAACCCTTCTCTGTCAGGAAATGGGGTCTACACACAAATCCCTTCTTTTCCATTCTGAAGTTAGGTGGCTTTCACAGGGCAAGGTCCTTACACGCCTGTTTGAGTTGCGAAGCGAGGTGCGCACCTTCCTCTCAAACGCAAACTCCGCTTTTGTGCACCATCTCACTGACTCGGAATTGATAGCGCGCCTTGCTTATTTGCCATGCATATTCGACAAATTAAATATGCTCAACCTGTCACTACAAGGCCTCAACACTAACATCCTGACCTCTCAGACAAAGTGAATGCTTTCACAAAAAAACCGCAGCGTTGGGCAGTCCGTGCGGAAAGTGAGGATTTTGAGATGTTTTCGGAGCTGCACGAATCTTTTGAGGAGGATGACGTGAATGTCAATTCATTGAAGGCCTCCATCAACGTTCATCTCAAAAGCCTCCTCGAAAAATTCCATCAATATTTTTCGACGGAAATGTGGAGAATTATGATTGGATACGACAACCATTCACCAGCTGCTCTTCAAACGAACTGTCATCTGAGTTGAGACATCGTTTGCCTCAAAATCACTGAATGAATTCTGGCTGTCTGTTGCCCAGGAATACCCCGGATTGCCCAAGGCTGCCATCGACATTCTAACACCTTTCGGGTCGACCTTTCTGTGCGAGAAGACATTTTCGTCCCTCGCATATATAAAAAATAAATGCAGATGTCGGCTCAGCACCATGGAGGAAAATCTCTGTGTCGCCGTATGCAGCATTCCTCCTAGAATTAACTTGCTATGTTCACAGAAGCAGACCACTTCCCATTGAAATTGTTAAAGATAGTAAACCAGAAAAGCGAAATAAAAAAATGCCGCTTTTGTAATCGCCATAAATATAATTCATGTAACGTTGTAGGCCTAATGCTGTGTGTGCGTGTGCGTGTGTGTGTGTGCTGGCGTTCTGATCTAATAGCGGCAGCCTACACTTGTTTAATCGTGATTGTTTGGTTTTCTCGGTTCATGTCATATGGAATATATAAAACTAATTACTTTGCTTACTATTTTTTGCTTCATTTAGTTGTTAACGTTTGAGGGGGTATTTTGAGTAAGGACTTAGAATGGGTTTGGGGAAAGTGGGGTCGTCAGACAAAAAGTTTAAGAACCACTGCTCTAGAATCCATACTTTTTTTGCTTCTTGCCAAAGGGGATTGACACTTTCGATTATTACTTAGTTTCCTCTTTGAGTCCCAGAAAAGGTAATAGTTCTCTCTCTCATGGAGGTCGTACCAATTTACCCCTGGGTTGGGCCAGGCTTCACGTTGCATAGTTGAATAAGACAAAGCATGTAGTATAGTCAGCACTCGAGTTGAGGGGGGATGGCATCCCCCTTTGGAATTAAAATGATCAAAATCATCCCCCTTCTGAAACAGCCATCCCCCCTTCCCATCCCCTGATATGTTATCAATTATTGTAGAAATATTACCGCTTTTTCATTATAGCGGTTTCCTTTTTCAATTCCGCGCAACGTTACTTTTCCCAGGGACAGATTTGACAGCGATACTGCGTTCTCGGGCAGTATGCCATTGCGCAAGTACGCAGGCACGCTTGCGGCGTGCCTGCGTACTTGCGCAATAGTGCCTTAACAAGCTCTCATTCCACACCGGACACTGGTAGCGCGAAGCTGTCTCTGCATCTCAGACATCGCTTCCGCAGACAACTCTGTCCCCTTTTCTCCCTTCCATTCCAACCCGTGAGCAACGCCAGTCTCCCTTCTCTGCCGAATGCATTTTTGAAAAAATAGAATAAGAATCAGTTTTTAAAATCCTTAAATGTGATGCATGCCTCCGAATCATGTGATGCGTCCGATCAGCTGCATTTTTGGGGATAAAATATATAATAATAATAATAATAATAATAATAATAATAATAATAATAATAATAATAATAATAATAATTATTATTATTATTATTATTATCACACCGTTGGTCTCCCACCATATGCACTGTCATCAGCACAAATGATCTGTCCCTACAAGTCAAAATCCACCATCCCCCCTGGCTTTTTTTTACAACTCGACCACTGAGTATAGTGAACACTTTGGACTAAAGTATATTCACACAGTCCCTACATACACATTCATGTTTTCTTTTCACAGTTTGTGTGTGTGTGAGAGAGAGAGTGTGTATGTATATTTATGGATGGTGATATATCTAGAAATGCTGATGTGTGATCAAACAATGCAGTGGATTGAGGCAGATACTAGAGACTGTCAACATAGCAGATCGTTATCCCTGTAAACAATTCCCCATTTTCCCTCTCTCCGTCGGCCTGCTCTCTTTATCTCTCTTTGTTTCTGTCTATAAGCCAAGCAATTTAAAAGGAAAAGCCGGTTTAGAAGTTAATTACCCTTCTGTGGAATTAAATGTTTCCATTTAATGAGACCCACCGAGATTGAGTAATATTTTGGACGACTGCCAGGGAAGGACATCTTTAAACCTTCTTCAACTGTCTAACTTACATCCATCTTTCACAAACCTTAGGCACGCTACACATCTGTGGCATGATGCCACAGATGAGAGTAAATATTAGTAGGGTGTGTGTGTGTGTGTTGGAGGGGGGGGGGGTGTCACTGCTTGTGTTGATGTGTTTCATTTGTCTGCATGAGTTGAAATTCCCGCATAATGACCCATCATCGGTTTGTTTATTGGGTGCTACATTATATCATCTTGGTGACTGGCGACTTGGGGAACTAACCAATGTGGGATTAAAGGGGGGGGGGGGGACGTTCACTTTAATGGAAGAAACAGCAGAAATTATGACATGATGATTATCAGAATGAAATGAACACAAAAAGGAGGGAACTGAAGACAGCAGTAAGCTGTCTCGACAGGTATGTCTGAAGCCCCTGCACAGCATCCTAAGCATCTGAAAAAGGTACATCCACAGAGCATGTGTATGCAAAGTCGGGTCATTGGTGTTTCTGGGGCCATATTCACAACTCTTTTTGGTAACCCTTCCTTTTACAGTCCCCTAATTACTAGGGGGTAAATATATGCCCATCAATTCAAGTTACGATTGTAGTTATCCAAGGTTTTTGTTGTTAACAGCCCAGGTTTAATTATACTTTCCAATAAATTACTATTTCGTTTTTAGTTATTGTTCATAGCTACACCCATTTATAAAAGGTTTATTCGATTTACCTCAGAAACTACTGAATTGTCTTTATTTAAGTTGAAAAATTACAGCAATACTTACCTGGTAACAACCTCTGCAGGAACAGTTTTCCTCTAGTGTCATGGTACATCTTTTTGAATACTGGGTACAAAGCCTTTCGTACCCAGTGTTTGTTTCCATGGTATTACCATGTTCTTACCATAACCTTTGTAATAGATAATTCCATAATTCCATAATGCAGTTAACGGGAACTTGTACCATATATGTTCTGCAACGTTACTAAGTAAAACATGACAATTTACCCACTAAGTAAGCTGAAACTGTACTGTAAAAGGAAGCCTTGTTTGTTTCCATGGTATTACCAGGCCAAATGATATGGTAATAATCATTACCATATAATTTGTAATAGATTATTCCTTTTTCCATGCAATCAACACAAACTTGTACCATATATGTTCTGCAACATCGTTCACCAGTAGTTAAGCACTTTTATTTTAGTTATAAAACCCCAAACCAATGTTGATGAAAGACATATTAAAATCAAACAAAAACAAAGGCTTATCTTTCAAACAATGCATTTCTCTGAACACTGAAAAAATCGGACAAAAAAAAGAGCCGTCCACATCAACTCAATTTAAATGTTACTGATGGTGTTTTGATAAAACACAGGACAGTGTTATGGCAAGTGACCAAAATGCAGACTGCTTCAACCTCTACAATTTGAATAAGTGGCGAATGCCATGCAGCAATCTGCCTTTGGGTGGATCTTTGTGGTCATTTGCAAACCAATGAGCCCACTCGATGAATGAGATGGATCTTTAGTGTCCAAAAAATTGGGTAAATTGTCATGTTTTACTTAGTAACATTGCAGAACATATATGGTACAATTTCCAGTTTACTGCATGGACAATGGAATTATCTATTACAAAGGTCATGGTAAGAACATGGTAATACCATGGAAACAAACGGCTTCCTACCCAGTATTCAAGAAGATGTACCATGACACTAGAGGAAAACTGTTCCTGCAGAGGTTGTTACCAGGTAAGTATTGTTTTTTAAAATAAACTTAAATAAAAACAATTCAGTAGTTTCTGAGGTAAATCGAATAAACCTTTTATAAATGGGTGTAGCTATGAACAATAACTAAAAAAGAAATAGTAATTTATTGGAAAGCACTATGTTAATTTCTAGATAGTACATAATTAAACCTGGGCTGTTACCAACATAAACCTTGGATAACTACAATTGTAACTTGAATTGATGGGTTATAGAAGAGTTGTTTCTAAGAATTGGTTGCCTACTTTCCTAGGAAGTACACAAATATATCTGAGTTATTACCATCCTAAAACAGTTACAACTACACGGTACTTAGTTGAGTTGATGGGTAATAGTGGAGGTTTTTCTTAGTACTTCAGCAGTAGTTTCTCTGAATTTATTTTCTTATTACCAGTGGTAATTACCCAATAATATACTATATTTACCCTATATTTACCAGGTAAATACCTAGTAATTAGGGGACTGTAAAAGGAAGGGTTACCCTCTTTTTATCTTACCGCTAGGAGTGCTCCTAACATGCCCTAAAAGTTTTTACGTAGGAGTTTTTCTTAAAAGTAATTCACAGAGCCTCTGAGACCTGCTCATACAAAGGATAAATCACTAAGAGAACTAAGGGTGACGCCCCCTTATGTCGATTCTCGTCCATGACTTTAGAAGTGGTCAGTGCGGTGATTGAAAGTTGAGTGCAGGCGGCATCGGGGAAACTCATCCGCAACATCCCACAAACGAGCCCACTAAACGAAAAATAAGGAAATAGCCTAGGCTACAAATTAAGTCCTATCAAATAGTTATGGACAGTGCAGTTAACAGAATACATGCATGATGACAAGTTCTTGCAGACCATGATAATGGCGTTGTATGCACGTTAATGAGAGAGAAAGCAAACACAAATACATAAATTGCAGTATATCAAGGAGGTAATCAAAAGCACCCTGCAAACTATTACTCAATGAGCATATTTCCAGCACTTAAACACTTTAAATATCAGCCCATACTGCCGTTAAAGTCCTCCTATAATGATGAATGAAAGCGAAGACAAAGACGTGAAACGCAAGTGAAAGCCCAACGGGTACTATCTAACTTATGATTAGATAGTAATTATAAGTAAAAGTTCTTATATTATTTTTTACTTGAAACTTACAGTGCTACTGTTTTTTGTTTCAAGTGATTTATGACAATATCTGAAATAATTATGATTAGAGTGATGTATTACTATTAATACATGAGACAAATTATGATGGTTTAGGTGATTTATTTATATTTATATATTAAATAATTAAGGATGATTAAAGGTACATTTGTAACATTGCCCCGTGTGTTTTAACCATCACTGATGTTTGCGATATTCCTAAATCCTAAATTGTTGCTAAATATCGAATTGTTACTTAACATTTTATCACCGAGTGATCAGGTTAATCCTGTTTGTTGGGGACGTTATTGCATCAAGCACTAATTCAACCACATGTTTGATACATCACAATTTAGCCAGTATCTCTTTATCAATTCGTAGTCCTCCATTGCCTCCAAAAAGAATGGCTCGCTGCAGCCATTTCCAGATTATTTGTGTATAGTTCTTACTGAGTTAAGAGTTCTCTCAAGGACTTTTAAGCTCTCCTAGACTTCAGTGCTACTGTGAGGCATAAAATAAAGAGTCCTAAATTTATGACTGACACGCCAATTGTTTTTAGGAGTTTCTCCTAAATTTGCCACTTATGAGTTACTTTTTGCCCTAAGATTCTTTGTGAATACGAGCCCTGGTTCTGAGGAAAAAGATTTGTTCATTTATTTCTCTAACTTTGACTTTTTTGAATGGAGGTCGACATTATGGGTCCAAGAGGCAAAAAGATTCAACATGCCAAATAAGAAATATCAACCACATTTTCGAAATGTCCGGCAATCTCAGAGGTGAGCTGAGGGTGACTGATTAATAATAGCTTTCAACTCATTCATTTACAAATCGTCCTTTGTGCTTTGGATCTAACAGTCCAAAACCAAAAGTTGAAAGTTATGGTATTGCATAATTCTACCATGAGGGTAGGTCCTACTATTAGTGTAGGTCTTACCATGGGGGTAGGTCTTACCCTGGGGGTAGGTCTAACCATGGGTGTAGGTCTTACGATGGGTTAGGTCTTACCCTGGGGGTAGGTGTTACCATTAGTGTAGGTCTTACCATGGGGGTAGGTCTTACCATAGCGGTTGGTCTTACCATTAGTGTACGTCTGACCATTGGGGTAGGTCTTACCATTAGTGTAGGTCTTACCATTAGTGTAGGTCTTACCATGGCGTGTAGGTCTTACCATGGCGTGTAGGTCTTACCATTGGGGTAGGTCTTACCATGGGGGTAGGTTTTATCATGGGGTTGGTCTTACCAAAGGGGTGATTGGTATTCGGTCTTCTTTTAGCCAAGTAGCTTAATAATACATTGCTATTGGCTTTATCTCAGGAATGATTTTTCTATCAATATAACTTCAAAGATTTCCATTGAAATTGGAAAAAGTATATCTAAATGAATATGAATAGAGACACTTATACTTAAAGATTGCCCACACATGGACTTACTGGTCACTGTTGAGAACATCACTGTATCTCCTTCTCCAACTGCCAAAAACCTTGGTGTAGTGTTGGACAATCAGTTATGCTGCACCGCAAACATCACTGCGGTGGCCCGATCCTGCAGATTTGCACTTTACAACATCCGCAGGATCCGGCCCTTCCTCACAAGGGAAGCAGCTCAGCTTCTAGTCCAATCACTGGTCATCTCCCGCCTCGACTACTGCAACTCGCTCCTGGCTGGACTCCCTGCCTCTGCGATTAAACCCTTGCAGCGCATCCAGAATGCGGCAGCGCGCCTCGTGTTCAACCTACCAAAGTTCTCACATGTAACCCCCCTCTTCCGAGACCTCCACTGGCTCCCTGTAATAGCGTGCATCAGATTCAAGATGATGGTACTGGCATACAAGGCAGTCGATGGAACTGCCCCTGCCTACCGCCAAGCATTAGTAAAGCCACACACCCCAGCTCGATCCCTCCGCTCAACTACCTCAGCTGGACGTCTGGTATCGCCATCGCTAAGAGCAAGCGGAGGTCGATCAGCGAAGTCACAACTTTTCTGTTTTGGGACCTCAGTGGTGGAACAAACTCCCTACCGATGTCAGGATCGCAGAGTCGCTCACCAGCTTCCGCAAAAGACTCAAAACTCACCTGTTCAGAGTTCACCTCGACTCTGCATAGAAACCAATGCACAGCCACCATTGAATGTTGTACGTCTTGGCACTTGCACATTGCACTTATTGAAGGTACTTAATTGTGTAGCATCTACAGTAGCTGCTATCGCTGCTTTACACGGGGAATGGGTTAGCCTAGCGATTGTAATACTTGCACTTGGTTCTATGAACATCTTTACTGTACCGACAGCGATATATTGTTTCACTTCTTATGACAAATGTACTTATTGTAACAAATGCACTTATTGTAAGTCGCTTTGGATAAAAGCGTCTGCTAAATGCCCTAAATGTAAATGTTATACTTCTATTTTAAAAATATGAAGTTATGGAAAGTTGGAAAACGTTTGTAGCGTGTGAACTACGTGGAGGTAGGCTGCATTTCACTGGTCATTACTCACTACAGCCTCTCTCTCTCGCTCTTAATTAAACCAGATCTTTTGATCCCAGGCACCACCACCTTTGCAGGTAGATCATTTAGCTGTACCTCCTGGCTGAGGCGTTAATGAGGCTTGACACTATGCATTGGCTCCAGATTCTCCGAGCTGCATCTCAACGGGCCAAGTGCCTTTAAAAGCCTCTGCTCAGAAAAGAGCAGCGGTTAGGTGCCTTCTGTCGCCCAACCAGTCAGTGTGAGTGCGGAACCCCCCACCCCACCCCCACCCCGGCTAAAGCAAGGTGGAGCTCAGGCAGTGAGCATTGGAAGCCTCATAATGCGATTTAAGAGTAATAATTTAAAGTCTGATGGCAGACCGACTGTAATCTGGCTGAACATGGCATTTGGCATTCTTTTTGCTTCGTATTTATTTCATCCAATCATGTTGCTCGAGGCTGTATGCACATAGTTGACTAACGGCGAACAAGACAAGACCTTCAGTAGAAAAACCATCACTGTCCAAGACCGACTTTCTCTCACCTGTCAAGGTTTGTCAAATCATCACCTTGTGGAATGGCCGTTGTAGAAATACTCTATTCGATTACTCTCGCAAATATGTCTGGAAACATGATGTAGTCCCACCCCTTCAGTTTTTGGCGTTCTCTCTGCTGTTCCCCTTCAGAAGTTCTGCTATAGCATAGTAGTACTGTGGAGTCCGTGGTTACAACACTGGTAGTAATATGTTTAAATCTACAGTAGTTTCTACTCAATGCCTATTGGTGGAGGAATGGGCTGAGAAAAGTTTGGTTGAATACATGCGGTCCGCCAATACACAATTTCTGTTATCAATCAGTTAACATTCCCTGAAGTAAGATGACTAAGAACAACAACAACAACGACAGAGAGGAAGAAAGGAGATTCTTTGACCAAGCCAGATGTGAAATCCCTGATCGATCGCACTCTCTCCCACCAACACACGCATATTTAAAGTGTGTCCTTCATGCAGCATAACCTATGAGTCATGGTACAATTCCTGCCTGTCCATCTCACACACACACACACACACACACACACACACTCACACTCACTCACATACAAATACACACACACACACGCAATCAGAAATACACACACACTCACACTCACATACAAATGCACACACACACACACACACATGTCATGGTACAATTCCTGCCTGTCCATCTCACACACACACACACACACACACACACACTCACACTCACACACACTCACATACAAATGCACACACACACACGCAATCAGAAATACACACACACACACACTCACACTCACACTCACATACAAATGCACACACACACACACACAATCAGAAATACACACACACACACACACACCCACACACCCTTCTTCGCGATGTCATTGTTGTTGTTCATCTTGTTCTGAGGACAGCTAACTTATAGGAAGTGAGAGAACGGAAATTGATGAAATAGTAAATGCTTTGCATTTATGGTTTCATTTTATTTAATGGGGCAAACAGATTATGATTTAGTTCATGATTCCATTTAAGGTAATAATCCGGACCAGACTGGGGGAGCATCAGCGGGGGGGCTCGCTGGGTGTTTTCCCTGTGTTGACTGCCCACTATCACTCATGGCCCTCTGTAATAATGGGACCACCAGACCACTCCCTGAGGCAGAAGGCTGTGATCACTTCATTATAGGCGGGACCTTTACCGTGTCACAACAGAGCCGGCCAATGACGGATGTCATCTGGATGCAAGGCAAGAAATCACTAGAGACACGCACGAGCACACACGCACACACATAATGTGTGTGTGCGTAATGCTCATAAACTACCTGTACGCATCTCTCTCTCTCTCTCTCTCTCTCTCTCTCTCTCTCTCTCTCTCTCTCTCTCTCTCTCTCTCTCTCTCTCCTTTCTCTGTCTCTCTCCTTTCTCTGTCTCTCTCCTTTCTCTGTCTCAACCTCTCTCCTGGTCCTCTCAGAATCTCCTCAAGCCAAGGGAGAGCTCCTAGCCGATGAGTTACAACCAATCAGGCTAAATTGGCAGAGTCTGTTACTCAACACACACACATCTCAAAATGCATATCCCAAAAAAATGAAAAAGTCCATTGAAGGGTTTTAACACAGCATACATTCCGAATGACATCAGATTTTAATGCATTGCATCATAACAATATTTCATCTCCATGTATGACTCTTTTATTAGGGTGTGTGGGTTTGTGTGTGTGTGTGTGTGTGTGTGTGGATGTGTGTGTGTATGTGAGTGTCTCTGTTTCTATGCGTCTGTGTGTGTCTGTATGTTTGTCTGTGTGTCTGTTTTTTGTGTGTATGTGTGTGTTTCTCTGTTTGTGTGTGTGTGTGTGTGTGTGTGTGTGTACGATGACGTGATCACCCCCACTAGCGTGAAGTGGACCCTCCCACCCAGACCAGCAGGGCTATAAAGACATGCAGCAGGAGCCGGCTGTCTGGTCAGCATGTGCCTCCCCAAGGTTAAGGCCCACTCCGGGCCCCGCCCCCCAGGTTGTCACCTGATCACGTCTGTGTATGTATGTGTGTGTGTGTGTGTGTGTGCGTGAGTGCGTGTGCTTGGCTCACTGCACACCGTTGTTCTCTCAGGGCATCCCTAGCCGTTGCAACAGGTTAATGTCATCAGGAGGGAGGCTCCTGGTTTAATTACTGAGTTGAATGAGTCCTGCAGGCAGAGAGGACCAGGCAGGGTCTGTCGGCTCAGCGGGAGATAACTCTTGCGTTTGGACTCTCGCTTTCACTCATTTTGAATGAAATCAAATTCAGAACTTGACCGGGGAATAAAAGACAATCAAAAGGGGTCATCTATGAGGAGATTCCACTGGGGGGGGCATCAGCCATGACAGCCATGATGTGCATGGGGCTCAGCAGGAGAGACAAGCATGTAGTTCCCCTAATGGCCTTCAGGTGGTTCACATCAGGCATCTTTTTCTGAGTTTGGTTACGATCTCATTGGCCAGTTAATCCTCGTATTGTTTTCTGAGCTCCTGGATTGATGTCAAATCATTTTGGCCTTAGAGTGAGACTATTCAATGTATCAAATCTGGATTGTTTTCCACTACTGATGGCAGAAATGTGAAACAATGGCAACGCTCTGGAGAAGTCTACGATCTCAGAAAGGTTGTGTGTTGAACACTGGGTGACGTCAAGGATGCTGCGGACAGTCTATGGCTGTCCTCTGTACTTTCGGACAAAGTACACAAGCCTCTTTCTGGATTGGGCTGGTTGGGACCTGTTTGTTTTTAGTGATTTATTCACTCTCTAAGCGTTGTATGGAATCTCCACAGATTATCCATGTCTACATTGTTTCATCAGCACCGGGCACACAGTCTGTGCTTTACGTATTTAACTTATTTTTATACCTCTGTGTGGGGTGTGTGTGTGTAGCTGCTTGCATATGCACATGTCTGTGTGTGCCTACATGTACACTGTGTGTGTCTGTGTGTGAATGTGTGCGTATGCGTGGGTGTTTTTCCCTTATCTCCCTTCGGCAGCAGATCAAATTAACCTTTCAATGGTTTCCTCCCTCTATCCCGTGTGCGTAAACACACACCGAGGACGGAGACGTGATTTATGCGGGCCAATTCAAAGACTGAGACCGACGAGAAGTAGCTGAGTGATTGATTCAGCTTTCTTTCTCTTCCCCAGTGAGCCCCAGAGTCCACACTGAGGCCGTTTATATTCAGCTGACAGAGAGAGAGAGAGAGAGAGAGAGAGCGAATGGGGCTCTTTAATGTGTCCCTGACCTCCATTAAAGCATTCTGGATATGTTTCTGAGATAAGAAGAAATGAAGGTCACAGCAGGCTGCCACTGGCCTGCTGTGAGTTCTCCGTTGAGCAGGCTAACAAGTCAGCATTGCAGCAATAAGAGAAAGACAGGGCTTGTGCTTTAGTTATTATTGTTTTCCAACATGCTATGCGTCTACAAATAGCAAAGACTCTAACCCTTCAGAGAGTCTTTGTGAAGTTGTGATTGAATAGCCTCGACCAGATATGGCAGGTGTTTAGTTTACTGAAGTTATGTAATAAAGAAATATACTATTCAGGTGCTTTTTGTTAAGGAAACATCAATATGGTTAATAATTATTTTCATTTATATACTGACGTCCAAATCAATTGAAAATTGAGTTTTTGTGTGAATGGGGTGGGTGGGTGGGAGGGGGTATGACACCTCGTATCTACCAGTGCCCCTTAGCACCCACCTGGGTGATACACGGCTGACAGTGTGAGCTAAAACACTCGCCACTCTCAGGCCATCAAAGCGGAGAGCAGAGGGACAACGCTATCTCATTACAGGCTGGGGGATGATAAGGGGGCCCTGGGTGGTACGAGAGCAGGGCTGGGAATCAAGCCAGCGCCTCAGGGCTAGCACCACTAGCCCCGGGACACGTGCCACGGGATCTTCAGTCCTCACAGGGGGTTGGTCCCCCGTTCAACGCCTCCCTTTAGAGAAGGTGCCCTTTGACAAGGACAGAGTCACCCCAGGCGGCATGTGGCTCAGGAGGTAGAGCGGGTTGGCTGGGAAGGTTGCTAGTTCAAACCTGGATCCTCCTAGCTGAGTGTCGAGGTGTCCCTGAGCAAGGTGCCTCACCCTGACTGCTCCTGACCAGCTGGCTGTCGCCCTGCGTGGTCTACTCCGCCGTCAGTGTTTGAATGTGTGCATGAATGTGAGGCAATATTGTAAAGCGCTTTGGGTGGCCTCTGGTGAGAAAAGAGCTGCGTACAGTGGCGGTTTTACAATGAATTACACCCCGGGCGAGGCACAAACAGCCATGTTTTATCATAACAATATGAGTGAAAGAGAAACGTACATTTCTCAATTGCAAGAAATTCGAGGTGTGAGAGTATGCCTGTTGCTCTATACCAAAAAAATAGTTTGTAAATCATCGCTCCAAGTCTATTTTTAATCATGTGATTGTCACACTAACTATAGTTTCTGTAGGCTTTCTGACTATTTTTTGGTCTGTTGACATCCCATTTTGGATGATGGTGGGCGGCGATTCTAGCTGAGTTTAACGTCTCAAGCAATGTTGGGGCAGGGCAGCTCAGCGATCGCGTTCCTCCGTATGTTTAACTTATAACCCTGCAGGCTTCAATAAGGATTTCATCAGCGCTAACAGTGGATCCCCCGTTCCCCCCCTTGTCCGTTCCATTCGGGAAGACGCAGAGGTGAACTGTCCTCCGCGCCCCCCTCCCCTTCCCCCTTCTCACACAGCTTCTGTGCACGGCACCTTCTCAGCAAGCAGGGGCGTCTGCAGCCGGAGGGGGGGCCAATATGCCAATTCCCCACACAGTGATATGATGGATCATAGAAAACTGCTTCGCAGCGCAGATGATTTTTAAGCGCTCGTGCCGCCCCCCATGGGTCATGAAATAATGCCGCCCCGGGCGGCTGCCCGCTTCGCCCGTGCCTAAAACCGCCACTGGCTGCATAAATGCAGTCCACGTTACCCAGTGGCCTTCGTCCAGGGGCGTTGGGGATACCAGGCCTGCGTCAGGCCGGACGGAGGACACCCAGTACCAGGCCCAACAACACCTCTACCAGCACCCCTCTGGTGCCCAGGGATGGCTCTCAACCAGGGATGGACCATCCCTGCCCTACTTGGCTCACAGAGAAAGCAGCAGTGCAGGGCAAGCGGCCATGTTGCTGCTGGACCAGGCTGAGGCAACGACCGGGAGGAACACAACCGGATGTGGGTTTGGTTTGTGCCAACACGGGGGGCAGGGCGAGAGGAGTTACCTGCGGGGAGCCGTCGGAGCCCTGGTCTTTGGTCTTCTTGGCGAGCCGCTTCTTCTTCTTGTGCAATGGTTTGGACTCAAGGATCATCTCCTCCAGCTCAAAGGTCGGGTCGCAGTTCAGCCGCCGCCGCTGTGGACGGAGAGGAGGAGATGGGAGGAGCATGAGTCCGTCTGTCTTGTCAGGTCTCTGTTGGTCTGTTCTCTGTCTGGCAAGTCTGTGTGTGTGTGTGTGTATGCGTATGTCTGTCTATCTGTCTATCTTTTGGTCTGTCCGGTCCGAATCTCAGTCACGTGTGTCCGACATGTCTGCCCCCGTGTGTGTGTGTGTGTGTGTGTGTGTGTGTGTGTGTGTGCGTGTGTGTGTGTGTGTGTGAGACTGGCAAACAGTAATTTGACTGCATGAGTGTCTCTATCCAACTCTATCTCACCTATTTACTGCAATGTAAAACAAACCAGAGCAAAATGAGGTCCAAAATTCCCTGTGCTACCATCAATCAGCCAATACTGCAAAGTCACTGTCGCAAAACACACACACGCACAAACACACACACACACGGAAACTGTTTTTAAATGATGAGGCAACATATTGCGCTCTGTGTCCGGACGTTAACGGTCCATGCCCTTGGCATATAATTAGATAGAGAGAAGAAAAACTGTCCCATTTCCTATCGATTCCCCGTGTGCACTTCCTTCAACAGGGAGGAGCCGCTGGTTGGCAGAGAGAGGAAATCAAACTGCAGGCAGTTAGAGGCCTTAGCCAGTAGCTCAGGAGTTAGAGCGGCTTAACTGGTAACCGAATGGTTGCTGGTTCGATCACTGGCTCCTCCTAGCTGAGTCTCGAGGTCTCCCTGAGGAAGGCTTCTCAGGGAGAAACTTCTCCTGACAAGTTTACTGTCGCCCTGTGTGGTTGACTCTGCCGTCGGTGTGTGAATGAATGTTTGTAAGAAACTTTGGATAAAAGTGCCAGCAATATCCCCTAAATGTAAATGAGGGTCAGGGTCTTTGACCTGAAGATGTCCATTGATTGAATTGTAAAATTAATAAATTGGGTTTACATATGTGTTGTTGATGTATTGCATGTATGAGCTGTATTTAATTGTAATTAAATGGCCTTCTCATTGCGTTCACACAACTTCCGACTTTGGCCAACAGGGGGCATTGATTGTGTTACCTATGATGAATTGTGCACACATGGGAGAAGTTGGATTTAAGATGAGTTGGAGACAAAATAAGCTAAATGGTCAAAGCTGAAATTATATAATTCAAAGGTAGGGTGGGGGACACATTTTCTTTTTTTTGGGCGCAGTGGGATGAGCTTTTCAGAATCACTGAATGTTTGATGAGCCATCTGCTCTGGTTCCACCTAAACAGACCTTGTAAAGCTCTTCACTCTATAAACTACGTGTTGGACGGAAATAATCGCTAGGCTGTGATGTACAGTCCATTTGACATTGAACAAAACAATAAGAAAGGACTCATGCAAATACAAAACTATTATACTATTACCATATCCTCTCCTACCGTATGCTATCCTATTATATCACTATACTGTACTGCTCTATCCAATGTTATGCTACTCTCCTGTACTTTTAGCTGTGACAACAGCTGACGGTCTAGGAATTATTTTATGCTATGTTATGCTATGTTATATCATGCTATGCTTCATTAGGGTTATCTTATGCCACGCTACGCTATGCCATACTATATTATGCTATGCTACACTATATATTATGCTGTGTTATAATATGCTATTCTATACTGTGCTTTGCTATGCTATATTATGCTATGCTATACTATATAAAGTTACGCTATATTAAGTTATGCTATATTATGCTATGCTATACTATATTAAGCTATGCTATATTGTGCTATGCTTTACTATATTAAGTTATGCTATATTGTGCTATGATTTACTATATTAAGTTATGCTATATTGTGCTATGCTTAACTATATTAAGATATGCTATATTATGCTACTCTTTTTCTATCCGTATGGATGGCGGGACTGATCATGGCTGGGCCTTCAGGGGTGGGGGGCCACTGTTCCTCACGTTGGGGATGAAGCCTGGGGGCAGCTGTTTGCTGAGCACGGCGTCCCAGTTGACGTCCGACATGTAGTCCAGGTCCTGCAGCTCCGCCAGGCAGGAAATGCGCTGCTCCACGTCTATGCACACCAACTGCGAGTGGGGGGAACGGAAAACAAGGTGTGTTAACATGAACGTGGTACAGGACGTGCGCCAGTGCGCGTGTGGGGGTCAGGGCCAGGAGAATAACCTGGTGAGAGGAGGAATAGACGGGTCGTCTGCTTATGGTCTTTAGTAGTGCTGGTGTATCTCTCTTCTGCTCTTACTCTGTCTCACACACACGCACAGACACATGCATACACACACACACAGGCACACACACACAAACAGACACAAGCACACACATGCATGCACGCACACAGCACACACACAAATACTTTGACGTCCTCTCCCTTCCTTTCTCTCTCTCTCTCTCTACACCCTTCTGTCTATCTCTCTGTCTCTCTTTCCTTTCTCCCTCTCCTCTCTGCTAGCCCACGCTCTCTCCAGTATGCCGTCAGCATGCCGATCAGAGGGAGGAGGAGGTGGTACTGGCTGGCGCGCAGCACGGAGCAATGCAACAGTTTGACTGCAGTGGAAGTGTGCCAGGACCAGAGCTACTGCTCCACCGTTCAGCCCGCCACCCAGCCAGAGGAGGAGTCTCCCTCTCTGCTACGACACCGGAGAGACCGACACAAAGACGGGATTATATCACCTCGTCATCGATTACGCATCCTGTTTTAATTATACGCTTCACTCAGTGGCTCTGTTGGGTGCCAAGTCAATTATTCAGGAAAAATAATAGTTTTTCCCTTACTATTACATTTTTGGAATCGGAGTTGACTGTCAATAAATTAGCCGGAGCCTGATTCTTCTTAGTAATAGGTTTAAATGACAATCTGTGTTATTCGTTATCTGGCCATACCCAAATCAGTGGCCATACCCAAGTCATCTGGCCATACACAAAACAGAATCCTGATCCATGCGTCCATTCATACACGTCCACATGGGCCTGAATCCCTATTGTCCACAGCGGGAGGCTGTGTTGAGAGTAGTTCACAGGCAAACGCTCACCACCCATTGACATTTAGGCCGAGGGCTGTGGGTGTGAGAGAGAACTCGATGTGCGTCCTCAACTGCAATTTTTACAATGTACCTGGGTCGATGTGTTAACTGAGGCATTAAGATGAATAGTCCATAGCATTCATCACTCTTGATGTTTTGCTGATCGCAGATCACAGATCACATGACGTGTCACAGTTAGACATTTGTCTCTGTATGTACAGAATACAAAAAAGAACTGTAAAGTAAAACAGAATAAATACATGTACAAAATAATTTATAATAAATCTACCTTTCTCAGAAGAGACTTAATCTCCAGAGACCAGGCGAGGGGGTAGGTGGGATGCACCTTATGGAAGGTCTGAAGGATCTCATTGGCTGGCGTGCTGGACCTCATTATAAAGGGCCTCTGGGGAGGGAGGGAGGGAGGGAGAGAGAGAGAGAGAGAGAGAGAGAGAGAGAGAGAGAGAGAGAGAGAGAGAGAGAGAGAGAGAGAGAGAGAGAGAGAGAGAGAGAGAGAGAGAGAGAGAGAGAGAGAGAGAGAGAGAGAGAGAGAGAGAGAGAGAGAGAGAGAGAGAGAGAGAGAATAATATGATCAAACCTAAGATCTAACCCTATGTGTCCTTGCCCTACATGTTGCGCCACAGCCCATCTCAACCGGGATGTGACCCGCTTTAGACTGAAGTCTCCATGGGCAACAATGAAAGTTGGATCGAGTGGACATAATGGCTTTTTAAAGTGTTATTCATGTGTCCTAGAAAAAGGCGTTCTAGAATCGCCCTTTTCCCTGTTTCACTACTGGCTCCAGCCCCCACCTGCAGGACTGTGTGTTACAGGTGTGTGTGTGTGTGTGTGTCCCACTCTGTGTGGGTCTGCATGGCGCCAGACTGCTGTCCTCTGGATGTCATTGTATTGTGCTGCTGGCTGAGCATAACAGAGAGCTTTATGGAAAAGATTTAGGAAAGTGGGTTTGTGATTTGGGCTGGTAAATTAGCTGGTCAATTTAAATATATTCAGTTAAGTTCAATTAAATTAAATACATTTAGTTCAATTTAATTTAATTCAATACAATTAATAATGATCCGATTTTATTCAACTCGAACTCTGTCAATGACTTTGGTGCTTTGAGGCAAACGAATATTGTATCTGCTAAATAAACGGAAGGAGAGATGTGAAATGGCTGCCATGCGTACAGGGTGTGAGCCAGAGACGTATTGGGCCAGAGTAACAGGGACAGCGTGTGGTGGAGAGGGGGGGGGGGGGTGACAAGCTCTGACACATAGCGAGATATTTCCAAAATTGAGGCACAAGGATTTTGGCAATTAAAAAAAAAGCTGTTTGCAAGACAAGGTGATTTTTTGTGCTTGTGGCCTTGATTTCACTTTCTTTTGAGCATTTCTTTTGAGTAAAACCAAAAAATAATGACATTATTTTTGTATGTTGTTGGTGATGGAGTGGCCTCTAAATGACGACACTGACCAGTGGATTAAAGCCCTGGGATCACAGTACTCCGGGGAGACCAATGGAGGAGCTTACATTCAGCGATGCCTGGGATCTTTCAGTTAAGCAATAGAAACAGTTGAGGTAGCATTAATTGTGCTTTTGTGCGCAAAAAATGTTAATAACGATTTGAATACCATGTCATATCTAGTCTGTGTGTCTGCGTTAGTAAAGTCTGGCTTCTATTTCTACCACTTGGGTGTCTGAGTCCTATTCTAGGACTGTGATGTAGAAGTTGGATGTATAATTGATGGATAATGTTCTGCAAAGAGCAGTTCATGCTAGTTCATGCTAAGCTGTGTGTGTCTGTGCGTGAGTGTGTGTTTGTGATACCTGTGTGCGTGCCAGTGTTCATATGAATGTGCGTTCCTGTGTACGTGTGTGTATGTGTGTGCCTGTGTGTGCATGCCTGGGTGTTTGTGTGTATGTTTGTGTGTATGTATGTTTGTGTGTATGTGCATACTTGTGTGTATGTGTGTGTTTGTGTGTGGCTGTGTGTGTGAGTGACAAGGTGAAGGAAAAAGCCAAACAAACAAATGAGAAACAGTCGACATGGAGAAATCCATGGGGCTGTTAAAGAACCCGGCTGCAGTAGGCCCACCTGTCCCCTGAGAAGCTCGTAGGCGGTGATGCCCAGAGACCACCAGTCCACATAGAACGAGTAGCCGGGGTGGCTGCCCTCGAAGGGCTGGAACAGCTCCGGAGCTGTGGGCGAGAGAGAGAGAGAGAGAGAGAGAGAGAGAGAGACTCAAACAATCATTCTGTAGTCTAGTTCCAAGAAGTAGTTTGACTGACTCAACCTTAACTCATCTCATATTTAATATGAGACTATGCACATTTAGATAAATCATTGTTGTGTTTAGTTCATTTTAGTTTTTAGTTTTTTTGTACGAAAACAATATTTAGTAATACAGGATCAATACATGGTGCCTGCATTTTAGCACCGATCCATATCTGGAGCAAGAAACATATTTTACTACACTCAAACAACACCTTCAAGGAATGAATATCAAAACGAATCCCATGATTGGATCTAGCGGTCTTGGAAGCGGTAGAGATTTCACATTGGAGACAGTCATGGCTCCTGTCAGGAATATACATGATTTATCTTCACCAGAGAAGAGAGCATTTCCCTGTAATCTGGTTTCCAACAGTCAGGATCCATTTGTATCAAGTCGTCACACACCTCTATGACCTATATCTCCCCCCCACCCCCCTCCCCCCTTTATATTGCTCTTGCCCACTCGCACACACGTGCACTCGACGAGACGTTCGCACACACGCGGGCACAAACACAGACACACATACACACACACAAACATACACACACAAACATACACACACATAAACATACACACACACAGACGCATGCTCACGCACGTCGCACACGTGCACAGACGCACGCTAACATTAATCACATTGCCGGCTACTATCTGATTTCTCAGTGAATTCAACAGCAATATAAAATGGCTTTTCATATAAATAATAAATAAAAACCATTAGGAAGGTAGTAGCGCGTATACAATAAAAAATGATTGTTATTCTTCCCTAATTTTTTCTTCAAAAACTAAAGACCAAAACCCCCATGGTCCTTAAAGAGAGAAACCACCACAGGCAAGACCGACAAATCTGAAATGCCTATAAAAGTCAATGGTTAGTTGTTGCTGTTGTGCGGTGCGCTGTATGTGTTGTTTACCCATGTAGGGCTTGGTTCCTGCTATGGAGGTGGCCTTCAGGTCCTCCTTCACGATGGCCGCGATGTTGAAGTCGGTCAGGTGGACGTGACCTGCAGCGGGGGACAGCAAAAGGTCAAGCAGAAACCTTTGACCGTCCGAGAGCCCCTGGCTGTTTTAGACACTGATGGTCACTGCTGGGCTGAGATTGTGCAGAATGCACTTGATGTCGTTTATTTTGTTCCTCGATTGTGGACATAACAGCTGCATTATGGAGATGCACTGAGCGGCCCCTCCTCAATCCCATTTCACCGAGCTCATTATTTGCTGATTCTGTTGTGGCTAAACATATATTTCCTTTGTTATAGGCGGTTGTTGTAGCAGTGCTACTTTCACAGTTACTCTAGTGCAGTTTATCAGTAAACAAATACATTAATAAATACACTAATAAATAAATGAGCTTTATTTTCAAGATATCCTGTTGACTGCAAAGACACTGAAAAACCACACCGAGGAGAAGGGGACTGAGCCCCACTGGGTGTCTGTGCCATCTGGATGCTGGAAGGGTCTGGGAACAGGAGTAAAGTGATCTCATGTAGACAATGACTCAGGGAGGTGGGGGAGCTCCTCCCAGGGAAGAGGCAGTGACCTCTGCCTCACCTTGCTGCAGGACTGGCCCACAATTTACTTTACCATGCCCACTGAACAAGAAGTGGCTTATAGGCAGAATCTCTGACTCTGTGTGTGTGTGTGTGTGTGCGCGTGTGTGTGTGTACAGTTTGCGTGTGAGTCATGGAGTCGGAGGGCTGTATGTGTGTATGTGTGTGTGCTTGTATTTGTAGGTGTGTGTGTTTTAGGGGGGTATTTGTATGTGTTGTGTTTGTGTGTGTGTGTGTTTCTAAGTGTGTGTGTGTGTCTTTATGTGTTTGTGTGTGTGTGTGCGGAGTTTCTGCCGCAGTGCAATTGTTTGGTTGAGTGGATGTCCCCCTTTCCTTAACCAATCACAACATAACAGCTCTCTTATCTTTTCTTTGGGCTCTCTCTCTCTCTCTCTCTCTCTCTTCTTCTCTGTCTCTGTGTTATGAGATGCCCTGTTTCCCCCTTCCTTCCAGGCTTGCTTACTCCTCCTTTTTTTACAATCTTTTTTTACAATCTTATCTTAAGATCGATAACTCATACACCATTTTACGTGTTTGAGTTCAGCACATCCATCCATTAATACATCTGAAAGTATTGGTATTGATCTGTCTGCTGCAGGGCTGTTGTGGTTCCGGGGGACAGGAGAGTGTGGAGATCTGCATGTTAGGTATCTCACAAGTTAAACATCACCACGAGAAGGAGCAGTGCTACCCAGAGGGCTGCTTCTCAATTAAAGTGGGGCTTCAAAGACAAACAGATTGTATCTTCCTCCATCTTCCCTGAAACTTAAACCTGCACTATGCCACCTTATGAGCAGCCTCTAGTGGCTGGAATTGTAGCTACAGTTACTATAGCGCTATTGTTTTTCACCTTTGTCTTTGAAAATCGTACCAGAATCTATTCATATAGAAACATTCCCAGGATATATTAGCTGCATAGCTGCAGCAGAAAGTTACATAGTGTAGGAATGATTCACATGTATTAAGCGCAGTGATTATTTTTTAAAGTTAAAGCGAACATTACAGATGTACAATGACAGACACCACTACAGTATTTAGCACAGACAAAGCTAAAAAGCTACTCTGCCTCTTTTCACCCCTCTCTCTCCATCTCCCCTGCACTCCCTCCCTCCCATGACCATGGCATTACAGGGGACACATGGTGCTTGTCATATTGCTGACCAAGCAGCAACAGTAAGCACAGTGTGTAATTAGCCATCTCAGTGCAGGGGATGTGTGGCAGGTAGATTACACACAGCTATTGACCTTTGATACATGTCATGCTATTGCTACCTTCCAAAGATATCTATATCTCTCACCCTATAATGCTTTCTCCCTCTCTCTAGTTCTCTATCCCTCTCTCTTTCTCTCTCTCTCTCCCTCTCTCTCTCTCTCTCTCTCTCTCTCTCTCCCCCCCTCTCTCTCTCTCTCCCATTCTCTCACTTTAACATATTATTTTAGATGATACAGTTCATGAATGTCAAATGAAATACAGAACGTGTGTGTGTGTGTGTTTGTGTGCATGCGTGCGTGCGTGTGTGTCACACACACAGTGCGCATACTATGCTGGGCAACAGCAGGTCACAGAGTGGGTGGAACAAAGGAAACTAAACAGACAGAATAGAGAAAAGGGGAATAAATAGAGCAGGGGCAAGTCAGAATTATCACACCTAATTAATTACAATTAAAGTGAGAAAGGGAGAGAGATCTACAACTTCTGTAAAGTTTCAACATGGCTGAAACCAAATTTTAAATTATGCACCAAAAAAGTCCCGCCCTACAGGGATGCAAAAACAATTCCTCTGTTAATTTCTGAAATCCAATTCTTTGGTTTTCTCCTTTATCACACACGCACACATGCACGCACTCACGCACGCCCGCGCGCACGCACACACACACACACACACACACACAGGTACATCCTGTAGGGTATGAATTATGTTCAGGGGCATATTATTGGACATGTTTTATAACCTTCTTAAATTTAACACACACCCTGTGATAGATTCAAACATTCTTAAATAAAACTGCTTTACGATTCACTCACAAAAATTCATGGTTATTTGGAATCATTTTTCTTTTCCTCAAGACGCACTACACATTTTTCTCTAAGGCAACACTAAGGTTGTGTTGCCTTAGATTTAAACCCATTAAAATCCATTAGATTGAAATCCATGTCCTATTTCATTTCTGACCCTCTTCCAGCCCTATCCCTGATTGATCAAACTCTATTACAAGTGACATCCATTTTGCCATCTCCAAGCTAGAGGCTCTGAAGCAGTGTGCATATTACATAGGTAATGAAGAGGTAAACACATTATACTGTCTGTCTGCTATGAAGCAGTGAGGAGGTTAACACATTTAAACTGTCTGTCTGATCTTGAGCAGTGAGGAGGTACACACATTTAAACTGTCTGTCTGCTCTGAAGCAGTGAGGAGGTTAACACATTTAAACTGTCTGTCTGATTTTGAGCAGTGAGGAGGTAGACACATTTAAACTGTCTGTCTGCTCTGAAGCAGTGAGGAGGTAGACACATTTAGGGCCCTATTTTAACGGTCTGAAACGCAAGTGGGAAGCACCAAACGAAAGTAGCTTTGTGGGGGAATCTCTGGCACTGTTGCTATTATACCGGTGGATAAATTACTCTTGAGCACGACGCAAATCTAAAATGGGTTGGTCTGAATACCCGTAGGTGTGTTTTGGGCGTAACATGCAATAAACCAATGAGAGCACCATCTCCCATCCGCTTTAAGAGCCAGCGCATTTGAACCTGACAAGTTGATATTTTGACAGCGCGTTTGCAGTCTCCGATGAGACAGAAGCATGACCACATCAATTTCAAACAAAATCGATACATTTACAAACATCGATTGTTACCAGTATAGTATACATTATCGTTATCGACTTGTGTTCGTAATATGCATGTGTCCCCCCGGTAATATACATTGCCATGGACTGTATAAAGTAGATGTAGAAAGGTGTTGATTGTTTTTGGACCGTATGCTCATGGGTGTGCAGTCGTTGTACGAAAAAGTAACGCAAAACAACACAAATATTCCCCATGTTTGTATCAAATTGTGTCTTTTGGCGCCAACATTTTTGTCCATCCTAAATGTGCTGGTAGTTGAGTATTCTATCTCTCTCTCTCTCTCTCTCTCTCTCTCCCTCTCTCTCCCTCTCCCTCTTCCCCCCTCTCTCTCTCCCCCCTGTGTCTCTCTGCCTTGGGTTCAGTGTGGCAGAAGGTGCTGCCATGGCCATAAACATCCCCAGCTCCCCTGAGCAGCTGTCCATTGGGCCTGCGACACACAGTGCTGCAGGCGCAGGCCCTGCGATGATTGTGTTTGCTGGAGCCTTCAAGCGTAACATAAGGATGGAGGGGTGAAGGGGAACACAAGGTTACGAAAGAGAAAAAGATTGTGCGTGTGCCTGGTGGCAGGGGTAGAGATAAATACATTGTTCGTAACGTGACATTAAACTCTTTCATGATCCTCTTTGATGACGGTATTCCCCAAGGAGGATATGGTTGGACTATATGAGGATGTTGGCCATGCTGACCTTATCTTTCATCTTCCATGTGTCTTATGTGCCTCACACACACACACACACACACACACACACATGCAAGCCCACATTTGCATGCACGCACACACACACAAAACCGCATGCACACAGGGATGCACACACACGCACGCACACACACTGACGGCACATACGCACAAATGATGTAAAAGCAATTACAGACACGCCCACACACAAACTCTGCAAACATTAAGAATATTACACAAAGACACATACACTCAAACTCACACATATACACACAATGAGATGTTCTGCTGGAGCCCCACTCTACATCTGTCTCTCTCGCTCTATGTACAGTGGTGTAATAGAACAGGACATTAAAGACCATGATAGGACAGCCTTGGTCCCTCATCAATCTTTTATCCAGTATAAGTTGAACATTAGTGTATTCTGACTCTTGCGCTGGGGCCATTGTCGTGGCATAGCGTTGAATTCTCTGCCAAGGCAAATGGTATTCCAGCTCTATTTGCTAACTCAACAGATGTACTGATGCTTTGAAACGTTTAAAGTGGTGATATGGTTTTTCACCTTTTCCTGTTGCTTTAGACCGTTATATGACGCATGTATACTTGTTTTCCGTCTGCTTAACTAGAAAAATGTAAGTCAGAGCCAGGGGGAGTATTAGCGCCCTCAATAAGTGCTTGAAAAAGCTAGTTTGCGCTCAAACTTTACTTTGAAGAATGCAGTGGCCGGTGCTGAAGGGCAGAAGTCCCGCCTCCCGGCTACACGGTTACCGCACTGTTAACAACTTCTCGGGGATATGAATTTGCAGACACACGCGCAGGGCGTTCGACCAATCGCAACGGTGAGCGTGCTGACCAACCACAGCAGACCGGGCTACTTGGGAGGGGGGCCTTAAAGATGAACTGAACTGAAATAATCAACATCGATAACGTGGTAGTTATGACCATTATAAAAAATTGACAAAAAAAAAATATAAAAAATCAATAGATAGCTTTTTTTTTTAGCGACAAAAGAAAATGCATCTGTTAGTCTTAGAGCGCCGACATTTTCGATGACGTCACTGGCATGGTAGGACTAGGTCGTTGCTGCAGACACGCGGACGTCTTCTACACTCCACGGCGGAAAATAGTGATTTTAATATGGCTGGTTACGCGTTTGAGCCTGTGAGGGACATGCCTGTAGTGTCTGACTACCACCCGGTGGAGAGGGATCGATTTCAGGCTCCAGCTCCACCTTCGGATCGTGTGGGTGTGACTGGTGTGTGCGTGTGGGTGCTGCCGGAGCATGGACACTGCCATTGAATCGGTCTGCTGCCGAGAGGTCCCAGTCAACCTTGACCATCTAATGGTGGGATAAGGTTGCATAACCACGCATAGGGCATTTCGGATGCTGTGCGGCGAGAGAGAGGTTTTGGAAGTGGCCATGCTCGCTCTCGGGAAGTCCGAGCGGAGATGCTGGAGCGTCCCATGAATAGCAACCACAAGTAACAAGGCGAAAACGATCTTTCCCCCTCCGTTTTCCTTTCATGCGTTTCAGGAATATCTCCGTAAAGACGGACTCATTGTGAAAACGTATCGAACTGTATAAACGCTGTACTACATAGTCAAGGCGCTGGTTCGCCACAAAAAAAAGTGGAGCGCATCAAGCCTGCGCGCATCCAGCCTGCGCGCTGCATTCATTCAAGTCAAGGAGGAGAAAGCAGTTGTTAAACCTTTTGGATTGAGTAGAAATACTTTTTAATGTACAGTTAGTAATTCAATTGACCAAGGTGCTGTATTTAAAGCTACAAAAATAAAAAATAAACTAACTTTCAACGCAACTCTAACGTCGCTTCAGGCGTCCACACGAATCCTAACACAAAACCGCACAGGTCCGGTTTTAGTTGAAACCACCCTGGGACCATGGACCAATTAAAGAACATGGTTTATTATCTGCCTAATTAAAGACATGATTTCACAAAAAAATCGGCTCCGTGTGGACGGGGCATGAAAGACATGTTAGATGCACTTTGGGAGATTCACCCGTGGATGAGCATGCGAGGCGGATTCACGAGTGTTACGTTTACTTTAGGTGGATGTTGGAGGTTTACTTTCTGGTGGATGTCGATGGATATTGCAGATGGATATTGCACAGATACATCTTACTGTGAAACTACTTCAAGTGTAACTCCCTCTGCATCAGCAATCGGCTAGTCGGCGAACATCAGGGTTAGTAGAAAGGGACATATGTGGAACTTCTGTTTACAGACCCGCCGTGGTTTAATTAGCAGCTTGGAAACATAGATCTGTGATATCGTCGGAGTAATAGTTTATAGACTTTATGGTCAGAGTGCTAGCTTGTGGAGATTGACATGACAGGGGCTATCGGATGGTTAGCCAGTTTTAAGGATGCCAGCCATGTATTAAGGGCTGGTTTCCTATTCAAAGGTAGCCTGTGGAAATGTATGATTACCCCAGCTGCCTTGGCCCTATATAATTCATTACTGCAGCCATGGGCAATGCAGTATGATCCTCCTGTAGAACTGGTTGTTTGCTTTTCTGTAGCCATTTCAGCGAGCCTCAGAGCCTGACTCATTACCTGCTATGGCTGCTAGAGCCGCAGACTAGGAGTAGGTTACCATGCCAGTGACGTAGCTGATTGTTGAAATCCAACATGGCGGCGCCCCGTAGCATAAATAACACTGTCACTGTACAATTTTATCCCTTTTAGCAAGTTCAGCCATTTTTAGTTATTGTACCAATGAGAAGGCAGACAATACATCTGTTATGTCAACTAAACTTCAAATTTCAGTTCAGTTCATCTTTAAAGCGACATGAAACAAAACAGACCGTTTTTTTAAGACGCTGAAATTGGTTTTGCAGAAATAGACAGTGTGAGAATAATAAGGGGTATTTCTCACACACAGGCATGTAACCCTATTCTAGTATTACCCCCAAATTCAATAATTAACTTTTAAAAAGCAGGATATTGGATCCAACATGCCTGCTATGTCTGCCGTTCATTCAACCTCAATCTGAAAATGACCTTTGGTTTCAGTCATGTGGTAATCCATTGGTTCGGCTGTGGATGGAGTTGATACACACAGCTAAGAATAACAGACAGTGGGGTAATAGCATCATCTACATCGCTTGTCATGCCTTAATCCATCAGACATGCAATTGCCATTAGCGGAACAATCATTCATTAATTTGAATGACTTGTAATGGAGTTATAAGACTTGAGTCATGCTAATGAAACAATGAAATTCATCTTACCGTGTTCATCCAACAAGATATTGTCTGGCTTGATGTCTCTGGAAAAGGAGCAAAAAAAACACACCGGTTTCATATCATTTGATTTGATTGAAACATCTTAATTTAAACAAATAAATACCTTTGAATTGGACATATTTCTAGACATATATACATGCTTTGTTAGGCTTTATTTTGCTTCTTTATAGAACATGGTTCCTCAAGGCGAAGGTCCTGTTGGGATTCTTGTACAGTTGCAAATAATATAGGAAGTATTTCTGCATATTTCAGTCTGTGTATGTATAGGGCGATGCGGTTGAATAGAAAAGGTCTGGTACTTCAAGTCCTTGCTAAATCGTTATTATGCTATTGTGGTGACCCACAAATAGATTAAGGAAAGTCCTTAGTTCGATCTCTTTGGTCCAGACCAAAGAGATCGACCAATGTTTATTTTTTGGTTTGGTGCGGTTCCTTTTCACATTGCAATTTTTCGCAACAGTCCGAGAATCTGTCAACAACCCACGTGTGTGCATAGATCGTTCAATCATTGGACAAGACGGTCGGGGTGGGGTAACGCGGGGTAACGCATAAAAAAAAAGTAAACAAACTATGGCGATTATGGAGATTCAGCGTGCTGCCCTCGTTGTGCTTATACTGATTGGTTTCATACAGTTACAAACATTTGCAGTACTTTTGGAGCATCAGAGGCACACACGTCGATTTTATGATGTTATGCTATCCGCGGACCGCTCGAACGCCTTCTCCCCCATCCTTCTACTGAATGTATTAAATGCATCAGAATTTTTACAAGTGTTCTCCAACATACTTTATATGTTGGCGTCTGCCCAAATATCCAAAAGACATTTCGTCTCCTCTTCCCTCCATGTTGAGCCACGGCTCATTTTTAAAGGGTCTGATAACGTGATGCCGGTCTGATAACGTGACTTTGATCTTTGAATTAAACGCGCTAATCAAACAATATAAATGAATAAACAAGCAGCAATGGGAGTCTGTTGCGTCCAATAAGGCATATTCTTTATAGAGCTGGGTCGGACCGAGTGCGGTCGCTTTCACATCTCAAGCGAACCGCACCAGGGTTTGTTTGGAAATGAACCGAGACCACCTCTCCGGCTGGGTCTCGGACCGGCTGTTTGGTCCGCACCAGAGTTCGATGATTTGTATTCACACTAGCCCAATAGGTCTGCACCAGCGATTTTTTTGGTTTGGTTCGAACCAAACAAGGCAGGTGTGAATACGCCCTGAGAGACATTCACCAAGGGACTGTACCTTTAAGGGAAAGGGTTAGCAGTTCCGGTTTAACCAGGTGTCCTCGTTTGACCTCACTCTCATTTGATGTGAAGTTTTATATTGAAGTGGAGAGTAAAGCTGACTCGACGCATCTCCGTCTCTTGTCTCCTCATTTATTGCACCCCACAATTGGTGACCCCGACGCGAGTTGGATACGGCTGGGTTATGTCTCACATCGACGGTGGTGAAAATGCTGCTGCTGCGGTGCCGGCCGCCCACACTGTTATGATTATACAAGATTATAAGTATAAAAGGAAACTCCTCCTTATTCCTAATCATAACAACAGCTTGTGAATAAACCAGCGGACATGTATTGCTGTCAAAGCCAGGGAGATGTGATAAAGGTCATGTTTGGGATTGTGCTCTTCATCTTCCTCAGAGAAAACACACAGACGACACAGAAAAACAATCGCAGAAAAAACTACATTACAGTGCATAAAGGCAAATCCCCAATGAAATGTAGAAAAGGAAATGCATAGTCTAATGTGTGTTTGACTGTGTGTAATCTTCCCCAGTCAAAGTCTGTGGCGATGCAGATACTCTTCGTAACTTTTATTATAGTCCTGCAAAACAGACTATGATGAATCTGGAATGGTGTTAAGCATTTGTGTCTTTTATTTTGCACAAGCATATATAAACACAGACATGCATGTGTTTTTATGTTTAATTGCGTGAGGGGAGAGAGGGAGGGAGAGAATGTGTGGGATGTGTGTAAGTGTGCGTGTGCACATGCATGTGTGCAGGCCCGCCGCTCCCTATACGCAGAGTACGCAGAGTGCGTAGGGCACCAAGTACCTGGGGGGGGGGCACCAAAAATTATGGTTTGTAAAAAAAATAAAAAAATAAAAATTATTATTACATTATTGAATTAAAAAAATATATAAATTAGTTATGAAGAGGCCCACCGTTGTTTTTTCTTAATTGCATAACCTATCACTCAATTTCGGCAATTATATGTTTTTACCTAATATATAAAAAGAGGCTCCCCCCCCGCCCGCGTAGGGCACCGAAACGGCCAGCAGCGGCCCTGCACGTGTGAGTGTTTGCATGTGTGATCAGGGGCAGGAGAGAAGCAGGTGAACAGGTCCATGCAAGAGAGACAAGCAGCCAGCAGACGGTAAAGCTGTGGGAACACCTGAGTCACCTGAGAACAGAGGCAGGTGTGGACGTCCCTATGTCACATCAACTGTGTTTGTGACATACAGACCTAAGCTGCCCATGTTTCCCTTTCATGGCTCATTTAATATGTTATACATTTCTCAGAATAATGTGGTTTGTACAAAAATGTGCCTGAAAAAATGACATGTACAAGCGTCACTGAAGTTGTGTAGAAGCGTCAGTGAAGTAGTGTGAGAAATACAGACTTTCTACTCCTCATTCACAGATAAGGTAATTCACATTTCCTACAGAGAAAATACTACCTCACGGGTAGTATTGTTCACACATACGGCCCATCAGGAGAATAGCAGGAGAATATCAGGACTTACACGTGTGTCTGAAAGCAGCTAGTGTGTGAGCATTTGATTACATTTTAAAATAAGTAAATTTATGGGTAACATTTTTCAATGGAAAGTGTAGTGTACTATGAATACAAATCAATTTTTCAATAGCTTTTACTTTTATTCAGGGCTGAAAAGTGCCTTGACATTTTAAAATGCATGGCAACTACTATTGGTTAGTCGAAAATAATAATCATCATTGAGATTAAACATCTCTTCAAGTGTCCTGGCCAAGACTGGCAGCAGTAGCCTACAGTCACAAGTAGCGTACAAACAAAACATAAGAAAAATAAAACAACTAAAACAGTCCGCAGGGGGGAGGGGGGATATCAATATCGCAAGACAGAGAGTAATATTAAGTTTGAGCAACAAAGTGTAAAGACATTTCGGGTGACTCAAGGAGATGAGTAATATTACATTTGAGCAACGAAGTGTAGTTGTGTGGTGGACTCTTTAGACATAATTCACCATAATGTGTTATTGACGTGTTTTCATTCTGTGCTATAGGGATGCTGTCTGTTTAAGATCACGTGACTTGTGTGTTGATATGCCAGTCGGCGCGATGTTTGAATTTAAGGTTTTTTATATTACAAAATGAAAGACCTGCCGTTGCTTGTTGCTGTGAAAAATTGTCTCTTCACTTCTTTTATCGCAATTTCTACAGTCTATAGACATAACGTCTTACCTGGGAGAGTTTGTCAACGGCGACACCGTTAAAACAGATGGAAGAAGGGAGGGGGGGATATCAATATCGCAAGACATCGCGGAATGCGGGATCGATCTTGCCGTTGTCTTTCAACGCGCGTGTGTGTGCGTGCGTGTGTGCAGCGTCAGCTTGCGTTTGTGTGATTGTGCTCGTGTGTGTGTATGTGTATGCGGTGTTTATGTGCGTGCGTGCGGTGTATGTGTGCCCTAGCGCGGATTGTGTGTGTGTGTGAGCTGCAGGCTGCTTGGCACATGCGCACTGACCAACTTGACTAACTTGTGCGACAGGCCTGCAACTATATGGTAGAAAGATATTCTGGATAAGAAATGAAGGAAGATGTTGCCGTTTAGGTTTAGTTTATTTTCGAACATGAAAAAATGCTTGTTTGAACATTGAGCGCAGCATCCAGGGGGGGACCCAGAGCGGCCCACTGCGCCCGAGCTAGCTTGGGTTACAGCGCTGAGCTCCATAGGAACACATTGGCACCGACCATGCTGTCAGCTCGTCATGTGTTGACCGCTCTGTTGTTGTTGTTTTGATGTGCCATTATCAAGGTCTACCAAGGTTCTTTTTGTAATCAATATTGTGTGAGTCACCAGGACAACAGCACCGGTCAGCACCAGAAGGTCAGACGCTCAACGGTGTAAAATAAACATCATACAACAGATCTCTGGCACTTCATTCACTCCGTGGACAATTATGCTAAGATAAATTCAAACTTCCAATCTCACTCTCTCTCTCTCTCTCTCTCTCTCTCTCTCTCACTCTCTCACTCCCTCCCTCTATCTCTCTCCCTCTCTCCCTCTCTCTCTCTCTCTCTCTCTCTCTCCTCTCTCCTTAATGAATATATGTGATCTTCACCTCTCCTTGAGAGTGTCCCTCTTAATCTCGCTCTCTATTTCCCTGTCTGAATATTTAATATTTTGTTCTGAATACATTATTTTATAACCCCTATCACGCACACAGACACACATGTGCAGTCACACACACACACACACACACACACACACACACACACACAAATATGCATGCTCAGACGCACACACACACACAAAAATGCATGCACACACACACACACACACACACAGAAACACACACACACACACAGACACACATACACACACACACACAACCTTACCAGTTGCACATATAAATGCCTAATCAGCCACTGTCATAATGAGACAGCTATTAAACCAAACAGTAGTCCAGTGATCTCTACTGGTAGTTTACTATTAAGGACAACAGTTGCACTACTCAACGCAACACAACCAGAGAGCAAGTTTTACAAACTATTTTAATTAACATTACAATTTAGTAGTTTAATGAGAGGCTTTAGTCTGAAGTGACCTCCAGTGATAGATACAGATCATTAAAGACAAGGTACAATAAGGGAATTTTGCACAAGACTGCTTAGGCAGAGGACATTGGGGTTAGACCTAACCGCTTGCCACTTAATTAAGATTCTGCGAATAAAGTATAGAGTAGGCTTTCCAGCTTTAAAAGTGGAACCAATAGGAAACTTGTCACGCCCTCTTTATTTGCCCCCAATCTAATAGTTGACCTTTTCCCTAGCTTTCATACCCGACTAAGTGTTCGACCCCTGTCCGTCTCTCTCTCTCTCTCTCTCTCTCTCTCTCTCTCTCTCTCTCTCGCTCTCTCTCTCACTTGCACTGGGGGACACTGAGTTCCCTTAGTGAAGCCTCGACCACTTTAACAACTCTTTTGTCCCCCTATCCATCAAAGCCCTGAACGGTGAGTTAGCCGACCCCATGAAACGCCGCTTTTATTCCGACAAATCCATGTGGCTGAGGCTACTCCACCCTTCATGCATCAAGCCTGTGTACGTACTGTGTGTGTGCAACATGCTATTTGTATTTTAACATCAGGTACTGTTTGTTTATCTGAGACACATTTCTATCTCTTCTCTCCCCTCTCTCTCCTTGGCAGGTCCCGCCCAAATCAGCCCCCGGGTTACTTTGAACTACAACCGCAATGTCCCATAAACAATGTTGATTTTGTTTGTGTGCGTGTGCACTTGCGTGTGTGTGCATACGCGTGTGAGTGCGCATGGCGCGATCAAATGCGTCGTTTGAAGAATTCCGAATCCAATTCTAAACAATGGTACCGGAAGTCAACCTTGAAGAATAAAATAAAATGCCCTGCGGAGAAGAGAGGAGAGAGGGAACAGGTGTGGGCAGGGGGCAGCACACCCTGCCGTCTCCAGCCCTAATCAAGCGTGCGTGCTTCTGAACGCTGGTTAGACTCCAAATGGATCTGTCCAACGTTGTTGCGGGCGCCCCCCTCAGGGACCCGCTCGGCCTGACTAGAATCCTAAGTCTCTCCTCACGCAAACCCCCCCTCCAAAATGTATGAAGGAGGGACTATAATGCGAGAACCTTTTCATTTGCTGCAGCTATAGTGTGCCACATATTGTGAGCGTGGTTGAATACTGATATTGAAAGTTGTTTGAAGGGGTTTACTGCACCCAAGCCTGTAGTCTGTCATCCATATGGTAGTGTGGTACCGGAAAGTCTCTTCAAGTGAGTGGGAAGTGTGTGTGTGTGTTTGTGTGTGTGTAGGTGTGTAGGTGTGTTTGTGTGTGTGTGTGTGTGTGTGTGAGAGTTTGTCTTTGTGTGTTTGTGTGTGTTTGTGTGTGTGTGTATGTGTGTATTTATGTGTGTGTGTATGTGTGTGTGTGTGTGTGTGTTTGTGTGTGTGTATGTGTGTGTGTGTGTGCGTGTATTTATGTGTGTGTGTGTGTTTGTGTGTGTATTCATGTGTGTATTTATCTGTGTGTGTGTTTGAGTTTGTGTGTGTGTGTGTGTGTGTGTATTTATCTGTGTGTGTGTGTGTGTGTGTGTGGGTCTGTTTGTGTGTGTGTGTGTGTGTGTGTATTTATCTGTGTGTGGGTCTGTTTGTGTGTGTGTGTGTGTGTGTGCGTGTATTTATGTGTGTGTGTGTGTTTGTGTGTGTCTTCATGTGTGTATTTATCTGTGTGTGTGTTTGAGTTTGTGTGTGTGTGTGTCTGTGTGCATTTATCTGTGTGTGTGGGTCTGTTTGTGTGTGTGTGTGTGTGTGGGTCTGTTTGTGTGTGTGTGTGTGGGTCTGTCTGTGTGTGTGTGTGGGCCTGTTTGTGTGTGTGTGTGTGGGTCTGTTTGTGTGTCTGTGTGTGTGTGTGTGGGTGTGTGTGGGTCTGTTTGTGTGTCTGTGTGTGTGTGTGTGTGGGTGGGTGGATGCATACTACTACTGGACCCAGGACAGCGGTCGTGGCTTGCCAGACTAAACAATTGATAACAAATGATTCGCTTTTTCTATTTATTTACAGTGATGCTAGTTTAAGGAATTAATGATTTGATTAGCGATGATAACATCTATGGTACTTCAACATAAATATTTTTCTATGTATAAATTGTTAACTATATTATTACCTCAAATTCTTATTAGTATCTTACGTAAAAGCCTAGTATCTTATGTATGTACATAAAAGCCTTTAGATGTAATGTCTGGCGTTAATCTTTGATGTTAATGCTAATATTCAATGGGATTACGTACTCTATGTACTCGCAAGTCAAAGCCATTGCCTTTCCCTTTGTATTGTGTACATTTTACATTAGAAAAAGGGACTTTTAATGTGTTGAGGCGCACAAGGTGCACAAGCCGCCAGATAAAGTGAGCACCAGAACCACCAAAACATCCCCCTAACTGAATAGAACATCATTGAGCTTTAATTACCATCACTGCCCTATAGGAGGCCAGAGGAGTTTGCATATGAAAGGCTCACCACTGTGGGCTTTATGGATCTGTGTGCGTGCGTGTATGGGTTTGTGCGTGTGTTTGTGTGTGCTTGCATTTCTGTGTGTGCATGTCTGTGTGTGTGCACGTCTGTGTTTGTTTGTGTGTGTGTTTTGGTTTGTGTATGTGTGTGCGTGTGTGTGTGCGTATGTGCGTGCGTGCATCTGTGTGCGTGAGCTCAGCAGACGAGATGGTGTGTCCTCCTCAGCTGGGGTCAGAGCAGGAAGTGGAGGAGTTGGGAGGGGTCGGGGGTCGGGGGGTACAGCGGTGGATAGGGGGGCTGTAAAGGTAAACGGCGTAGTCCTTAATTAGCTGACATTTGGCTCAAAGCCGGGGCTCCGGTGGGGGTCTGTCATGGCGGAGGCTGTGTGCTTTAGTGAGGTTAGCGGGGCGTGCCGCTAAAGGCCACCTTGCCCCGGTGAAGCCCGGGTGACGGCCCCGTCCTGGGGGGGGGTGAGGCCAGCAGAGGGGGCTAGCTGACTGGTGGCGCTGGGAGAGAAAGGGTTCGGTGCTAGTGTCATGTTAGGGACAACCCGAAACCCTGGTGGGAGCTTATTCTCGCCCACCGCTCATTTCTGGTAAAAGCTTCTGTTCTGGGGGCGGGGGGTGGACTAAAGTTCAGCACTGCCCACTGCCCTGTCTGACATCACACTGTTACCGAAGTAAAGTTTGAGCACAAACGCATCGAGGGGCGTCCTTGGTCGGTGCGAATACTCCCCCAGGCTCGGACTTAGATTTTTCTAGGTTAGCAGACGTGACAAACATGACATGGAAACGTGTCAAATAACAGTCTCAAGCAAAGAAAAAAGTCTAAAAGCATGATATCATCCTTTTAAAGGTTTAAAATGTAATTTGTGCCGAAAGGTGTCGCTGAATCGTGACAACAACAAAATATGTCTTTGGGTGACGTCTTCAACGCGTTACCACTTGTGGTCATAGTGGACAGGGGGCCACTACTGCTTTCCGTTTATTCTTTATTTATCCTTTATATTCACCAGATAGTCCCGTGCGTCTGAAGGTGTATACCTGCCAAGTATACGGTCAGGAAGCAGCAATATAGTAAAAAAATATGCAATATAGAGCCGTCTTTTGGTCAATTATTTATGCAACCGGTGTATTACAAGTAACCTGCCCGAAAATGTGGCCTAACTAAAACGTGATCAAACCGGATACTTCTCACGTTGAAACATGTTCACATGTTCTGATGCATCCGTGGTTTCAGTATCCATGTAACCCACTTTTACTTACAGGGTCATCTTCATGCATCATGGAATCAAGAGTCCATTCATGTTCAAAAATATTGACTAAAGAAAATGTGAGGAGTCATCTATATTTGTATTGCTCTATTATTATTTGATTCATCCTCCGAATTATACTAACATTTCACTGCAATTTGCTAAAAATGGGTTTAGAAGATTTTCTTTGCCAGATGCCTCTTTTCTTCTGTGAAGACGCACGTCTCTTAAAAATATTTTTTCTAACCTTCATAAAACTGACACATCGACCATAAAATCCAAGAAGAGGAAACTTTATTTCACAGCAAGAGGCTGTGTTGACCAATAAACCCACAGTCCGTAAATGACCGAGGAACGGCCTTGTCTTTTGAGAAAGAGAGAGAGAGAGAGAGAGAGAGAGAGAGAGAGAGAGAGAGAGAGAGAGAGAGAGAGGGGGGAATACAGGTGGAGTTTAAGAGCTTTACAGTTGACAACAGGCAAATAAAATACAGAGCAGTAAAATAAGGAATGTGTATGGTAATGATGATGATGATGAAAGCCAGAGGTTGGAGATGGTGGTGGTGGATGTGGATGGGGATGGAGTTGGTGGTGGTGGTGGATGGGGAGGTGGAGCGTGTGGGTATCAGGAAGTGATGGTAGTGGTGGTGGTGGTGGGGTTGGTTGTGGTGGTTGGATTGGTTGTGGGTCTGTGGAAGCTGATCCATGTGCTAGTTCTCTCAGTTCACTGGCCCTACAAGCTATTAGCAGCATCTAATGGCCTCA
>NC_136939.1:21465506-21495506 GCF_949987615.1 Pollachius pollachius
TCCCTCATCTCTCTCTCTCTGTCCCTCCCTCATCTCTCTCTCTCTCTCTGTCCCTCCCTCATCTCTCTCTCTCTCTCTGTCCTTCCCTCATCTCTCTCTCTGTCCCTTCCTCATCTCTCTCTCTGTCCTTCCCTCATCTCTCTCTCTCTGTCCCTCCCTCATCTCTCTCTCTCTCTGTCCTTCCCTCATCTCTCTCTCTCTCTGTCCCTCCCTCATCTCTCTCTCTGTCCCTCCCTCATCTCTCTCTCTCTGTCCCTCCCTCATCTCTCTCTCTCTCTGTCCCTCCCTCATCTCTCTCTCTCTCTCTCTCTGTCCCTCCCTCATCTCCCCCTCTCTCTGTCCCTCCCTCATCTCTCTCTCTCTGTCCCTCCCTCATCTCTCTCTCTCTGTCCCTCCCTCATCTCTTTCTGTCTCCCTCTCTGTCTTCAGTCAGAAACACAGGCGGGCTATGAGTGATCTTTGCCACTGTCGAGCACAGCACACCTCATTCTGTAGGGTTCTTTATCGAAAGCCCTCTAATACCCTGGAATTGTGTAAAACTAAAAGAAAAAGGGAGTATATAGTATATGTATATATATATATATATATATATATATATATATATATATATATATTTTTTTTTTTATATATATATAATTTATCTATATATATATATATTTTGAATGTAAAATGTATAATTTTCTGGAGGTTACCAAAGAAGTCTAACTAAAACATAGAGCAATGACATCAAAACCCCTACATTATTCTTTCTTTCACTACATAGTAAAACATTTATGCCCCATGAATAAGGAACACACCACTTGTCTGGATGACGGAGGCATCCTTTTATTTCTGGCTCTGTCTGTGTGCACAGGGACCACAATGTGTGTGTGCAGCGGCCTGAGAACCCAACTCATTTCACCTCTACTAACATAGATAGATTAGCACATGCTCACCACATCCAACAGCAATAGTAAGGCTTTAAGTGTGAGTTTCATGCTATCTGAATACATAAGTTGAACGTCTGAAACAACATTTACATTTTCTGACTTTTACCCAAAGCGACGTATAACCATTCACACACACACACACACACACACACACACACACACACACACACACACACACACACACACACACACACACACACACACACACACACACACACACACACACACACACACACACACACACACACACACACACACACACACACACACACACACACACACACACACACACACACACACACACACACACACACACCGACGGCTACCACACAGGGCAACAGCCAGCACATCAGGAGCAGTCAGGGTGAGGCGTCTTACTTGAGACACCTCGACACTCCACTAGCAGGAGCCTTGGATCGAACTAGCAACCTTCCGGTTACCAGCCAACCCGCTCTACCTCCTGAGCTACTTTCGCCTTTTCACCTTTTCACTTTTTCCAGTTGTCGGGGGCAAGACGCTGTTCTACTAAGAACACATGTTGTTAGTATTGCCGTTTCTGTCCATGGATGCTGTTGGATACTCATAACAGCTGTCTTGTTGATCACTCCCTCCGTCTTTCAGGAACACTAAAGTCGCATTACTGTAAATAAGGTGTACATAGTCTCCACGTGTTAGGAAGTCTAATGTATCCATCGGGTAAACTAAATGTGTGTGTGTCTGTGTGTGTGTATGTGAGTGTGTGGTGTGTGAGTGTGTGTTTTAATGCATATTTGAGTCTTTATATTTGTTTGCGTGTCTGGAGTTTTAGTGTGTGTCTGTTTGTGTTTGTGTGTGTGTGTGCGAGTGCTTGTGTTTTCATGAGTTCCACTCCCAGTAAAAACCTAATGTAATTTTGGGATTCAACGCTTCCCTCCTGCTCAACTTCTGCCTGCAACTTCTAGCCCCTAGATTTTCCTTAATAACTCTAAAGTTCATTGTATCCACTGTCTAACCCATATCTGCTCCTTAATTAACTGTCTCTGTATAGTCTAACCCATACCTTCTCCTTAATGACCTGTCTCATTTTTCACTGTGCAACCCCTCCCTGATCTTTAATGACCGTTCTCTATATTCACTGTCTAGCCCTACCTGCTTCTTACTGACCTGTCTCTACATTCACTGCCTAACCCCTACATGTTCCTTAATGACCTGTCTCTGTATTCACTGTCCAACACCTACCTGCTCCTTAATAACTCTGTATTCACTATCTAAACACTAAATGTTCCTTAATGATCTGTCTCTGGATTCACTGCACATCACTTCTGATAACAATGCCTGGTGAATAAGTAAACATTCTCCTTAACCTCTAACTGTCGCCCATAACTCTAATATCTTTTGCCACCCTTTCCCCCTGCTGAGATGCATATGAATATTATTCATATCGCACCACATGGCCTATGCCATTTTCATCAGGAGAAATAGCTGATAAATAATTCAGGGATGCATATTTGACCAGATATCTCAAGCCTGCACGGTAATTCACACCTCGTCTCCCCTCCCTGTGCCACCACAGTGATGGGATGGACAACTGTATTGCAACGTAGAACACATGTTAGTATAATCATGGAAATACATTATTACATCCATTCATTCAGGGCATTCCAATTTTCATGCGGTGCAGTCATTTGCAGAATACATTTCAACTGTTAAGTGGGGATTTATGCTTATGTTCTAAGCAGCGATTTCCCTAAAGGTGTATCTCTGCAGAGCACAGAGAACAGACAGTTTTTCAGGTTTTCCACAACTAATATTTGCAATGTATTGTAGCTTTGCTGCAAGTCTGCAATACACTATCATGGTTACATTGAGGAATTATCTGTCTGAGTGCATCCCTGTCCCAGTTGTCATGTTCTAAAGCTAATCTATCCTGATCTATCATGTTTATGCGCAGATTATGTTGCTATTGTTTTTAATAAGCCAAACGCAAAGGTGATCTGCAATGAAAATTTAAATCAACATAAAACAGTAAGTAACAGGAAACAGGAAGGTTCTCCTGAAACACCCAACTTGTGTCTATCTTTTGTTTAAAGCCCTTACGATGATACAAACACAAACACACAAACACAAAAACAAACAATTCTCCATTTCAAGTCTCCAAAGATGTCCTCTAATTAATAATAACCATTGTAGTGGGCAAGTGGGTGTGAGGTTTCCACTCCACCAAGTTGAGCAGATCAATCGATACAACACATGGAGCAGTTCCAAAACAGGCTGATTCATTTACCTAGTAAACAAAAAAAAAAGGTCATCCACCTCAGTCAGGGCCTATCCCTAACCAACCAAATTCTCTCTCTCTCTCTCTCTCTCTCTCTCTCTCTCTCTCTCTCTCTCTCTCTCTCTCTCTCTCTCTCTCGTTAAGGTGAGGAAGTCCATGTACGGATTGGGGGTGGAGCCAGCAGGTTGCCAAGCATTCAACTCCCCCACTCCTCCCTGCAGTCTGCCACACCATGTATTCATAATTTCAGCTCCCAAATGCAGTGAGTTGAAAAGCAAACAGCTAAATTGGTCGAACTAAATAAAGGTTCTTCACGTACACATTGTGCATTTTCAGTGCTACGGATCTTAACAGATTATTTAGATATCATGAATTTTCTACAATAATGTAATACTTATCCTGCTATGAATGGATCAAGCAGAGTAGTGTGTGTTTCCGTTCCAATCTAAGGTAAGGGTGAGGGTTAGACACAAGCACACACACACACCAACACACACACACACACACACACGCACACACACACATTACCATTTAGTTACCTTGTTAAGTGAATTAAACGTGACTGCGCTGCGGCAGAATGGGCTGCTGTAATGACCCTTGTCCTTGGAGCTTCCACCCAGGCTCCGCTGAGAGCTAACCGGCTCGTCTTTAGGCTGTCCCCCCCGCCCCGCTCCCAGGAGCCCACTCCTCCAGACAGTGGAAACAGACAGGCGTGCTGACGCGAGACCTCGCCGCACACCATGGAAGTCAATACCGGTGAAAAACACTTTGTGTGCTGCTCTGTAGAGACCCCCCCATGTGCCCTCACGCAATGCACTCTGCTGGAAACATGACAACAGGGGGGCCGCGCTGGTACACACACATACAGGCTAAAACACACACACACACAGACACGCGCACGCACACATGCATGCACACACACACACACACACACACATGCACAATTCTCCCCTTCACAGGCACACACACACACATGCATGCATGCATACACACACACACACACACACATGCATTCACAATTCTCCCCTTCACAGGCACACACACACACACTCACACACACACACAAACACAAATTACACTTATGCACTTGCTTTCTGAAAGTCAAATCAGAAGAGAGGGAAATAAATATGCAATTTCCATAGAGATGAGCTGTGAATTAGACTGAGGCCTTCAGCCTGTCTCCAGGTGATGCAGGCAGATTGGAAATATGTTGATTCAATTTACAAATGCTATCAACACCTGGGCATCGACCTCCCCTTGGCCCCTCCCGGACTACAAATTATTGAACAAAACAATATTTAAATATTCCCATCATTCAGCAGGACTAATGACAAAGCTAATTGGGAATCCCTGAGCTACAGAAATGATCTTTGTTCGACCGTCTCAATCCATTTATTAGAGCATCGGGGAACGAGTGGGAAAAACAGAAGAAGAAGAAGAAGAAGGAGAAGATAACAAGTAATCTTCTTAAGCTTCCCCTTTAAAGGGCGTCGTTTGTCATCTCGGTGGTTGATGTATTAGCGTTCTCCCAGGTGCTGAAGCCTCCCATTAGTCGTGTTTTGGGGGGAGGTCCTCTGTGTGGTGACCCCTCAGGGCAGAGTGATGGTGTTGTGACTAGCCCCATGTAGCTTAAATAAGGCTGCTAGAGTCACTGTCAACCACTGATGGGGAGGGGGAGGGGTCAAAGCATCATCACATCGACACAGGTTCATAAAGACCGCTTGCAAGAAACTGTTAATATTAACAGAAGTAATAATAAGTAAAAACAGTTAGCAACCTATGTCAAGATTATGTATTAGCAGTAATAATATGCCATAATAGTTGGTAAACTATGACAAGATAATGTAATAATACTAATAATAAGTAAAATAGCTATTGACCTATGTCAAGGTGATGTAATAGTATTAATAGTTAGTAAAAAAAATGTCAAGATTATGTAATAATAAGTTATATAGATAGTAACCTGTGTCAAGATTGTGTCTTCAACCCTACATATATAATGGCAAACCTAGTCTAGCCCTGACATGCTGGTCGACAACCACTGCGATAGACTAACTTATTTTATATTTAATTATCACTAAATGTTTTTTTGACTCGAATTAACTTCGTACTCTGCTGATGCCAACGGCTCCGTCCTTTGTGGTGGTGAAGCTGCCAAGTCATTCCCGTACACATGCGGGCAGTAAACCATGGACCACAGCAAAATGAGGGCCAAAAAAAGCAAAAGCTAGTCTTATCTAAAATAAATAATTAATAAAAAATAAAGAAAAAAATAAACTAAAACTTTCAACAGAGAACCCCACTGGTCACAATCTGCGCACACAGCCTAGATGAATCTCAAGGCATGTCAGTTGTTGGACGGAGAGAATGAACCCAACATGAATTGAAGGCATTGTACTTTAAAATAAGGACATTGAGTTGCAGCTATGCAAATGCTGGCTGACTGCGGCGTAAGCCTGTCTTTGGCCCTGCCTGTGGCAGCAGATATTTCTGCCCGGAAAGCACTTGACGTGCATTCTGCAGATTGACTTGGCCGCTCGGAGGGCCGGCACAGAGGGGGGAAGTGTTGAGTCTTCGCAAGGATCTTGCTCAGTGGCTCGGGCTAAACCGATGCGTCAGGTCCGACCTCCATGTCAAGTGTGTCTGACCTTGTTCCGCTGTTCCTACACAGAGTGTGTGTGTGTGTGTGTGTGTGTGTGTGTGTGTGTGTGGTGGTGGTGGTGGTGTGGGGGGCACTTACACTATGAATGGAATTGAGCCTGACAGCCAAGGTGAGGAAACATGCGCGGACGATGCTCTGATGGGTGTATTGTTAAATCTGATATGGAGAATGAGTTCTACACGGGTAGGAAATTACTTTTAGGCAGAGAGGAAACGTGTGAAGAAGTGGTGGATAGAGGGAGGGCTGTGAAAGAAGCAGTACTGGTATTATAGTAGTAGGGGTGCATCCATGAAAGGGTTACACAAAAAAAGAGCGAGAGCTGAACAATTCAGGGAGATCTTCCTCTAGACGGACAGAGAGTATTTTGGTCTGCTGAGATAGGAGTCCATATCGGAAAGGAATAGTTACCCGACCGGCCACCCAGCCGAAGTGACAAGCAGCCAGAGGTAATCCATACCTGTCAGGCATCTGTGACTGTAAAATAGGCCCATGGCCGCCGGCACAAACCGAACCCGAGATGCCCCCTGGACAACAAGGCCAGGCCCCCAGAGGCTTCTGGGGGTATGGGATATAGGGGGCTCTATTGCCAGGGTCCTGAGTGGGTGTGGAGGCCGTACGCGTGTCTGCTTCGCAATGGTTCTAGAAGGGAAACTATGGCAGCGCATGCCGGTAAAGTGAAACACATCAGGTCACAATTTGGCTGCATTCCATGCATTGAGCGACGTGGCTTCCACCACGTCGCTCAATGCATGGAATGCAGCCAAATTGGGACCTGATGTGTTTCACTTTACTGGAATGAGGCCAAATTGAAAGAAAGAAAGACAGCATCGGAGCGCATTGTCTGAGGCATTAGTGCACTCGGTCTTGTTTCAGTGAGAGCTCGGGCTGTACCACTGTCTTCCCACTGATGAACGCATTAACTGTGCTAAAGCTTAGGGCTCCATTGCCCCATTCCTGACATGAACGAGGACAGGATAAACCTGTGTGACCCCCATATCTATCAACGGTAAATTAGTTATTAATGAGGCTGGGACGCAGGGAAGAAAAGCAGCAAGAAAGAAAGAAAGAAAGAATGAAAGAAAGAAAGAAAGAAAGAAAGAAAGAAAGAAAGAGAGAGAGACAAATGTGTGTGTGTGTGTGGGGAGTGGGGTTACATAGTAAATGGCACAAATCCAAAATCACAGCTCAAGATATGAGGGATGATTGGCAGTGGACTGCAAGTTGGCCTAATAAGGGAGACACCGGCATGATGAACGATGTCAATGACCACTTCTCTATCCAAACATAGCCGTCCCGTTGGTCTTGGGCTTAGCGGGAAGGGGGGGGGGCATCCTCCTGGATGCTTGGCCCTCTACTCTTCTCATGTTACACATCATAACTGGGACTTATCCTTTAGCTACACAGGTTTTCTATGCCCGATAGGCAGCTCTATATGTCCTACTGCAGTGCCTGCATGGCCCTCACACATGTCAATGGGGATGAAGTCGTTCCATCTCCAATCCCAGGGGTCTCAGACAGGCCTCTTTCCTGTCACCGTGGTCGACTTCACCATCCAACAGAGCCTCATCCACCAGAGGACCGTATTTTTTTAAATAAAGCTGTGGCTTGTGGAAAAAAAAGGGCTCGTAAAAGAGCTGTGGCTCTTTTACGAACCCGGACCGTCGCTGCAGCTTATTGTAGAGAGGCCCATAGGAAGGTTCGCAAACATAAAGACTTCAACAACAAAAAGCTCTGTCTTCAGAGATCTACGTCTGAGTGATAAATAACAAAAGTGCCTCATGCCGCCAGGATGTAAAGCCCGTACGCTAATTCACATTAGAAGTTTGTGAGTAAATGATAACGTCGTAAAACATTGGCATCAACTCATAACAACTCATTTCCTTACAAACAGGAAAACTGTTTTCCCCAAGGTTCTCTCTGTCCATAAACCATAACTCAAAGCCTCTGCGTCTAAATGAATTGCTTGCAAAATAAAAATGCCTTGATTTCTAAATCTGTCAAAAAGTTCAGGGTTTTAATAAAGCTTAGCTAAATCAGCATTATCTCCAATTACTCACGGATGCTTACTCAACTATTAGCGACCCCTGGGAATATTTTTCAACTTGTTGTTGAACAATGTTTTTAGGCTTTCCCGCCAGCATTGGACGCTACATTTGAGTTTATGGGTTGTCGGCAAAGAAGTGCAATACGGAGCGGCTTATTTGTGGCATTTTGAACAAACCAATTAATTCTTTTAAATTTGTTTTCCTATCAGTAGCACGTGTATAATTATACATGTGCTCTTAAGGGCGTGTCACGATTCCGTTTCCTTGTGCGTTGAACACAAACAATGTGCAAAGAGTGATGTCATCAGGGACGACCGGGATATTTGACTCTATAGCGCTCGCCTTCGAGGCTTGAAGCTGTCGTTGACAGAATGCTCATTAGACGCAACACTCGAAGGGCTACTGCCCTAGGACAGCTGGCCGCAATTAGTACCGTCAGAGTCTGTTGAAGAAATCGGACGTGACTCATGAGTCACTGACTCCCCTTGCCCATGCTGCATCTGTCCCGCTTATCCTGCACTGTGATGCACTGTGAACAACCGTCTGGAAGATCAGACCGCTGCTGCGGGCACTTTTCGCCTCCCGGATTAACTCCTCCCAGGCCTGACCGGCTGGATTACCTTTGTTACCGGAAGGCTGACGGTTCGATCCCCAGGCTCATCCCGGCTACGCGCACAGGGTTTATGAAACCACCGTCCGTGTATGAATGCGTGTGTGAACGGGTGATTGCGAGGCAAAGACTGTGATTGCACTTTGAGCAGCCACAGGTCTGCACAGCGCAGTAGAAATACACAACGGCAAACGCTGAGTACCTGTGTATGATGCGCTTGGTGCGCAGGTAGCCCAGCGCCAGAGCCAGCTCGCTGATGTACAGCTTCACCGTCTTCTCGGAGAAGTGCACGTTCTGCTGGAGGTGGTAGCGCAGGTCTCCACCCAGCAGCAGGTCCACCACCATGAACATGTCCTCCTCGTCCTGGAAGGAGTACCTGGGCGGAGCAGAGGGAGGGGGGGTCAGAGACGGAGGGGAGAGGGCTGGTCAGGGCGTGAACCAGTGGAAGGCAGTGTGTGTGATGGGTGAGGAGCATCACCAAAGGTGTGTCAGATATGTCATACGCAATGTGTATTGGTGTGAGGATGGCTGTTGGTAACGAGGAGTTAGAATTCGCTGGTTTGACACCAGCACTGTCATCAGACACACCCATTTTGACCCCTGTTAGTGATCCACAGCATCATTATTCACTTTTTCAACTTTTCGCGTGTCATTTCGAATTAATTCTCTTAAATAGTTATTTTTCATCCAAATATATATAATTATTAAAACTTCCTCAGCAGCTGAAAAAAGTGTTAATAACATGTCTGCACTGGTGTCTTTGATATTTTAACCGATTTTTTTTTAATATGGAGCCTGCAACATGATGATCAGACGGCTTGCTAGCATATGTTGTTAATATCTTGTTAACACAGTAAAGCAGCAAAAGAGCACTCTCACCCTACCTCTGCCTAAGTTTCCCCGCCATTGAGAAGTGTTGAATTCACACACCTGTGATTAACAGACGAGACGAATTCCCCGAACCAATCAGGGAAGAGAGGCCCCTGCTCAGAAATGAGCCGAGGTCTGAAATCAAAGTCTTCTCATACGGAGGCAGGCGCGCAGTCTACCAGCGATATTCTAACAGAGTATTTCACTCTCTCATAGCTGACAAGACGGCTGCGGCATTTCTAACAAATTGTGCTCAAATTAAAGCTCTTAAACGGAGCCTACGGCACTTTTGAGCAAGTAAGATGAATCGAATCGACAGTGTAAGCTGCAGGGCACTCACGAAACCACCAACACAAAGCCTCCGAGGGCCTCTGAGCGTGGCGCCATGGGAGAATTCTTCATTAGCTTAGAAGCCAGGAATCAATTCTGAGAGAGCGCTTTGTTGACGGACACCAAACACCCTGTCAGAGTTAGTCCCCGCCCACTATCACAAGTTTAAAAATACCTTCTCGCCAACTTCTGTTTCCATTTTGCGGGCATTACTTCTGTGGGATCTTCCAGACACTCAAGCCTGGGCTTCCATTGAGTATCAGTCTGGCCTTGGCCGGGCAGTAATTGAATTCCAATTATGGGTGCGACTTTACATTGTTTAAAAACATCCAGGCAATCATGGGGACGCCCTTGCTCTCCTCGCTCTTGCCCAAACCGGTTGGAGGTCAAGCAACCACATATTGTCCTCTGATAATAGCTTTCCCTGGCGATTTATAGTAATATTTCCCATCTCCATATATTGCAGACCTTTCCTCAGGCGCAGACTGAGGACGTTTCTTTACCCTGCAGACTGCAGCCCTCCACGCTTCACCAACCCACCCCCCCCCCAGTGCAGATTATCTACAGAGAGAAATGTAATGTGAGCTCAAGGGACCAGGATGGTCCCGAGAGGCAAGGGCTGTATTGCTGTTCAGGCTTTCTCCCTCCCCACTCACTGAATCAGGGCTTACTAGTCACGTCTGATTGCCCAAAAACTGCCTTTAACAATTAACGTGTGCAATAGCATCTCTCTCTCTCTCTCTCTCTCTCTCTCTCTCTCTCTCTCTCTCTCTCTCTCTCCCTCTCCCTCTCACTCTCTCTCTCTCTCTCTCTCTCTCTCTCTCTCTCTCTCTCTCTCTCTCTCTCTCTCTCTCTCTCTTTCTCTCTCTCTCTGTATATATATGTATATAAAGTGTGTTTTCTACACAAAATAGTGTGTGTGTGAGTGTACCTGTCATGGTGTGCAGTAAAGAGAGAGTAGGATTTCTGGAATATAAAAATATATGCAGTGTTTCCCCCAGCACTGTATGGTTAAGGCGGCCGCCTAAACAACAATAGGGCCCCGCCTTGACTACCAATGTATAAAAAGAAAAATATTGAAAAAAATATATAAATATATATATATATATATATATATATTTTTTAATAAATATCTTTTAATTATTACCAAAGTAGAAAACCCTCTTAGGGAAAGAAAACATAATTCAAGCTTTTTGAATGGAATTGAAACGCTCCTTGACCACCTAGACATTTTCTGGGGGAAGCACTGATTTGTATATCAATAGAGCTTGATTTCAATGATTGCCTCTGTTTATATGCGTCTGTTTATATGCGTATGTATGGGTGCCTGCCTTAATCTCGGGTGTATTGGTGTGGTTGTGGTGGCGGAAGGCAGTTGTTGAGGAGAATTGTTCTTGCCATCCATCTTTTGAGCCATCACTCAGGGACTGACACACTGCCTGTCCCAACCAGCATGCAGCGACAGCCCACTCCCTGACAGCAGCTGTGTCTCCACGGTGGGATGACTGTAACCATCAATTACCTTCAGGCTTATCTACCTGTGCTGTGCAGTAGTCAGGCTGCAACACCTCTCTCTGTCCATCACTCTCTGTCACTCTCTCTCTCTCTCTCTCTCTCTCTCTCTCTCTCTCTCGTCTCCCTCATGTATATGTGGTGGCTATTTTCTTTAATATATATTTGTATGTTTATATATTTATATTATTGGGATTCATATTTTTATATACTTTCATCAAGCACATAAAAAAGCATACGCACATGAGCAAACACACACACACACACACACACACACAGACACACACACACACACACACAGACACACACACACACACACACAAACACACAGACACACATCATTTTTGTATCTGAGTATCAGTGGGAGATTCCAACTGATTGGGAAGTCAAGAGAAAAAAAGGTTCCGGTCAAATGTTGGCCAAATTGGGAACCATCATACAGGCATCCCTTCCTGTCTAAGATCTCACCAATGGTTAGATTAGCTGAGACCAAATCTTCCAGCGCTAATGAGTGAAGCACATGAGGTCTGGTTGTATGTGTCCAGTAGACCATTGTACTGTGTAGACCTTCATCTTCAGACTGAGTCAAGAGCCAGCAGTGATCAAACAATGTGGCTCTGGACTGGTGTTTGTGTGTGTGTGCGTGCATGCGTGCGTGCGTGCGTGTGTGCGTGTGTGTGGGCGTGGGGGGATTGATTGAGCTGACTCCAAGCAGTCTGCTGAGAATGGGATGATGATGACAGGCCACTCCATGGCTGACTTCCTGTCACTTCAACTGTCTGCGCAGCACACTTTGCCACATATGTTTGCACACACACACACACACACACACACACACACAAACAAACACACACACACAGACACACACAGCCAAACACACACACACACACACACACTTTGAATACGTCCATGCAGGTGGTAAAGTCAATGATCGTCCAACGCACAAGCCCATCTTGTTTACCTGGCAGACTGAGTCACCCCTCTCGACTCAGACCCCTAAGTGCTTTCTATCGGGTGAGCTTTTGTTTTTAACTTACATTTCTCTCTTTTGAATGACCTCTGGGAGGAAGGGGAAAAACCAAGAGAGGTTCAGTGAGGCATAAGAGCAGGTTTTTCACCTCAATTGAGCTGCTTCCACCAGGGGCCCCGCAGTAGGTTGTTGATTTCAACTTGGACAGACAGACAGGCGGATGCACAGACGGACAGACAGACGGATAGAGGGACGGAAGGCGGGCGTACAGACAAAGAGACAGGCCAAGAGACAGGCCGGCAGACACACAGACACACAGACAGACAGAGAGTAGATGAATGGAAGGATACCAAATATATTATATTAACATTATATCTCGGTTTTAGATATGGCTTTATGTTGGATTTCTTTTGGCCTTTTAGCTGCACTTTTCCTGGAGGTCCCTGAGGAAACACCCCTTAATCTCAGGCTTTCAGACCTCTCACATATTTCTCCCCTCTGGTTTCTCACCCATGTCCCACCGCTTTGCCCCATTTTACAAGTCTCTGTTTGCACACACGCACACACACACACGCGCACACACACACACTCGCACACGCACACACACATTAGGAGAATTAGCCCATCATGTCCCAATAATAACCTAAACCTCTGCTTGTCATTAGTTCTCTGGTTGCTCTGGAGTCAAGTGCATGATTCACACACACACACACGCACACATGCACGCACGCACGCACACACACACATGCACACGCACACACACGCACGCACGCACGCCCACACACACACACACACACACACACACACACACACACACACACACACACACACCAACAGAATTTCATTATGGAATGTCTAGGTGCTCTATCTCCCACCCAGAAAAGCAGCACTGTTGACTGTTGAAATGAGGCTCATGCTAAAATGGGCGTGCCGCACGGTGGATCCTGGCTGTGGTGGAGCTGATGGCTCTCTATCGTACCAACCTGCGCAGGGTGAAGCCCTGTCCACTTCGGGAACAGCTTTGTGAGGGATGAGGCGCTGAACAGTACCTGGCCCAGAGTGTCCATGGCAGCACCAAGCAGCAGGGATCAGGCTATGATGTGCCCTGTGTGTGTGTGTGTGTGTGTGTGTGTGTGTGTGTGTGTGTGTGTGTGTGTGTGTGTGTGTGTGTGTGTGTGTGTGTGTGTGTGTGTGTGTGTGTGCATGTGTGTGTGTGTGCGTGCGTGCGTGTGTGTGTGTGTGAATCATGTACATCACTCCAGAGCAACCAGAGAACTAATGACAAGCAGAGGTTTAGGTTATTATTGGGACATGATGGGCTAATTCTCCTAATGTGTGTGTGCGTGTGCGTGTGTGTGCGTGTGTGCAAACAGAGACTTGTAAAATGGGGCAAAGCGGCGGGACATGGCTGAGAAACCAGAGGGGAGAAATGTGTGAGGTCTGAAAGCCTGAGATTAAGGGGTGTTTCCTCAGGGACCTCCAGGAAAAGTGCAGCTGAAAGGCCAAAAGAAATCCAACATAAAGCCATATCTAAAACCGAGATATAATGTTAATATAGTATATTTGGTATCCTTCCATTCATCTACTCTCTGTCTGTCTGTCTGTCTGTGTGTCTGCCGGCCTGTCTCTTGGCCTGTCTCTTTGTCTGTACGCCCGCCTTCCGTCCCTCTATCCGTCTGTCTGTCCGTCTGTGCATCCGCCTGTCTGTCTGTCCAAGTTGAAATCAACAACCTTCTGTGGGGCCCCTGGTGGAAGCAGCTCAATTGAGGTGAAAAACCTGCTCTTATGCCTCACTGAACCTCTCTTGGTTTTCCCCTTCCTCCCAGAGGTCATTCAAAAGAGAGAAATGTAAGTTAAAAAGAAAAGCTCACCCGATAGAAAGCACTACAAAGCACTGAGTCGAGAGGGGTGACTCAGTTGCCAGGTAAACAAGATGGGCTTTTGCGTTGGACGATCATTGACTTTACCACCTGCATGGACGTATTCAAAGGCCCAAAGGTAGCCAACCTTGACCAAGCCAATTATACTCTGCTGCTGGACATGGGACACGTATGCCCTGGCCCAGGTGACGAGGCCCACTAAGGCATTTGTGAATCGATAAAGTGCCTAAACAACACGTTTTCTTTCAGGCCAGACATTTAATCATCCGGCGTTTATGACCACTTGGGCATCAGGGAAAAATGTCAGATTTCCTTCAGTATCACAGCGAGCTAAATGAGGATACATGATAGGAAACATTAAGTAAGGATAATGAGCAATACTTTGGTGAGCGCACAGAGAGAGTTGGCCGTAACAGAGCTTTGTTTGCACAGCGGCGTGTTTGTTTACTCAGGAGGATCTCCATACCAATTAGGACGGCTCTCTGCGTGACGTCTCTGCCTCGGGATGAATCACTGACAACAGGCAGAGAGCAGCAAAACAAGCCAGCTTCCCTTATTTTCCATCTGCCTCTCTCTCTCTCTCTCTCTCTCTCTCTCTCGTTCTGTTGTTCTGTCTCTCTCTCTTTCCTTTTCTCTGGCTCTCAAATTCATATTCAAAAGAGCTTCATTGGCATGGGAATCAGCTGAAGCAACTTCAACATTAAGCAAAGGAAAAAACGGAAAGTCAACCTGCTATCATTTAACATGTTACATGTCAAATGTAGGATATAACGTCACGTGACAAAAGGTATCAATGGTTTAATTTAAAGTACCATGGAGGAGGAAACAAAGGTACAAATTTGGCAAATAAGGTTCAATTTAGACAGACGACCTGGACAGAAAACTTAAAAGTGGCGTTGCGTTCTAACTTTTTACACCGCATTTAGTCAAGCGTGTTTCGGGGGGAATCTGCTTGCATGCGGTAACGCAAAAGTGTGCGCTATTCGATGTAGTATGCATGCCATGGTGGCTAGGTGGCACCGTCTGGTTCGCCTCCGCCGAATTGGGGCATCAAAAAATCGCACTAGGTAATTGTGTGCCTTCTCTGTTCTGTTATATCATGTGTGATTATTAGGCTTAGCTGCTGAAATGACTCCTGGATAATTACCAGAGCTGCTAGGGCAACTTCAATGTCTGACTGATGGAAATAATCAGACATATTTGTTGTTGTTTGCCTGTGCTGCACATGGATGTGACGTAAACGCATACTCGAAGAGAGCCAGCGTGAGCAGATCAGAGCACACCAATTGGATCAGTGGGTTGTTAAGCGTCCACCTAACCTTTAAGGGATTTAAGAACACTACGAGTAGCGGTATTGTTTTAGCCACCAGTCTGGTCTGCTTCCAGACAGCTAGCCTTCCTCACAGCCCTGATTCATTGTTCTGGTTCCACTTCTTGATTAATTTAACTAATGTTCCTGTGGGCCAAGATTTTAAAGAGCACCTTTTTTTTTTCAACGTTTTCTTTGTATATAACGTTGAGAAAACGTCTTGTAAAAATGTCACTTCCTACTGAAAAAAACACTTAGACGAAATACAATGAGTATAAGAAAACTGATTCAGAAAATGCTTCTAATCCTGTTGACCACTTCGTTATTCACTCATTTTTACAAATAGAACAAATGAACAACTGCTTGAGTGGCCTAGTAGAAGTGTTGAACATGATCCTAAGTACATCTGTTGTTTGCGGGAAATCAATTAACAGCGTTCAGCAATCAGTCTGTAAACTGTACTGCTTGTTTCCATTCTCTATACATGTCAGCACCAAACTTTGCTGTTAAACCTGGGATGGACAGAATGGCGCGCTAAACTGTACCAGCCTGTCTGGTGCCTTGAAACGGGGACAGCCTTCAATTCCCCTTTGATGCCAGCATTGCCTGCTTGTGTCTCCTCCTGTCTCTCTCTCTTGTTCTCTCGCTCTCTCGCTATCTCTTTCTCTCTCTAGACCCTATCTTCTTTGCTCTTTTCCCGTCCCCTTCCTCTTGTCTGTCTTGTTCCAATCCCATCTCTTTCATTCCCCCCACCTTCAACGCTCCCCATCCCTCGCTCTCTCTCGCTCTCTCTCGGCCCTGGCCTGCCCTCCCCCCTACTCTGCTCGGTCAGGTTTCTCTCCTCCCTCGTCATTCTGTCTTTCTCTCGACTGCGCAGCTCCGTGCAGCCTGGATGTGACAGCTGGAGGGGCTCCAGGCAGTGCATTTGATGCCACTAATGGATGCTTCCAGAGAACATGGGTGCACAACCACACATTCTTATGAAAAAAAAAGAAATATTGATACGGTGGGCTTCTGAAAGATATCCTTAATGAATGAAAGTACTTTTTTCTACTCTATATTAAATAGCGATAGTCTGATCATCGTTGCAAATGTATAGTTCGAATTTCTTCATAATTCAGTCGGAAGTTCCTTGAATGTGAGCTATTTTCCGAGCCTGGGCGGGCCTTGCTGCCACTTTAACCAGTCATGAACCAGATAACCATTACGCAAGTGACGTTGCTCTCTGTTGGTGGTTTTAGAATCTATATTTCTGGATCTTGTTCAAAAACAGCTTCTACTTTCACAGAAAAAGTGGGCGGGGATTCAGGGGCCAGAAGCAGCTATCATAGGGCAGGACAGTGTGGAGGGGGAGGGTTTTAGACAAGCTGGAACTTTCTGGCTTGATCCCAAATGTCTTGAGCACCCTTTGGAAAGATGCCTTATCCCCTACCTGTCCACGAATTACATCCAATTCACTATAAGCCCCTACGTAACCAGAAATGACTCAATAGGTAGGGCTAATAGCTTTCACTTGAAATAGACTTACAGCACAACAAACACAGGCGTGCGCGCACATACAAAGACAGAAACAACCACACACACACACACACAGTCGCACAGGCACACACACACACACACCTCACATGTTAATGTGCGTCAATGACTGACTGCTGACTTCCCTTTTCCTCACGGTGAGGAAGTGACTACTGGAAATGTTAGTCTTCATTTCTATTCATGAAGACTTCTTGATTATTCCAGAATTTCTTGAGAGGAATGTTGAGAACTAACAGAATATGTTTGAATAAACGACTTTGGTTCCAGCTATGCATATCAGTGCGAAATGATTGTCATTAGACGACATCATCCAAACCAAGCGGCTCCATTTTTAGAATGAGGAATTAATTGTAAGTCGTCGTGGCAGGATATCAAGGGAGGGCTGAACTAAACTGTAATAAAGAGTAGGATGTGGGGTAATTAGCAATCAGTGGTGTAGTGCACATGCACACACACACGCCTGTGCACAGCCCACCCCCCTCCAACACACACACACACACACACACACACACACACACACACACACACACACACACACACAGACCAACTCATACCAACACAAACACGCATCATACCAATACACATTCAACCCCCAACACATACACACACACTTACACACACAGACGAACTCATACCAACACGCACACGCACAAACACACACACAAAAATGCATGAAGGTGCCCACACACACAGAAACACACACACACACACACACACACACACACACATACACACTTAAACACACACAGAGACTAACTTACATCAACAGCCACACACACACACACACACACACACACACACACACACACACACACACACACACACACACACATACACACTTAAACACACACAGAGACTAACTTACATCAACAGCCACACGCACACACACACACACACACACACACACATACACACTTAAACACACACAGAGACTAACTTACATCAACAGCCACACACACACACACACACACACACACACACATACACACTTAAACACACACAGAGACTAACTTACATCAACAGCCACACACACACACACACACACACACATCACACCCTTGCTGTGAGTGCATTGGAGCACGATGGCCTGGTGAAGTGTGCCCTCCTCATGGTACCATCAGGGCTTCAGCCCTTCCATCAAGGCAGTGTGAGCCTCTCTATCGGCTTTCCATTCTGTTCGCCCTCGCTCTCTCCCCCTCTTGTCTTTCTCTCCCTGTCCCCGATCTTTCCTTCTCGTTCCCTCACTCTCAATTCAGACTTTGGAAAGTACTCATAAACACATTAATAGTAATATTGATCATTATAATAACAGTCATAATACAATCAATCCATGCATTGCACTATCTTCAGTGTTGACTTAATGTCAGAATGCTGAGGAGTCACGGCCCAATACACAGAGAGATAAAGAAAGCTGACATAAAGACACGGCATCTGGCTGCCTCTACGAATGCATTAGTGTAAGGACTTAACTCAGTACAATAGGGACTGCCCTAGCAGGGAGGCCCTTTCAGACCCTTCCTTTATGCACATCTTCAGCACCAACAGTGAGCCTTTGGTCGATGCTTCCAACACGTTACATCGCAGTCGTAATACACAGAGTAGACGTTTGAAAGACACCGTGTTCTTGCCCTGGGGTGTGTGGTTTTAACTAACTCATTTTTTGTACTTTTATAAATGCTGAATGAACATGATAAGCCTGAGGCACTGTGTTTATCATTCTTGTTATGTAATGCTCTTGGGATCACGTTTCATAACAAAAAAAAAGAAGTCTATGATTTTACGTTGAAAAAAATGTGCTTCCAACGGTTCATGTTGTTCAATAACAATTTGAATCTTCGACCCATTTTCTAACCCTAACCCTTGCCCTAACCATAACCTGCACCCCTACCTCTCACCATAGCCCTAACCATAACCTGCACCCCTACCCCTCACCATAGCCCTAACCATTAATGGGCTGATTGGCCAGCATGAAGCTCATCAGCTGGACCAGGTTCAGAGAGGTGGAGCTGGACCAGGTCCAGAGAGGACCAGGTCCAGAGAGGTGGATCTAGACCAGGTTCAGAGAGGTGGAGCTGGACCAGGTTCAGAGAGGACCAGGTCCAGAGAGGTGGAGCTGGACCAGGTCCAGAGAGGTGGATCTAGACCAGGTTCAGAGAGGTGGAGCTGGACCAGGTTCAGAGAGGACCAGGTCCAGAGAGGTGGAGCTGGACCAGGTTCAGAGAGGTGGAGCTGGACCAGGTTCAGAGAGGACCAGGTCCAGAGAGGTGGAGCTGGACCAGGTTCAGAGAGGTGGAGCTGGACCAGGTTCAGAGAGGACCAGGTCCAGAGAGGTGGAGCTGGACCAGGTCCAGAGAGGTGAAGCTGGAGGTCAAACTCCACCCATTAGGCTCTGCAGTGAGGACAACTTGAAAAAAATGGATGTCCTTGGTTTTATTCTCAGTGGAAAATGCAGCATTTTAAGTTTACGTTTCAGCACTAATATGCATTTTTATAACATTTCTAGCGATAAATGTGTTTATCATGTTTCGTATGTTAGTTAATGCAATGTTTTCTAACAATGCCGTTGTGATTCATATGGACGCTGCTATCCCTGAAACCACTCAGCTAGCATGTTGTGTGAATCAATGTCCTTGGGTTATGTAGTCCTCTGAGCTGGTGTGTTGAGTGCTATTTTATGTAACTGAGGGTGTTCCTTCGATTAAAACATTTCAAGTGACCCAGGGACGATATTTCTTCTCCTTGGGACGGATTAGATCAACGGGTTTCTTTTGGGAAACCTTAAAGGTTATGTTTACTTTGCTTCCACTCGAAAATCCACTCCAAACCTTACTTTTATGTATACATTTTGTTTATCAAGATAATCATGACCTATTATTGGGGCTTCAAATGTTTTTGAAGCAAACACATATTGTGTGTGGGGGCACAGAATGACCTGGGACTGAGATACAGACATCTGGTCTCTACTGTATATGAACCAGGGCATTAAGGTTTACTAAAATGTGTAGATAATATACTATAAATCCATCCCTGCAGGAAGTTATATTATAAGCAGGTGACCTAGGGGTCAAGGAAACTAAGCTAGACCTGGGGTCACAAAGCATCATCATTTTATTTCATGGAAATAAAAGGCATTTCAATAATTCTTCTAAACACGTTGGAAAGAGATACACCTGGAATGTTATGTCTGCGTCACTTCCTGTAGGTCTACGGCCTCCATCGAAATCTGAACATTTGCATCGCGTATCCGACATCCCGACGGAGAACTTCGAATGCTCGAGGGTGTCTCGGATTTTGGATTACGGAGTCGGAGTAGTATACTTTGGCCTTTACTCGAGAATCTTAGCTCAATTGAGTAACGTTATGATTATTGAAACAACATGCAAGCTGCGTGGTTTCAGGGATAGCAGCTTCTATATGAATCACCATGGAAACGATGGAAAAAGTTGGATTAACTAACATACTAAACATAATTTACGTTCACTGACTGAAGGCAACCAAAATAAAATGCACATATAATGCTAGAAATGTTATCACAGAGCAATTAAATGCTCAAACTATCTAACTGTATTTTCCATAAATAGAAGATCATTTTGTTTTGGCAGACCCGTATTGTTGTTATAGGGGACAGTCGATAGGAGGCAAAAACGTAAATATTGGATGGATTTGGATGACCTTTACAAACGACCAAATCTGTCGTTTAGGTTGGACATCACATTGTTCAAACCAGGCTTTTAGGAATGTGTGTTAATTTCGGTAAAATGTCAAGTTATGTTTGAGTCTGCTTAATGTTACGTTTTTCTAGTAACACATCACTGTAGGAGACGCATAATGAAGGAAAAAGCCTTAATAAATGTTGAAATAGCTAAGTGCTGTGAATTTTCCTTCCTTGGTATCTGCGTACGCCACTGGCCTCCGCGTCCATTGGAGGATGAGATACTCTCTGTCCCCCTCTCTCTGTTTCTCACTCTCCCTTTCTCCCTCTCTATCTTTCTTTCACTCTTTCTCTCTATCTCTCTATCTCTCTGTTTCACTCTCCCTCTCTCTCTGCCTCACTCACTCACTCACTCACTCACTCACTCACTCACTCACCCACTCACTCACTCACCCACTCAATCACTAACTCTCTTTCTCTGTTCTCTCTCTCTCTCTCTCTGCCTCTCTCTACCCTCCTCCCCTCTCTCTCTCTCTCTCTCTCTCTCTCTCTCTCTCTCGCTCTCTGCCTCTCTCTACCCTCCTTCCCCTCTCTCTCTCTCTCTGCCTCTCTTTACCCTCCTCCCCTCTCTCTCTGTCTCTGTCTCTCTCTCTCTCTCTCTGCCTCTCTCTACCCTCCTCCCCTCTCTCTCTCTCTCTGTCTCTCCCTCTCTCTCTCTGCCTCTCTCTACCCTCCTCCCCTCTCTGTCTCTCTCTCTCTCTGTCTCTCTCTCTCTCTGCCTCTCTCTACCCTCCTCCCCTCTCTCTCTCTGTCTCTCTCTCTCTCTGCCTCTCTCTACCCTCCTCCCCTCTCTCTCTCTGTCTCTCTCTCTCTGCCTCTCTCTACCCTCCACCTCCCTCTCTCTCTGGCAGCAGATGTAAGTGTCCCTGGCCGCGCTGTGGACGGTTGTGCATTGTGAGGAATCCCCTTACAGAACGGCCACAGAGTGCTGCCCAGGCAGGAGTTACTGCCCCCGCACCGAGTGCTGGCCCATCACCACGCAGGACAGCGCGGCCGCAGAGCCGCTGAGGGCCGTGATGAAGACGACTCAGGATGATTAAGAGAAACCGGCACACTGTTCCCTTACTTTCTGCTGCGCAAAGCAGTTAGCCTTTTAGACCCTATTTGTTCTACTGGGGAGCCCCTTTACTGTCAGGGGAGCAGGTCAGTTAACTAAGACTAAGATCAGGTAGAAAACAGTGAAAAGAGGGTTTTTCACTGGAAGACTGGGAAATTGGGTAAGACTGAAATTATAATCTCAATAGTGTCATCCCGCATATCATAATTAACAGAATCACAAATAAAAAAAAATCAATATTCAATTTATAAACATATGAATAACTAACATGCATATAATAACATGTCGGTAAGACAGCAGAGTACTGACACCCGTTACAGGACAGCCGTCATACCCACATGTGTAGCTCATGGATACTGGGTAGTCCGCTGGCAAAAAACGCATTAAGAAGCAGCCGTCAGACAGGCAGACAGACGGACAGTGCAGAAGATAAGGCTGCCATTTAACAAATCGGAACATCATAATGATCCGGTCTCAATGATCTGCCGTGAAGGATGTAATTCCTGGCTATCTCTCATTGCTGTCTCCTTTGCAACTCCTCGAGATCCGTTTGAGATGAGGAGTCTCTAATGTATCTTCATGCTTTCTGTGTATGTTTTCTCTGTTCTCATCCCCTGATTGATGTGGCATTATCGTGATCGCGTTTAGGTTTTGTTTTAGAAACAGATTGATTTGGAAAGAGAGAGATAGTGATGAGTAGAGAAGTGGAGAGGAGAGAAGCCGAAGGAGAGGTCAAGAGAAGAGAGGAGAGAGCAGAAAATAGAAGGGAGGAGAGGTGGGCAGGAAAGAAGGGAGCAAAAGGGATGAGATGGAGAGTTGAGAAGAGAAGAGGAAAGCTGATACCCAGAGAGGGGGGTGGCGGAGGAGAGGAGCAGGACAAGGTGGACAGGAGGGGAAATGAGACGGAGACAGAGGGTGAGCTCCAGCCGGTATCTGGTTCATCACAGCAGCCTCCGCCTGCAGGTAAACCCCCACCCCCACCTCCACCCCCATCACCTTGACCACCCAAACTACAAGGACAACCAGAACAAGTGCCAAGTCACCCCAGCAGGACAGAGAGAGAGAGAGAGAGAGAGAGAGAGAGACTGGAAGAGAGAGAGAGAGAGAGAGAGAGAGGGATAGGGAGGGTGAGAGAGAGGGAGAGAGAGAAAGGGAGAGACAGATGGGCGGGAGTGGGTAACAGAGCTGACCCATGCACAACTTAAGCAAGAAATCTGTCTTACCCCCCAAACAGCATTTAAAATGCTGCCAGAAGCATTAGCTTTCGGTCTGTAGTTCATTTATTATTTTCGGGGAAAGGGGGGTCAGGGGGGGTCCGGGGGGGGGGACACAATCAGGCAAGCAAGCACATGCTTCTTCTTCTTCTTCTTCTTCTTCTTCTTCTTCTTCTTCTTCTTCTTCTTCTTCTTCTTCTTCTTCTTCTTCTTCTTCTTCTTCTCTATCTAAATCTTCTTCTTCTTCTTCTTCTTCTTCTTCTTCTTCTTCTTCTCTATCTAAATCTTCTTCTCCTTCTTCTTCTTCTTCTTCTTCTTCTTCTTCTTCTTCTTCTCTATCTAAATCTTCTTCTTCTTCTTCTTCTTCTTCTCCTTCTTCTTCTTCTTCTTCTTCTTCTTCTTCTTCTTCTCCTCCTTCTTCTTCTTCTTCTTCTTCTTCTTCTTCTTCTTCTTCTTCTTCTTCTTCCCCTTCCTCTTTCCGGCTGCATGTTCTGTTTGTTCTCTCGACGTCTTCACCCCGGTCGATCCACGAGCCACAGCCTTAACTCCCCTTCCTCCTCTTCATTCATTTGTGTTCCCTGCTGCACTGGGGGAGAATTGGCTAAACGGCCGCTAATGACTCTGCTGGTTCTCCGAGTGTTCTCTGTCTGTCTGTTAGATAATTCAACATCTTGCTGCTTAACGACCACCACCAGCAATTAACACGGTCAACATTTGACTGATGGTGATTATAGCTGTACAGATACCTAATTATCCTCAACTTGTGAGATTCTGATGTCATCGATGTGATCCCGGAGTTTTACTTATTTATGGACATTGAACACACGTTTACATTTCATTGATTTAGACGTGTTTGTTTGTGTGTGTGTGTGTGTGTAGATGTGTGTATATGTGTGTATATGTGTGTGTATGTGGGATTGGAAGAAAGTGAAAGAGTAAAAGGTGGTAGAGGAGAGAGAGAGAGATAGAAACTGAGACAGAGTGTGTGAGAGAGAGTGTGAGAGAGTATGCAAGTGAGAGAGGGATAGAGAGAGAGAGTGTGTGAGAGAGAGTGAGAGGGAGAGAGAGTGAGAGGGAGAGTGGGATAGAGAGAGAGTGTGTGCGAGAGAGAGAGAGAGTGATGGCATTCAAACAGAGTGAAACGTGTATTGAATGAGAGAAACAAAGAAATACAGTCATGGCATACTGAGGAGAAAGGTAATCAGGATCCACACATTGCCCCAGAATAGCTGTACTTATTTTAGTTGTTTCATGAAGCAAGGCGTGCAGCAGCACAGGAAACAGGGGTTCATTAAGGAACAGCAGCCATGACTCAGAGACAGGATTCTGCTTCTGGTTTGGGAATTATCAAGTGTTTCAACGTGTGAGGTCACAGGGTATAATGGGCTTCATAACCATCATGAAGGAAGTCGCTGGGAGCTTGTTGTAGCTAAGTTACAACTAGTATAAGTAACCCAAGTCCAAGGTGACACAAGCAATTATTCAGGGAATAGAACAGCAAACATTTTTTTTTGTTTATCCAATAAAACATAGATCGTCAACCATGCAGGCACACAACCACACGTACGCACACGTATAAGCACACACACACACACACACACACACACACACTGCAGCAGCGGCTCACCAGAAGTTGACGAGGAAGGGGTGCTCAAGGTTCTTCATGATCTGCAGCTCTTTGAGGACATTCCTCACTTCGTTCCTCTCAACACACTTCAGCTTGTTCATGTACTTCATGGCGTACATCTTCTTTGTGTCCTTCTTCTGCACAATGCACACCTGGAAAGAAAAGAACGCGTAGAATGTGGTTTTTGTGTTTCATTTAAGGTCGTCTTAGGTTCTCCGTGTTTTCCGTTCCTCCTCTGTCGTCATCCTTGGCTTTATTCGTTTTGTTACAGTTTTTGTATGCTTTTGAGGTGTTCCCGTGGCGGAGCTGCCTTGGATAATAAGTCAGCGGTCAGCACGACTCAATCGGGTAAGCAAATGTGACGTAAAACGACCTTCAGCCCCCGACCAATATTGCTTTGGTTTTTCACTCACTGTGTTTGAACAAACCGCTGACAAATAATGAAATAACGTCTTTCTTTACCAGCAGGATCAGAACCAACTACGGCATGTGTCGCTGTAAAAAAAAAAAAGCTGAACTCCCGCAGCGCATTCATTATGGATTGTGAAGCGGTCGGTACATGATGAGCTTTCTGCGTCGGCACTTCCAATGTTTCCCAATTGAGGTGAGCGTTAAAGCCCGCCCTAGCGCTGATGCTAGCGCCACTCCGATTCCCACCTGGATGCTGCGCTCAAAGTTCAAATAACTTTCACTTGACAAACCGTTTTGACCTCTCAAAGAGAATTCATACAAGTTATTCTAAAGCAAACGGTTCCAGATCCAGATATTCATAAAGAAATGGGATGAATTATTTTTCCTTTGTTAACCTTAAAATGCATAAAATACTTGAAATGTGTATTTAATTTACGCTTCCAAAAATTTAAATGATGATTACTTAAAGGTCCCATGGCATGAAAATTTCACTTCATGAGATTTGCTAACATTAATATGAGTTCCTCTAGCCTGCCTATGGTCAGGAGCTAGAAATGGGCATGAGCTGGCACACTGCATGCTTCCAAGGCGGTGGTGCCTCGGTAGCGGGCAGCGTGGCCCCGGTGGGAGACAATGGTGGGCAACAATCCCTTTCTCCTCCATGTCGCGGTTCAGTCTACTTCAGATTGATGTCGACGTGGAAGAACCAGAGACGTCGGAGAACCCGACGCAGTCGTTTGAGATTCATAATATCGTGTGGAGGCCCACACAGCTTTTTGCCGTGATAATATATATTATATGATATAGATATCTATGTATAATATGATATTAGTGAGATATAGAGCTCCAGGACTCCCGCCCGGAGCATCCAGAGTGTTCTAGAATTTTTACAGAACACAGCCAAAGGCTGCGTGCGCCTCACCATTGCGATACATCCACTGTAAACAGAGCGCATGGTACCATGGCCGCAAGCTGCTCAGGGCCACACCCCCACCCTCCACCTTGACCCGCCTCTAAAAAACGCTACGTCTGTGGAAAGCTCATTGTGGGACTAGCTCGTAGTGGCTGTAATTCTGCACCAAGGCTGAATTTCTTGAATGTCTTCAAATACTGTATTAAGGGCCCACTAACACCTATATATAAGCATTGATGGAGTAGCATGCCATGGGACCTTTAATGTATTATCCTCGCAGGATAAAATAATAACAAAAACAAGGTTAAGGCAACATCACCTGTTGAACCATCAGAAACCAACCATGCTGCAGTCATGACTTTTGACTCTAGTACTTTTTAAAGTGTTCTTGGAAGACTAGACAATACTCTTAATGTTGATCAATACAATCCCTTCTTTATTTATTTAAAGGGTGCTTCAACAGTCCATAAGCTGGCAATTTCTGGTATCCTAAAATATAATTGAACCTACAGCTACAAAGAGTCAGCCAGTCACCGGTAACTTCATTCTTAAATACTTCTTAAAAAAAAATACAGAATTAAAACAACAAATGAACCCGTCTTCAGAGCACAGGCCATCTTGTCATGCAATTTGTTTAATGTTTTTAGTTCCTCATTTATTTATCTAAGCAAAGTACATGCTTTGACTGACGCCACGCCAACCCATAATCTCCCCTGCTCAACATAATAACCACAGAGTACTTACTTTTCCAAAGCTTCCTTTACCGATAGCCCTCAGAATCTGGAAGTGGTCGAAATTTACTGTGAAGAGATAAGAAGAAAAAAATATTTTAAGCTTTTATGAAAATAAGAAACAGAGCATAAAATTGAAGTCATTTATGTGTGCAAGCCTTGAATAAAGAATAAGTATGAGGGAGACGGTTATCAGCCCGTACACAAGAAAGAACTGCTCTGAAAACCTATGGACTCCATTTGAGAACGGAAAATAGTCCCAATCTGTGAAAGTGGTTTAGTACGATTTAGCTGTTTGGTTCCAAGGTTGAGTGAATCAGGCATGTTTCCATTGAGCCAAAACTGAAAGATACCCAGAAGATTATATACATGGATACATATATACATAACATAATGTAATGATCATTTCATAAGTCAACCACTCAGCATGAATATAGAAACAGACCCTGAGTCTTTGTTTTGGCTCACTGGGGCTGCCATGGCTTTCCACAGAGATGGAACCAATGTTTGCTCTCTACTCAGAAACACATGGGCGCACACACCCAACCACACGCACACACACACACACACACACACGCACACACACACACACATGCACACACACACAGACACACTCAGACACACACACACACACAAACATTCACACAGTCACACACAAGCACCCACACAAACACCCATACACACACAAAAAAACACACACACACAAATGCACACAAACAAAAACACACACACAATTGGCCAGGCTTAGTAGATGTATTGGATGTGACAGGTAATGCTATGCTCTGTTAGTTACATATCAGCGGCACTTCCCCCTCTCTCGATATCTGTTGGAGTGTTTACATGACCGCTGATTGCAACCATTGCAACCATATGAGACCCACCTTAACACACACGCACACACACACACGCACACACACACACACACACACACACACACACACACACACACACACTCACACACACATGCTCTCTCTCTCTCGCTTAAATACACACAAACACTCAATATAGGCAACTGGCAGTATTTTTTCTCTTCTTTATGATGTCCGCCCCAAACCCCTGCTGCTATAAGTGTTTGTGCACACACACAACACACACACACACACACACACACACACACACACACACACACACATACACACACCCAGAGGAAGTAAATATGATCATTTAATCTCCTCAGCTACTTTGAGACCCTCCTCTGAGCAGAGAGAGAGAGAGAGAGAGAGAGAGAGAGAGAGAGAGAGAGAGAGAGAGAGAGAGAGAGAGAGAGAGAGAGAGAGTGACAGAGAGAGAGAGGTAGAGAGAGAGAGAGTAAGTTAGAGAGAGAGGGAGAGAGAGAGAGGGAGAGAGAGAGAGACGGAGAGAGAGAGCGTGTGTGTTTGTGAGATAGATATATGGAAAGAGGATGACGAGAAAGAGGAAGAGGAGGATGAGGAGGGGGCAGGAGAGGAGGTCGAGGAGGAGGAGGTGAAGGTGGTGGAGGGGGAGGGAGAGGGGGAGAAGGAGGAGTTGGAGAAAATGGAGGAGGGGGAGGAGGAGGAGGAGGAAAGGAGGAATGAACTGGGGAAACGAGGGCAGTAATGTGCTCTACATTAGCACTAAGTGAAGCTTGACATTGACATAACATGCTGGAAAATTATGTTGGATGACTGACACCCATCCAATAGATGTAATGATCTTGCACCACCCGTAGCAATTTCATAGAGATATAGTTGTTTTTCTCTGTATTTAGTGCCCCTCGGAATGAATTAATGAAATTAACTGAGCAACTCATCAGGTAATCAATTCAAACCGTGCTTGGATTGCAGGTAAAAAACAGAAAGGCTCGGCTGCTTGGTCTGATTGATGTTGCGTTTATTTCCTCAAGCACCCGCCCACCCTCCCTTCCTCTCCCTCCTCCCTCCTTCTCCACCCCGCTTTCATACCCAGAAGTGCAGCTCTTTCCAAGAACGGCGACCGAGGAACCCTGTGAGTGGCACATCTCACCCTGGGATGGCGCCCGGTGACGTCAGCTCAACGAGGGGCGGCTGTGAGACCCACTCCACATGAATGAATCATGAGCCCTGAATGATAGCAGGAGTATTAACAGCACTTTCATTAACAGCTGTTATTCCTCTTTTTTCTGCTTGCATTCCCCGATGGATATTTCGAGCGTGTCGTGACAGATCCTCTTATTGCAGGTGCACACTCCTTTGGGTCCCGGGTGTCTGAACCGTCTGTCCGTCTGTCCCCAGTAAAGCTGTCCCTACACCTAGAGGTAAACGTGGAATGCATCCTGCCGTCCTCTCTCCTGAAACCGCATTCTTGAAATTGGACTGGTTTGTATAGGTCGTCCAAAACTCCTCAGAGGAACGTTTTAGCCCCCTAACCAAAAAGCAATACGTCACACATGTCAAGGCTCTGTCTGCAAGAACTAAATGGATGGCATTCGTCATATTCTCACTGTAAAACATTTTAAGAGGGTTTCAGCATTAAAATGTGTTTTGATAACATTCCTAACCATAGATGTGCATTATAAGTCGTAATCTTGAATCAGTGAATATATATGATGTTTAGTATGCTATTGAATGCAACGTTTTCTAACGCTGCCCTGGTGCTTCATATCTACGCTGCTATCCCTGAAACCACTCAGCTAGCATATTGTGTGAATCAATGTCCTTGGGTTATGTAGTCCTCTGAGCTGTTGTGTTGAGTGCTATTCTATGTAACTGAGGGTGTTCTTTCAAATAAGACATTTCAAGTGACCCAAGGACGACATTTCTTCTTATTTGAGACGGATTAGTACAGGTACTTTTGGGACAGACGTTTAAGCTTTGCTTACGCTGGGAAATTCCCTGCAGGGCAATAAGTGACACAAACACGTATAGTGTGTGGGGGCACAGAGTGACTTAGACATAAATATGTCTGGTCTCTATTATATGAATCAGGACATTAAGGTTTACTACATTTTGAAGATAATTCACTATAAATCCAGCCCTACAGGAAGTGATGTTAACAGGTGGGGATCAAGGACACTTGGGAGTAAGCTAGAGACCTGGGGACTGTTTTAAATGTAAGAGGGACTCAAGGATATAAACCTACAGGAGGTAATTCAAAAGCATCATCAAATGCGCCATTGAAACACATCGGCCCTTTGACATATCATCAGTTTAGCCATGCCATTGTCTGGGTTACACAAACTTTACTCTTTCCTTTTCCTGTATTTAGTCTCAGGCCTTTCATAAGCAAATGCCACCAACAGTATGCAATTGTTTCACAACATTTTTCCAACGACAGTATTGACAATGGATTAATGAAGTCGGAGGGCCCCAATGATTTATGTGTTTTTAAACAAAGCAAATGGCTTCTGGGGTGGCCAAAATATTTTTTCATTCTACAAACATTTATATATATCAAAATGTGTGTTATTACACATTTATCATGAATGATTA